>NC_088860.1:34986192-35308692 GCF_963853765.1 Magallana gigas
CTGTAAATCATGGATTTTCCTTCCCTCTTGAATACTTAATCACTTATTTTTTCTCTCTAAAATCTGATACTGATATGTGTAGGGTAAGGATGGTCACATTACTTGGTGCTTTTACTCCTATTTGTTGGTCAAACACATGCTTGGTATACATGTATTATATACCGGTACCTATTTTATCTACCATATCAAAGTTTGTATATCTCTGATAATGTTTCTATGAGGAAAAAGTGAATTATGTTTACAGTAAACATAATTCACTTTTTCCTCATGCTATAGTACCTTCCAAGGTAGTAAACATTTTACTACCTTGGAAGGTACTATTGCATATGTGTACATCATTAATATACATTCTTTATATAACAAGTTCCACTAAAAAGTCTTAACTTTGGCGCTCGATATGTCAAAATTGAAATGCATCCATGAACCTGAGAGTAATGAATGTGCTTCGGTTAAAAAAAAAAATTGGTTCTTATATTCAAAATATCTCATCTCTTTCTTTGCAATCTACTTCTGGGCAAATGAAAAAGTTACAGCCTGTGAAAATAACGATCAAGGTCTTGTCAGTACCATGATAACCTTGAAAAAAGAAATCAATATTGTGTTGAGACAGACACACATTGATTATGCAAAACTCTGCATGCATTATTTTGATTCTAACCTTTTTTAAAAGCCAAAGTACAAAAATCAATGCAAAAAATTCTTTAAAAAAACAATAATCTATAAAACAATGACTTCGTAGCCATCTCTGTGAGTAATTTGGAAGAGAAGGGAAGAAGCACTGTCAAAAATAAAGGATGTTATTAAAAGAGAAAAGGTTGATTGCTTAATGGCAGTCGAAGTGCATAGGTATACAATAGACACTGGTACGGCACTGTACCCTAAATACACTGATCGATCAATAAGTACTCAGTATCCAGTCATCACATTTGTGAGTTAGCGGTACTCAAATAAAGTTTATAAAAATGATGATGTCTATTTACTAATTTTCGGGGCTACTAATTTTTCATTAGGGCAAATCAGAACTTAAATTCACTTGTCCAAAGAGCAAGTGGATTTAAAAATTAATGTCTTATTCCTATTTCGGCAATCTTCGGTTGTAATTATATACCTCTTTCTACTTTTCATCGGCTATTTTGGGTTGTTCAATGAATTGTCCTGGTATGACATCAAATGCTTACGTCAACGTAAACTTAGTAAACAAACAGCTGATGTAGAAAAAAGTTGATAAGTTATATAAACTGTATTAAACACAGCTAGAGCAATTTGTTGACGATGATCATTCATCTGACACAGTATCTTTTTGATGACTCCCTGTTTGGTATACAGTGCCCTCAGATTAATTTAGGACACGATATAAATCTTCCATGTTATGAACTAAATTTAATTTAGGTAAATACATGTATATTGCATTCATATAAAAGAATACGTCCTCCCTACCTTAACATTTAACGCTTTAATGAAAAATTCAGAGATATGTGGGTTTACCATACACTTAGTCTAATACAGGCCTTTGACCCCCAAATCATGAAATGGGAGTAATAGGGCCTACCTCCAGCTCCAAACAGAGGGCACTGCCCACACTATTCATGGTAAACTGGAAAATATAGGATTTCTTAGCAATATAGATGGCAGATTTACTAATGAAGTGAATCTGCAATTTCCCAGTACCCTTTCATACATTTTGCTTTAGATAAACTAAAAATAACTGAAATATGCACGAGAGCCACAATTAATCATTTTTAAGTGTCATTTACCTCAAGCTATCCAGCCAACCTGCGTAGAAGAGTGAATCGGATATGAAAGGCACCACATAAATTTAAAATAGTATTTGTGTGCATTTTTGTTCCGGGTGATGTTCGCAAGGTAATTTATTTTGAAAAAAAGCTTATCTAATAAAAATTGATACGGAAAAATTGCTTATTACATTCTTAGGAACGACCATATAACAGTTAGCAAGCTTATATTGGCCCAGCGTTGGCCCGATGTTATCATTTATGTGGGCCCAATGTCGGAAAATAACATCGGCCCAATGTAATTTTGCTCATCGGCGCAACATTGCACCAACACACTGGCGTGACGTTGGCCCATTGTCAGTAGATTGACAGTTTTAATGTTGGCCCAATGTTGGGGCAACAATTTAATCCAACCAATATTTCCCAAACTTTGTCCTTATAAAACAATCTCACAAAGATTAACAGTAAGTCTAAACTTTATTGTTTTCTCACAGAAATATAATCAATATTCAAATTTTCAAATGCTTTTTTTATAGTCGATCTTTATACTTCCACATCCCTTCAATCTTCTTCATTTGTTTTCCTTACTCCTATATTCACCCCCTTTCCCAATCAGATGAATAACGAATCACAATAAATGCGTTTGGTCACTATCTTTAATAGTTCAGTTCCAGTTTAGTTCTCTAGTTCTGACCTCGTTGATAACTTCAAAAGCCCGTTTTCGCAAAATGCTGCTGTAAATTAAAAAAATAATCATATAAAATGGAAAAAATAAATTGATATAAATAGAAATGCATTTACATTATCAAAATAATAATGCAGAAAAAATCCTCAATATATAACAATTTTTAAAAAATGTAATACATTATTGTGTTTCATTAAATTTAGTTTTCAATCCAACAATAAATTTGCTTGCGGGAAGGGGGCCTATTTTACTGTGCACATTTTCAATATGTGTATCAGAATTTTTTTTTCAATATCACTGCTTTTTTACTGTGAATAAGTCAATTTGAATTTTCCGGGGAGGAGGCCAGGGGCGCGGGGAGGGGGCACGCGGGGGGGGGGGGGGTGTTCTGGATATATCCGACCTTCTTTAGATCCGTGCAAGACCCACAGCTTCTGATCTAATATTATCAGCATATCATGCCGATGATTTATCATACAAACATGCGACAGAAGTATTTAATAAAGCTGCATTGAGGACAATTATATCATTTTGCCCTGACATATTCTGATCATCTCACATCAATGATAAAAAATTGTGCCTTTCATTCCTACCCTAAATATTGAATATTATCATAATATTAAAAGTTACCTTAGATGTTCCTTAACTTGAGCCGATAAACTGCATGATTCTTACTTCTATTCATCTTCACAAATAATATAGGAGACAGCCATGTCACCGAGTTTGAACATCAGCAGGAGGATGTCTGTACAAGAAAATTGCCTTTAATTTGCTTTCAAATTTTCATTTAAAAGTATTGAGAACATTATTGTATAATAATCACCCATATATAATAAAAATATGTAAAAGAACACATGCATAAGGACAAGCAGACGAAATCATGAGAAGACGCTTAATTTTCTCTTTCGTGAATCAAATAATGTGTTTTGTTTATTTTTTAAGGTTAAACTTTCAACTTTTTATGTTTATAAAGTTGTATTTTGTTTGCTGATAATAAAACAGACACAACTTTACACTTTGTTAACAGTGTATTTTGGAAATTCCCGTTCTATAAATAGTGTTAGATCAGAACAGTTGAGAAAAGTAGATCCGGGAAAAATTTTATTGATGCAGGTATCAAAGAAATTTTTCGACCAATCAGAAGCGCGGATATCTCATCAAACGAATAAATATTAAGGACGTTGGATCCTGCGATCAAAAGTCTTAGTTTTTTTCTAAAGTATTTTATAAAAATCTTCACAAATTGCTTAACCAAAATTCAAAACTAAATTTGGGGTCTATATGCTTCATTTGGCGCTACGGTGCACTTGATATGACCTTTCTGCACTCAAGTGCAGATTGCACATAAATCGCTTTTCCCCTCTATATTTTATTATCGGAATGAACCATGGCATCAAATACATACTATTTAAAATGAATAAGATTAAAATTATCATAAAGAAAAATGTTACAATTTCTTCACCTTATAGATATTTTGACCTTTTTGCACGCTATTTTTGATCCATTACCAATTCAACATGTAATGAAATTCTCTAAAAGTCTCAAACTTTTTCTCAAATTATGATAAACTTGTCAGAAAAATCTTAACATTTCAGAAAATAAAACAAAAACTCTGAGTCTATTATGTAAAATTTGAGATATGACATGAAATAAGCCAAAATTGGGATTCATTTTTTCTTGACTTTTATGAAATATAAGTTAAATTTGCCAATATGTGTCGATAAAAATATTGAAAAATTGTAAAATTATGTTTTTCGTAACAAAATGAAGATACCCTTATGCACAAACTATCTGGAAAGTTTGTTTGCACCGAAAGTAAGGAAGCTAAAGTGACGGTACTCTAAAACTAATGAGTTATGAAAAATGTTCATTTTCTCCTTAAAAACCTCCCGCCACAAAATATAGTCCCATACTAAACTCTGTAAATATGTAATTTTTCCTTCACTATTTTATTTAAGATAGTTTAATTGGCATTATAAAATTTGAATTTATGAGTGGAATCAATATATGATGCATAATTTCTAGAATAGGGGTGACCCAAAATGGCTACCCAAAAACAGAGGATCGAACCTCTTTAAATGCTTGGCGGTTTATAAAGCGTAAACTGCCCCAAACCATTTTATATCGTATAAAACAAATATATATTGAATTCATTCCTTAATCAAATAATTTTTTAATCAATCAGAAGAAAGCGCGTTACAACCAGAATTTAAGGTAGCTCGCGGGTTTACCTGCTTGTGAGAAAACCTACCTTGAAAATTTGTCCACGTGATCCATAGGTTTCATAGTTTTATTTCTGAAATTTATTTAAGATTTGTCTGTGCGGTAATAATGTTATCGTGTTTCAAATACAGTGTCATTAATAAAATCAAGCAACGCTATTTCAATGAAATATATAGTAAAATGCACATTTTAACCGAGAAACGCATTACAAAACTATGCTCCAAACTTTTAAACGATTCAGACGAAATTAATCATACTCTACACAAAAACAGAGGAGATAATTATGAATCAATTCATTAAAAAAAATCAGTATGTGTTCTCGGCCAATTTTTGGCAAAAAAACTTTAAAGATTTAAAAGATTTCTCAAAACCTTATATTTTCATTACGACGTTAGCCTGACGTCATCATTTCCTTACTTCTTAGAACACCAAAATTGAAATGCATTTATTGACAAGACTAGCTGTTTAACACATTTTAGAACATGTTAATGCTTATTAGCCATTATTGTGAATGTTATTTAAAAATGCAATTAATGTAAGGCTGTAAAGATACAGAAAATTGCTATTTTTGTTTTTATGAAACTCTGAGTCAATCAATGCAAAAATAAAATGCCAGGCAACTACTGACATTATAAGTAAGTAATCGAATAAAACAGGTATCTCAAGCCAAACGAAATTTAAGAATTTAATCGGTAGTACAGATTACGGAAGTTATAATTGTAAAAAAAAAAGCGAAGTTAATGCATACATTCTATTTTAAAACATGACTTTAAATGGAAGAGTTCTAACGCACACTCATTCTTTATCTTAATAGAACAAAATGTGAAAATGTATGTGACATCTTTAAATTTTCAGCACTTGATATCATAAATCTTTGTATAAACAGTCATAAACCGCATATAAGCTTTTTAAAATATTTTCTTTTATACTTCTAAATATCTCATTTGTCATTTTAAAATAAAATTATGAGTTTACTATGACGGTCAACTCTTTACGTCGATTCCTATAGGCCGAGTACAGAACGAGTACGCACGCTTTCGCGCAGCGTTTCATTTGTATTGTGACGTCATCTTTTTGGTTGGTTGACGCCATGGCGTGATAGTTTCAACTGCAGATATTCAGCGAAAATTGTTGAAAATATCTCGTTTGATGCGTAAAAATAATGTTATATTGTGGAATAAACATTAATGTCTCGAAGTATAAGCTATATTTGGGCTCGGGTCGAAAACGAGAAGAGGGTTCAGCAAGCCTAGCCCTCTGTCACGTTTTCTTAACCCGCCTAAATATAGCTTAATTCATATATTTCAAGACAGTAACCATGTATTTTATATTAATGACCCTTAATATATGATGTTATATATTTTTTTATTACTTGAATATGTCTGAATGTTTTAATAATACTATATAGATCACCTTTTCCGCCTTTGTCAAATAAATAATAGCCATTATCTGACGAATCTGGGAAATAGGGCATACAAAAATCAACTTTGAAAAGACCCCTGGAACAAACCAGGAGGTAAAAGGTTTTTTTTATTTGACCATTTGATGCCTTTTAGCAATAACTTTAATAAGTAGAACAGAAAAAGAAATCCCTAGGGCAGAAGTTTTGAAAAAATGTAAAAAATATGAAAAATTGATACATTTCAAGCAAAATCCCATAGGGTCCTATGTTAAAGATTAACAAACTTTGAGATGACCCCCTAAACAAACGGTGTGGTAAATGTCTTATTTTTTAATCTTAAAATAATAATTATATCAGTAGAAATTCATGTAAAAAGTTTCATCCAAAAATCTAGGGCAGAACAAATTAGACCCAGCCTCGTTAAATGAACAATTTCATGACGTCACAATGATCATGACACGCGCTTGTCGCTTGGCTTATTATCATAAAATCTCGGTAATTTTAACAGTTCTGGAATGATTCGTCGTTTTCAAACGTAAATATAAGTAAAAAAAAAAGCAATATTAAAAAGTTCGCCAGGATACGAAATTGGTTGGTACGTTAACAAATCTTTAAATAATATGAAATTTATATTTATTTCTGAAATAAATAAATCATAAATCATAAATCTTGTATCACAGCGCCGAAACACTAAAATAGTCTCAAGGCAAGTGATTTGAGGTGCGTGGCTGATGAGAGCCGTCCGATATTTTGGCTATTAAAGTATCAGTTTTGAATTTCGCCGCTAGATCTAAACCCGCCAACTTTTAACTTTAAATATTGTCATGTGATTTTGATGATGTCATTACGAAGTTTGTATACCACATAATATAAATATGTTTGTACATGACGTAATGAAAAAAAAGTACATCGCGTAAATATATGTAAAGACGGAACCACATCACATAATTAGAAAAGCACATGCCATAATGATGAATGCGCATGCCATAATGATTACTGCACACGTAATGCAAAATGTACATCACATATTATTATACGTTTATGTTAAATACTGAAATCTAATTGGTTTAGACGCAGTTAATAATCCGTTCTATTACCCTAAGCGTTAGAAACACACTTAGCAACGAGTATCACTATATAAAAAGTGCCTGTTTGGGAGGGTAACAGTTGCAATATATACCCCGAGAAAACCATTGTCAACCGACGCGAAGCAGAGGTTGACAATGGTTTTCGATGGGTGTCGGTTTCAACTGTTACCCTCCCAAACAGGCACTATTTCTTTTATTATACTGAATGTCTTAATTTTAGTGAGATTTTTGGGGAAATGACGTGAATTCTACGGCGAATCGTACGCGCATGATTTAAGCGCATGTAACAAATCATTGTGTTACCGTTGTCAAGTGTGTTGCTTACGCTGAGGGTAATAGAACTCCGTCTTAACCAATAAACAGTATATAACATGAAAGTATAATAAAACGAATTGTTACATGCACTTAAATTATGCGCGTATGGTTCGCCGTAGAATTCATGTCACTTGATTCTTTATAAAAGCAATAAAGTTTTCTTTAAAATTAAGACATTCAGTATAATTAAATAAATAAATAGTGCCTGTTTAGAAGGGTATCAGTTGAAATTGACACCCCTCGAAAACCGTTGTCAACCTCCGTTTCGCGTCGGTTAACAATGGTTTTCGAGGGTGTCAATTTCAACCCTAGCTCCCAAACCTGCACTATTTATACGATCCGTAAACTATAGTTAACAACCGATACACCTAGTTTATCGACTGTGAAACTATGTTTAGCTAATTTTTGTGAATTTGGCGTGCCATATATATGATGCCAAATGCACATCACATAATGATATTACCTTATGCACATGCGATACTAATGAATGCACATCACATTATTGAAGGAGTACACCGCATAATGATAAAAGCACATTTTACAATGATACAAGGACACCAATGAACGATAAAGCACGTTACACAATAACGAAAGCACAAAACGAAAGTAGCTTCCATGATAAGACCATCCAGGCCTCAATTATAACAACTGGCGTGCTAAAAACATATTTTTATATATGCGGTGTTTGCTGTTACGTTAAGATGGCGGACCTCGATATTCTCAAGAGGGACTATCCAGTTTATGAAGGAATTGGTTTACCAAAGATGGCAACATTTTTTGAGGAGAATGTTGAAAAAACGATACAAAATATCCAAGGCTTGAAGCTTGGTCCTGATGCAGTTATTCTGGCCACGTTTCCTCGATCGGGTAATTAATTAAGTCATATTTAGGTCGTCCATCGGAATTTTTTCTGACCGGGAGCTACAGAACTGCAGCTAATTTCGCTTGCAAAAAGCAAATATGAAAGAAATGTTTTTTGATAAGTTATTTTTAATTATTGCATTAGAACAGTTATCATAACTTTTTCAGTTCTTGTTACGATTTCTCTAAGGTACGTTTTCTCTTGGAGAAAATGCACCGGAGTTCATGGGTACGTTTTCTCCGTGTTACGTTTTCTTTAGAGTACAGTTTCTTCTGATACCTCTTTTCACGACATCTAGCGTTACTTAAAGGACAGGTGACACAATCACAAAAACATTGACCAACAAGTTGAATTGTGAGTGGGACACAATTTCTGCAAAATTTTCCTTACTACTCCCATCTGCTTCACAGCTATTGCTGAATTACTGAGCTGATAAGATGCGTGACCCCAATATGCATATCTGAAGCCTCTGAGATCGGAAACCTTCGGTGCGACGTAATAGCCGACACACTGTCCATTCACTGTATCTTTCACCCATAGGGATTTTTAACTTGCTCTTATCTAAAATCTGAAGTCATTAACTTTTGCTCATTGCTATTAAAAGTTTAAGACCAAGTACATAAACAGAGCTATTCTAAGCTTAGAAACCCCATTTCTGTTTCCTCAGCAATTACATGTATGAATAGGAGTAAAAATTGTGACCTGTTCTATTAACTTTTCATTAATCTATGTGCTTCATGTTGGAAAAAAATATGTCAGATGATGGATTTTTAAAAGATAAAAATCATCGAAAACATGGAATCATTGTTTCTAAAGAAAGGATTTTGTTTTGTCAACACATAGTAAGTGATAATGTATAGAGACTTTTCATAACCAGTAATTTCACCAGATCTTAAACCCTAAGTAAACCCTAATTAAGTTAATTGGACTTAATAAAGGATTTTTTTATTTAAGAACTATTACCAGAAATCCTGGTACCTGTAAGCGAATATGTTTGTAAATTTCTTTAGTTCCACAAAATCAGGAGTCTACCTTAATCTCAATACTTATAACCCAAACTACCACTTTTCATAATCAGTAAAGACCGAAACAGTAGTTTTTTAACATAGTATTCAGGTTTTAAAAACGTGTTAATCTCAGACTCCTTGAATTTTATCCAAATGTAATTTGATCTTTCTTTTAATAGTTTATGAAGATCATTTTTTGGTAGTACTTCTGAGTTGTGTATAATTTATTCTCTATTGATCAAACCCAATAAAATAAAAAGCCCAAAAAGGAGCTGTTATGCACACTGATGACTTCTTATATATTGACATTAGATTCAGATGGACAATGAATTATATATTTTTTTACAGCAACACCAGTTGATTCAAATAGTACACAAAAAAGGATTTATATGTGATATACCGGGTAATAAAAATCTAACTCATCGTGCTCCCAGTTGAGTTTTTTTTTTAAGAAAAAAAATATTTAGATTAATATCAACTTATTTGGATCTGCAAGATTGGATAAGTATGCATATTCAAACAATATATTTCAAACTTTACTGAATACTGACAATCTGAACAACTGATTGCCTGTCTGGCTGACAGGATGATAATCTGCTATAAATGATTATCAATCACAGAATCTTCAGATTCATTTTAATTTAATAACTTTTTTCCAATTTCTATTACCACTATCTTATGTACACAAAATTTCTCAAAAACTCCATTACACAATAATACAACATGTAATCTTGGACATTCTATAATCTTACTCCTTTGTTTTCAGGAGAGGGTTCATACACTAAGATTTTCAATAAAATATGCTTTTAATAAATTCACTCTAATCTGATAGTGCTTTATTTCGAAATCATTATTTGCAACACAAATACACTATCTTGTACATGTAAATAAATCCTCGTCCATTGCTCTGTTTACTATGTAGCCGATAGCTGACTATGTCATCTTTGACGAATAACGCACAGGGGTTTCTTATCTCATTAAAGATCGGCAAAACTCGGAGATCTGTTGCAGCTGGGATTTTCAGCACACTTAATTGAGCTGTGTGTTCTTATCTGATGCTAGTCAAATGGAAAAAATGTTATAAACCGATTTATATTTATGAAAGAAAATGTTTTTAGAAGAAAATGATTTTGTGTCACCTGTCCTTTAAAGGACAGGTGACACAATCACAAAAACATTGACCAACAAGTTGAATTGTGAGTGGGACACAATTTCTGCAAAATTTTCCTTACTACTCCCATCTGCTTCACAGCTATTGCTGAATTACTGAGCTGATAAGATGCGTGACCCCAATATGCATATCTGAAGCCTCTGAGATCGGAAACCTTCGGTGCGACGTAATAGCCGACACACTGTCCATTCACTGTATCTTTCACCCATAGGGATTTTTAACTTGCTCTTATCTAAAATCTGAAGTCATTAACTTTTGCTCATTGCTATTAAAAGTTTAAGACCAAGTACATAAACAGAGCTATTCTAAGCTTAGAAACCCCATTTCTGTTTCCTCAGCAATTACATGTATGAATAGGAGTAAAAATTGTGACCTGTTCTATTAACTTTTCATTAATCTATGTGCTTCATGTTGGAAAAAAATATGTCAGATGATGGATTTTTAAAAGATAAAAATCATCGAAAACATGGAATCATTGTTTCTAAAGAAAGGATTTTGTTTTGTCAACACATAGTAAGTGATAATGTATAGAGACTTTTCATAACCAGTAATTTCACCAGATCTTAAACCCTAAGTAAACCCTAATTAAGTTAATTGGACTTAATAAAGGATTTTTTTATTTAAGAACTATTACCAGAAATCCTGGTACCTGTAAGCGAATATGTTTGTAAATTTCTTTAGTTCCACAAAATCAGGAGTCTACCTTAATCTCAATACTTATAACCCAAACTACCACTTTTCATAATCAGTAAAGACCGAAACAGTAGTTTTTTAACATAGTATTCAGGTTTTAAAAACGTGTTAATCTCAGACTCCTTGAATTTTATCCAAATGTAATTTGATCTTTCTTTTAATAGTTTATGAAGATCATTTTTTGGTAGTACTTCTGAGTTGTGTATAATTTATTCTCTATTGATCAAACCCAATAAAATAAAAAGCCCAAAAAGGAGCTGTTATGCACACTGATGACTTCTTATATATTGACATTAGATTCAGATGGACAATGAATTATATATTTTTTTACAGCAACACCAATTGATTCAAATAGTACACAAAAAAGGATTTATATGTGATATACCGGGTAATAAAAATCTAACTCATCGTGCTCCCAGTTGAGTTTTTTTTTTAAGAAAAAAAATATTTAGATTAATATCAACTTATTTGGATCTGCAAGATTGGATAAGTATGCATATTCAAACAATATATTTCAAACTTTACTGAATACTGACAATCTGAACAACTGATTGCCTGTCTGGCTGACAGGATGATAATCTGCTATAAATGATTATCAATCACAGAATCTTCAGATTCATTTTAATTTAATAACTTTTTTCCAATTTCTATTACCACTATCTTATGTACACAAAATTTCTCAAAAACTCCATTACACAATAATACAACATGTAATCTTGGACATTCTATAATCTTACTCCTTTGTTTTCAGGAGAGGGTTCATACACTAAGATTTTCAATAAAATATGCTTTTAATAAATTCACTCTAATCTGATAGTGCTTTATTTCGAAATCATTATTTGCAACACAAATACACTATCTTGTACATGTAAATAAATCCTCGTCCATTGCTCTGTTTACTATGTAGCCGATAGCTGACTATGTCATCTTTGACGAATAACGCACAGGGGTTTCTTATCTCATTAAAGATCGGCAAAACTCGGAGATCTGTTGCAGCTGGGATTTTCAGCACACTTAATTGAGCTGTGTGTTCTTATCTGATGCTAGTCAAATGGAAAAAATGTTATAAACCGATTTATATTTATGAAAGAAAATGTTTTTAGAAGAAAATGATTTTGTGTCACCTGTCCTTTAAGTGAATGGTTTTGCATCGGTAATTGCTTGTTTTGCATCGGTGTCTGTCGATTTTTCATACCATTCTGTTTATTTTGTTTTAAGCATGCTCCGAGACTGTGTGGTATTTTACAATGTTTTTAAAGAATAGTTGTTTGTTTTGCATTAACGTCTTTTTTTTTAACCCTTTCCGCTGCCCATAGGGAACAACATAGACTTAAAATGCATGGCCACTACCATTGAACCTATTAAAGGTTGTGTAGATAGCCTGAGGCACCTTCATAAAAGTCAATAGTACGCCGACGATATTTGTCACTGATTTATGCAGTTGTCCGTCATTGCAGCTATTATTATGCAACATGACGATAACATGAACTTATCTTGTTGTGTACCTCATCATAAAATGTAGATTTCAATTCAAACACTAGTCATTCACATTGACGTAATAAAACTTATCTATTACTTTTGTTTTAACAAATATTAGGATTAAAGTTGGACTCTCGCGATTTAAATTCAAAGAAATTTGATACAAAAAAGCTGGATCATGGAAATTAAGTACTCGCGTTAAATAAAGACTTTATTAATAGTCATGGGATGGACATTGATTTATACATTACTCGATCTGTACTAGAAGAAGTAATAGATTCTAAGGAAATTTTGTTTTATCCCCTCCCTCGGAAAGTGCAAAATAAGTCCCGTCGACATAACGCCTGAATATGTTTTGAAAAATTATAAAACTTCTTACGATGCATACATTTAGGATCCATGCACAAATTTTAAATTTAAGTTGACTGTTAACTTGTTGCCAATTAGAAGTACACCTTCAACGAAACCAAGTTCCAAAGAACATGTGATAAACCATCTTCGCTAGCCAAGTATTTACGATCCACTCTATTCCTAAATCCTTGTCTATTGAAGATGGTGAAAAGCGGATAATTAACGAAAATTGGTTGCGTCGAATTTTAATGTATTCAAAGTACATTTACACTCAAACACATTCAAACAACTCCGATTCTACATCAAGTGAATATTATTTAATCATATAAACAGTTGATATTATATTAACATATGTAAAAGATTTTGTCGTGTTACTGAGTACTTGCAGTCAGAATAAAAGATATGATCTGAGTAGTAATTATAGTCATTTAATTTCAACACTTTACACATTGTAGGAACACACTGGGTGTACGAAATTGTTCACATGCTGCTTAATAAAAAGGCAGAGTATGCTACAAAGTCCAGAGAGGCTGTTTACTTGGAAGGTTTGTCAGACCTTGGTCCTCTGCAGTCTTATAATCAGGTCGTCAGCACACACCTTCCATTCCAGTGGCTACCAAAACAGCACTTGGAGACTGGTGGCAAAATTATTCATGTCATTAGGAACCCGAAAGATGTTGCAGTTTCCTTGTATAAATTCTTGGATTCTTGCAATGCCATACAGAAACCATTTGAAGAGTTCTTATTTGGATATTTTTTAAAAGAAAGTGAGTTGGATATACACCAATCGTTTGAAGGACCTGGGTTCTATATATCATTATATTGCAATAATTGCCCTTTGATGTAAATGAAAATGAATCCTACAATTTATGGCAATACGGATGATTTTACAAACAGGAAGACCAAGAGGAAGTAAACAAAAAAGTTTATACATAAAAAATCAAACAAACAATAATTGTTATATCGCAGTTCTTAATCGTCTTTAATATTTTCCTGAGCAATGTTAAAAATAGATAAACGACTGAGTTTTTACCCCTTTATGCAATGTGATTGTATTTAATATATACTTGTAGACTTGCATTCATAGATTTATGAATCCCCTCTTTAAAATATGTCCGTTTCTTTCTTTCTTTATTTCTTTTTCTTTCATTCCTTCTTTCCTCATATTATGTGTTTCATTTCTTTTATTAAGAGGCGATGTATGGCGGCTGGTTCGATTACAACAAGGCGTTCATCAGAGAGTCGGAAGCGCGAAAAGACCAAATCATCATGTTGCAATACGAAAAGCTGCAAAGAGTAAGCAATAATATGGAAAATACTAGTAGTACGGTTAATTAGAAAAAAAATGTTTATTCATAAAGCAAACATTTATTTCATAGTAGTGAAAAGATGTAGGAGTAAACATATACATGGATAGACAAATTGCCAACTGTTCAATCTAAAATTTCCTACCTTTAATTGACAATTATTTAGAAAACCAAAGTGGCAGATGTTATCAAAGATTATTTTTTAAAATTCTAAATGCTTAGAATTCTCTAATTCTAATGTTGAACTAATTTGAAAGGGTCATGGTCACGATTTTGGCGAACTTCTATTTGTCTGTTTTTATTAATTACAACTAGACTATGACCCGTGCGTGCACAGGTTGACATTGCATACGATATCGGACATTTACGAAATAGATACATCGACACGCCGTATTGTTGATATTTACATAACCATGCTTTAAGCCTACAATAATGCTATTGATTTTACTACACTCTGCTTAGTTAGAATAATCTAACTGTGTCTCGAGAAAGGCCTATACCACAGTTATAATGCCTCCCATATACCATTAATGTAGCCAAAAATTGCAGAATCGCTCCGAAACGATTTTGGAGAAAATTAATGAAGCTACATTGAAAATACTAATAAATCAAATTGTCCATTATAAACCATTTTGAGTCTGTAAATACCTTTCATCTAAAAATTTAATTCATATTAATGAAGAATTCAACACTTTCTCCAGCAACGTTTTTCACGCGCTTCGAGTTGACATTCGTTTAGGGGTTTTTGATATTAAATGCACTGAGTTAGAGTCATCTCCCGTATTTCCTTTGATGAACAGAATATATATATGACAAATTTTCAATGAAAATTTACACGTATTTGTAATATCGTTTCTGAGTTTATCCATGCAAATGTGATATTGTGGAAACAAAAACTAAAGAGCCTCCCGTGATTTAGCGTAAATGTATGCGCATGCGCAAGATTGTAAAATCCGAAAAATCCATATGATTTCCGGATTTTTAAAAGAAATTTTCGTTGATTATTAATTAGCGAAGCTTGATTGAGAAAAAATAAAAACAAATTGGTAATCTTCAAGTGCCAATAATGTTTAAAGTATATAAAACAAATGACAGTACTCTTCTGATTTCTCGGTATTAAAGCCCAAAAATTCGAGTCTATTATTTTAATATAGTAGTATAGATGCTTTATGAATGCAGTTCTAATGATAAAATGAAATTTGAGTCAGTCGCATATTATAAGCAAGATACAAGACTCACAATTCTTTGTCATGTTAACAAAGTTCCTGCACTGTTTTTGTATACATAGGTCAATATACCAAATAAAAAACCTTTTTTAAGCTGATTTTTCTATTTTCTTTTCTTTTTAAGCACAAATAAATCGTTCCTAATGTTTAACACATTCATTTTAGTCTTAAACTGTAATTTTAACTTTAACATTCAAAATGTAATATAAAGCTTCATGTACATAGCAAAAATTTGTAAGCTCTGTAACTCGCTTATAATTCAACGATTGACTCTCAAATTTTGGTTGATTATTTTTATTTATTTTGGTTCATTTTAATAATTACAAATTACTCACTAAAGCATTGTAAACATTAAAAAAAGGAAAAATAATTTTGATCCAAAATGGTGACCATGCCTCTATAAATTTCCGTTGGGTACAGCTGAAGTATATAAAGCTTGTTCAAGGCTTTGCTATGTTAAGAATACTCGTGTAATGTTCTTGTAAACAACTAAGTTGCGGTAAAGATAAATGTAAACAAAATAATGAGTTCTATTTAATGAATACATCTTAAATATCAAATGCAATAAAATGAATTAAAAATAAAGAATGATTTAATTGAAACATTTATCATACGTGTACCCAATGTAAACAAAAAGTATGTCACTACTCTTATTAACATTACATGTACAAAGATTTCTGAGCTCTGTATATACTTTACAACTTAGCTGTTGACATATAAATATGGCTATTCTAAACATTGTAGACAATAATTATCGCAAATAAAAAAAAATACACATTTTGAGCTCATATGAACACCATTTTTAACAGAATACAAAAGAGGAACTCAGAAGATTGGCCGAATTCTTAAACATAAAAGATGCGGATCCATTGCTGCAAGACATAGCAGAAAAGTGTAGCTTTAACAGCCTTAAAACCGCTGAAGAAACATCGCGAAATGATGATACCATGTCGGATATAATGAAATCCATAAATCTGAAGAACAATCCCACCGTATATAGAAAAGGTGAGAAAGAAAACCGTATATCTAGGGGTTTTTCGCGTGTCAGACACTTTGCAAAATTGCAGTTTATATGTGACTTTAATTTGCATGTCAGTTTCACGATTTTAAAACTTTCTTAATTTTTACCGGATACAGTTTCTGCATATTGTATTTTAAGAATGCTAAAATGATTTCAAAACAGCGAAAATTAGATATTTGAAAATAATAACCAGATATATGATATATTTTCATGCATTCATAAGAATGTACAAATGTATCTTTTTAAACATAATTATTGGTTTTTAGTTTATTGGTAAATTTAATATGACAATGACAATGTGCAATATTTTAACTAATTCTTCTGAGAAAAAAAAAACGAAGTCATCAGCTCATAAATGTTTACATCAAAAACCAAGATTCCCGTATGTGAAAATATATTTTTATCTCTATTTCAATTAATTTTTACACAATTAAATCAACCAAGCACTGAAAACTGACAAATTTAATTTTCAGGTAAAATTGGAGACTGGAAGAATCATTTCACAGTAGCAATGAGCGAAACATTTGACAAGACATACGCAGATAACATGAGAAATGTAGCATTGGATATCGATTTTGTCTAGTGTTAAATTTAAAAAACGGAACACATAACATTCGTTCTATATTTTCATATCTATGCATTATAACCTCCAATGTTTTGGCTATATTTGTCCATACTTAGTTATTAGTCTATATCTGTAATATTACGCATTGGGATATCACACACTGTTTACAACTCAACAGTGTATGATAAAAAAGACAATTAGAATTCTATATCAACATCGAAGTTCGAGGCTTTACTAGAAATTAATAATTAAGTAACATCGGTAAAAGGGACGGCAACGTATTGAATTTCACCCTCATACATTGGAACTCTTGTTTCTGGTTGATCAACGTCACACAATAAATTGGATCCAAAGTATTAATCAGCGGTATAGAACCCATGTTATCTACAAAAATAAACATTTGAAAGAACGTACATCAAGCGTGTTTTAAATCATTTTTTTTTTTACTGTTTTGCTACTTAAAGTCTGCCCCAAATATAAAATGAAATATTTATGCAGCACATTTGGCATATTTCAAAAAATAAAAATACACAAGTGAGAGAATTGCAATCGAAATTGATATATCCAAGTTATTTTAAATGACATATTGTCAATTTTCACTGGAACGAAAGAAGATTTCTTACGGAGAAAGCGATCCCGTGTCGATATGGGGCATTCGGCAGATTATTTTTACTGTTTGTGCACACATTGCGCATTGCACTACTTTATTTACTATACAATGGTAACTTCATGTAAATCTTTAGATACATGTAGATTACTATAAATATTATTCGATTGCGTTTGCCTTAAAAGTAAAACATCTATACAGTTACATAACAAATGAATCAAATCACGATTTTCTTTACATGTGGAAGAATATTTTTCTGGATTGCTGCAAAACAGTACCAATGGTTTTACTGATTGTTTATATTTCACCTCAAATAATTGAAATTACAGTAAATACAGAATGATCGAAGCACAGTTAATGAGTAATGCCAGTGCTGATATGAAACCCACTCTAGATTTACCTACTCTGAATTGAAACCTTCACCCTCCCCCAAAACAATTTCAGTGCACCACTGTGCTCTCCTATAAAACGTAAATGGATTCAGAAAATTAAATCAGTGGTTAAGAATACTGTAAACGTATTATATTTGGTTGTGTATTCTATTTAGCGTTTTTGGCGGAAAACGGCGTCCGCTAAATCAAGTACATCGCCAAATGTAAAATATTTAAGTAGATAAAAAGTTACGTTTAGAAATGCGCTAAATCAAATCTACGGTAACCTGTCCAAAAATCATATTGCGCCAAATATCGTACACGCTAAATATAATTCGTTAACAGTACTATCTCTGTGTTTTATGATGCCTACAGCGTTAGCTCGCCTATCCTTTAAAGGGGCATGGTCACGATTTTGGTCAAATTCTATTCTTATGCTTTTATTATTCACAATGCTTTAGAAATGCATTTCTAATGATCAAATAAAATTTGTCAGTCATTCGTAGAATTACAAGCAAGATACCGGGCTCACAATTCGTTGTCATGTAAACAAGGCTCGTGACCTGCTTTTGAATACATAGGTTCAATATGCCAGTAAAAAAATTCCAGCTTATTTGTTTATCTTTTTATTTATTTTAAGCAGAAATTAACAGTCCTTAACGTTTAAAACATTCGTTTTAGGTTTAAAACTGAAATTTTTTACTTCAACGTTCAAAATGTAAACAAACGCTTTGTTTGCATAGCAAAGAATTTCAAGCCCTGTAACTCGCTTATAAATCAACAAATGACAATCAAATTTTGGTTGCCTATGAAAAATGCCTTTCTGAAGCATTCGTTGTTAATATTAAAATCGGAAAAATAATTTTTGACCAAAGTCGTGAATATGCTCCTTTAAAAGATAAACTTTTTATGGGAAATGTTGACATCTTTTCTGTATTTGGTAGAATACCTAGCACGATTTATCAACTTTAATCTTGGTTGCAATGCAAAATTATCCCCGTAGACTTTTTATTCTAAACCATGTAATCAAAACTAATAAGCTTAGATCACGTTTTAAAAGAGTTTTTTTCTTCAAACTATTGAATGAGTATCGTTTAAAAATGAGGTATTTACAAATAACATTCAGCATAATTATGTCTTCTTGTTGACAATATTTTCACTTATGCTCTTTATTACGGAATAATAAATAGATAATCCATAGATGACTGTGCTTTTTGTGTAATAACTTATTAACTGTCCTCCCAACGGTCAATTTCCAAAACAAAATTTTAATGACTTGTCAATATTGAAAGTATAATGACATTTTGAAATAATTTGAAAAATTAGTCATATTATGAGATTGAATCAAACCAAAGAAAATTGCCATGCACTCAAGTGATATAAGTGTAGACTCATTTTCATTTCTGGGCATTCTGTTTGCAAAAATATTGTTGGCAAATTAAGTTCGATGACGCGGGCTGGAGGTTCTCTAATGGAACGTCATCGCATACTGGGTTTTGCTCTGCACATCAAAAGACATTGACAGAACTGTGTGATTTAAAAGTCATATTGAGAACATAATTTCTTTAATTTAATATATTGTCATTTAAAAAATCAGTTGACTAAAACTGATTTTTGACCTTGCAAAGAGGGAGTGCGACTTTCAAATCAGCGATAAAGTATATTTCAAATGAATGCATCAATCTGTTAATAAAAGAAACATGCCAACGCATCACAAACTAACAGGACATGCACGTAAAAAAAAATACAAATGCCGTAAATAAAACAACCCAATACATTTACATACCCTTCACCGGTTGTGAAATCCAGTTTTGCAATCAGGTTAAAAAAAACGAACTACATGTCTATATCTGCGTGCTTGGGAAAAGTAGTAACATATGCCTATAGCTGGATCAGTGATAAGTCGTGTACAGATTAAGATAAAGATGGAGGATATAGATGTTTATTCCTTTGAATGTCCTGTTTAAGAAGGAGTTAGTTTACCCAAATTGGTGAAACTTTTTGAAAATTCTGGAAAAGTGATACAAAATATCGAAGACTTTGACACTCTGTCTGGATGCAGTGATACTGGCTTCGTACCCTAAGGCAGGTAATTCTTACTTTAGTCCAGTCTTATTCAAAAGCAATTAATCAGCAATTATTTATTTAATATTGAATACTATAAAACAAATCTTAAGATGAAATCACATCTTCAAAAACCAAGGATTGGTCACGTGATCAAATCTCATATGGCCCAAAGGGCTTTAAAATAGATTTGATCACGTATAAACCCGTATTTATATTTAAAAATGACAATAACAAACCGTGAACCATCTCAAAAATCCAAAAAAAAAACCAACGAAATACAAACTCAAAGCAGAGCAACACGGACCTCCAAATAGATAGAGGTAGGCCCAGGTGCCTAGGAGGAGTGAGCATCCTCTGCTGACCGGTCACACACCTGCCGTGTCGTAATCGGGAAAAAAATCGGAAAAGTTCATAGACAATTAGGTGATTAATTATGGTCTAACAATTAGTATGAAAACCGTCAGTCAGCATGCGACCCAGTGGAAGATTGTATTTGCTTACAAGGTCGTTGTATCGACCATAAAACTTCCAAAAGGATGACTTCAAGCGAGACTGTTGATAGTCCTGTTTTATCAACTTGAAAAACAATTAATTTTTTTTTACAATTAGTAGAAATTTTAAAAAATCCAGATTTTCAACGTCCACTCAGAAAATAACGGTGGGGATAAATGCGGAACATCACTACTTCTATCAAAGTAATCCGGTCGGCCATTACTTTTTAAAGTTGAAAACACAGTGATTAAAGACGGACTTGTCGAGAATTTCTGAAGACATGGTGGTGCTGACTGAAGAATTACATGAAGCGTCGAAGGATGGCATTTCTGTCGAATTCCCTTCGACTTCTTCTCGTGGAACAACAGAGAGAGATGCAGATGGAGCACGTGTTGTGGCGATTGATATTGCAGGTGAGCTGCACAAAAGGTTGGCGAATTTGCGATTGTTGTTTTGACTAGGGTTTGTTACATTCGAAAAACATGAACTTACTGAGCGTTTTTGTTCGTCTGACAGATGAAGATTGTATGTCTCAAGAGAGGCCTCACAACGGTGGCCACTTATAAACATTATTTGACGTGATTCGAACCCCTGATCATTCATGGCTGTTGCGCGCAGACAATGAGGTGTGTAGTTTTTCATGCATTTGGATGCAAATGTCAGACATAGAGCCACTGAATAATCTCTTTGCTAAAGGTTTTGATGTGTACCAGAGATCTGCAATGCATCTTTGAAACGAGATTTAATTGAACAAACTAAGAGCACTGTTCTCTGTCTTAGAGAGTAGAAGAAAAAGCAAATTTACTAAACAGATCTTACTCTCATCAACCTCATAGATTCTCTTTCCAGATGGAGCTTTCTTTTATCGAATACCCCCTGGAAGTTTTTCTGTTGTATTTCGTGGCAAAGAGTTACATACTGGCGATTTTTCTCGCCCTTTTGAAAAAGAAACGAGTCTGTTCGTAGTTGATGGTGAAACTCTAACCCACGAGTAACAAGATGTATAGACGAGTAATATCACACACATTGTCGAAGAACAATTGGATTATAAGGAGCGGAATGGAAGTAAGTAGTAATTTGTTTAAGGTCTTCAGAATGAGTGACAGATTTGTGGTTGGTAACTTGATGCACCAGTTTTCATTATTGCTTTGAGCATTCAGTCCAATGTAAGGTCCAATGTATGGTTCGCTGATTTGAATTCCTTGTCCCAAACAATATCCATGGACCTTCTTATGTCTTGGAGGGCCCGATCGATTGCGGAACGGATAGATTTCAAAGAATTTAATGGTAATTTGTACATCTGTCAGTTTTTCTGATCTTTTGGAAGTTGATATGGGTTGGCTTCGCAATAAAATCATACACCATATCATGAATTATACTATTAGATGCACGTTAACAAACTATTTTCTGTTATATTACGTAAACAATCAATGGATATATGTTTATAGTAAAACAATTCGTCACGACTCGATACAGTATGTAGTGATTCGTAAATAAACAACGCATTGATAAGGCATTATGAATGATCATAAACACTAGAGGTAGGTAGCAAATATTGTAAATACTTACACCGTGGCGAACCAAAGTAGTGTGACATTGCTAACAGCGTCTGACTAGCGTGTTGTAACGGGAAAAAGTGATGCAAAAATCGTGCACACCTCTTAATAAAGAAGAGTTCTAACCTTTCTAATAAATTGTACATGAACTGATTTGTACAAAAACGATATTTATAAAACAAGTAACAACACACTCCCCGCCTGATATCTGTAAGATATCACTATTACACATATTGAAAATAAAAATCAAATCAAATCAGATTGAACAATACATGAATGGAGTTTGCCTCATGACAATGAAATAAATGATAGAAAAGTACCACATGTACTAACTGTGAGACTCACAAAACAAAATTCCTACACAGCTAACAGTGTAATCACTACACAAATTGGTCTGACTAGAATAAAAAACAGGTTTGTCGTTTCTTAAAACTTTATCTGAATTTTCCAAACTAAAGCATCATCACTCTGAAATGTTTTCTGCACAACTGACATGGGCCAACGGTTTCTTGTACTGTCCTCTTTCACCAACACGACGTCGCCTTCCTGGATGTTCGTCTCTTCACTCTTCCATTTCCTGTGCGGCTGAAGTAAGTGGAGGTAGTCAGATTCCCACTTCTTCCAGAACTGGTTCGCGAGACCTTCCACACGTTTCCACTCCGATCTTAGCATGTCTTTTACACTGATGTCACCAAACTCGGGGCAGTCGAAATCAGAAGAATGTTTCTGTGTCAACAGTGCGTTGGGTGTTAGCACAAACGGATTATCAGGGTCGGATGACACAGTCGTCAATGGTCGGGAGTTGATGATCGTGGTTATCTGCCATTAAGGTGCAGAGAACGTCATGAGTAACATTCCGGTTACTTGGTTCCATTAGCATGGCGTCTAGGATCCTTCGTACGAGCCCAATCATCCTTTCCCAAGCGCCTACAAAGTGTGATGAATGTGGGGGATTGAATATCCACTTTGTCCCAGAATCGTATAAGAACTTCTTCAATGTGTCGTCTTCAACGCTGACGGTATCAATTTTCAGGTCGTCTGTTGCTCCAATGAAATTGGTACCTCTGTCCGACCGAAATATCTTTAACTTTCCCTCATATACTGGTATATCGGCGCGCTGCATTGATGAATGCTGACGAATTAACGAATCAACTACCTCTATGTGAATCGCTATCGTCACTAAACATGTAAATAAAACACCCCATCGATGGAGGATGCACTCCCTCCTCGTGTTTTTCTAGTGACGACCTGACAGGGGCAAAAGACGTCAACATCGACGTTGGTAAATGAAGGTGCAGGTTCAATCCGGTCAGCTGGGAGGTCAGCCATTTTCTGTGTCGCAATATTTCCTCTCAGCTTGTCGGGTATGGATACATCTTGGAGATCGGACAGCATCCTTTTCCATGTCTGCCATTTCTGTCCTTCGATATCGATGAGTGGCTCGTCCCATCCGGTGCTTCCGACTGTCAGCTGGCCTAGTATCAGCTTCCCTTCTATCGTCACCGGTGCGGCAAATCCTAAGGGATCGTAGATACTGTTTATCACGGATAATACTCCACGACGAGTCAGGGGTTTCTCTTCGCTGGAGATCTGGTAGGTAAATCTATTAAGGTTCATGTTCCAGTAGGGTCCAAAGCTCCTTTGTACAGGTAAGTCAGCTGATAATTCTAGGCTCTTCAGTTCCTTTGACAGATCGTCTGGATCTAATTCTCATACGACATTCTTGCTGTTTGAAGCAATCTTATGCAGACGTAAATTACCATGAACAGCTAAGGCATGTTGAATTCGTTTCATCAGGTCTACTGCTTGTTTTTCGGTGGGTACAGATATCAAACCGTCGTCTACATAGAAGTGTTTCAGAGCAAAGTCTGTGATATCTGGTCCAAAGGAATTTTTAGCGTCTAATGCAGTTCTGTGTAGACCGTACGTGGCTATGAAGGGCGACGGCTTATTTCCAAACACGTGGACCCTCATTTTATGCTCTATCAGGTCTTCATTGAAGTCATTGTTTCGGAACCAGAAGAAGCGCAAGTAGTTTCTATGATCGGGTCTAACATAGAAACAATGAGACATTTGCTGTATGTCGGCTGTTATGGCCACTGGATCCTTTCGGAATCTAATGAGCACTCCGAGCAGACTGTTGTTCAAATCTGGGCCAGACATCAAGACATCGTTCAAAGAGAGTCCACGAAAGGTAGCCGAAGAGTCGAACACTCATCTTATCTGGTCTGGCTTGCGAGGGTGATATACGCCGAAGACAGGTAGATACCATACTTCTTCCCCCTCGCCAACAGGTGGCGCTACCTCGACATGCGTATGATCAAAGAGTTTCTGCATGAAATCGATAAAATGTTTCTGTTTTACAGGATCCCTCTTAATACTAAGATCGAATCTGCTGACTCTGTCCAAAGCCATGGAACGGTTATTTAGTAAACGTGGGCGCTGGCTCTTTAACGGTAGTGGGGCCTCCCAGTTACCGTCTGAGTTCTTTCTGAAGTTTCTTTCCATTTCCTCTAGAAGGATTCTATCTTCTGTAGATAATCCTGGCTTATTGTCGTCAGGAGTAAGTAAAAATGTCTTATCAATATCCAGAAGTTGCTTGGTAAAACTATTTGGCATAGGGAAATCTTTAATCACGAGTTGGTTTTCGCAAGGTTGTATTAAGGATGGTTGTCCATTGGATAATACAAAAGACTTGTATACATTGACGTCACTACTTTGATGCTGAAATCCAAGGCACACGTCACTAACCACAGTTCATCCTAACGGGGATCGAAGTCCAATCGGTGCATCGGAATGGCTTGTTTTCTGATCAAGAATGCGGTGTACATCAGTACGTTTCTGCCGATGAGCAACAAGATTTGTCACTGGTCATCGAAGCGGTCAAGCTCAATGTCACTAAGATGTGGATGATATCTC
This sequence comes from Magallana gigas, assembly GCF_963853765.1. Lineage (NCBI taxonomy): Eukaryota > Metazoa > Mollusca > Bivalvia > Ostreida > Ostreidae > Magallana > Magallana gigas. The sequence goes on from NC_088860.1 coordinate 35,011,333, forward strand.
GTGACATCCGGCGATGGAATATCTTGGCTGTTGTTTGGTATATTGTCACATTCAATGAGAATAGGTAAGTCTATGCGCACATGGCGACCGCAGGATTCCATCACAAATCCTGAGAGTTTTTCCATTGCATGAGTTCATGATGTATTCATCAGGTGGTGAACAAATCTTGAACATGCCGAATAACGAACTTCTGGCAAGAGATCGATTGCTTTGGTCATCGAGAATTATGTACATTTTCACTAGGGTCCTTGGATTTTTGCTATGATGCACAAACACATGTAAGATTTTGGCATACGACTTCCCGTAGGTAATATTTCCGCAGATCTCGGTGCATGAGGACTCTACCACAAGTGCATCGGATGTAGTTCTGTAGGTGTTTCTCCCTCAATGAGGAGTTCTCTCCCTGCCATGAACTTTAGAGGGGGTGTCTCCATGCATAACTGTCACATGCTTGTCACTATCACAAATGGTACACCTAATCTTTTCCTTACAATGTCTGCTTTTATGCATGAAGTCACAACACTTTAAGCACAACCCCTTTTCTCTGAGAAGAGCCTTCCGGGCCTCTAATGGTTTAGTCTGGTATGCGCGGCACTCACTTAGACGATGGCTTGTTCCGTGAATGGCACATACTGTGTTGTCCCTCGAATCTAAGGAAATTTCTGTCCTTGCAGTGGAAATTTGAGTCTTAACAGCTAAGGGAGACTAGCGAATGAACTTCTGCGGTGTGCTCATAGTTTCGGTGAAGGAGAAACTTGGGTCATTCCTGACGCGACTCATTTCCCTTTCAAAGTCAACAAAAAACTTGGAACGGTGGAAAGCACTGCTTGGTCTCTTTGCAGTTGTAGGCTCTTGAGATCCACTTTTCCCCATGTTGTGAGGTAGCTTTTCTATGATTGGATTTATTCCAACTGAAGAGTCGAAATATGCTAGAAGTGGCTCGTATGCTGCCTGTTCCTTTAAACTTAGAATTTCTGTAAGTAAATCAGCAAGTTCAAAATGTTTCTGTGTATCCTTGATATTTCGGGTGCAACATATCTTTGGTCCAACCTCTCCCATAGGAGACGCAGAACGTTCAACGGGTTGTCTGCATTGACAGCCCGGATACTCAAGGCATATGAGCTGGATTCTGGCCTTAGCCACTTTACCAAAATGTCAAGTTGCTCAAAAACAGAAACTTGTAAGTCAGTGAGGACATTTTTGAAACTTGATTTCCACACGAAATAGGATTCTGGTTTATCACAAAATTGATAGTCTAGACATTAACAGTTCTCTCACTAAGAGGAATTTGGAAATATCAGGAAATATTGGAATGTTTGGGCGCCTGACAGGTGGTATCTCTGCGTAGGTTGTAGCTGGTGTTTGCGGGGGTAGATCTGGTTCAAGAAGGTCACAATACGTTTCTACTGGGTTATTGGTCAGAATTGAACGGTGCCAGTCGTTCATCTCATGGGTAGCATGAGATACTGGCCGTGGTTCGGATTGTAGTCTGTGTGTAGCGTTTTGTGGAACAACGGATGCGTCTGGGAACATTGTTTAACTTTGTCCTTCCAAATGCACAATGTTCACATATTCACTAGTCCTCTCATGAGGGTCTTCCTCTGGTACACGAATATCATCATTAATGTTATCAAATTCACTTAAGTCACCTCCAACAGATTCCTGTTCATACACTCTAGCTTCTGCATCCAGTGCAGCTGCTGTTTTCTTGGGTTTCAGTAGATCTATATCTGCGTTGTAATCGGATCTCCTTTTCACTGCTGAGGCTCTAATAGTTACTTTGGCACGCTTCATTTATTCGTGAACTTGGTAAAAAGCTACAATAAAACAAATGGTAATAAGTACATAATCAACACATATATGACACAAAATTACACATTTTCACAACTTCCTTACGACAGTATTAGGGTTCTGAGCAGATCATGCATTCAGCCCATATTATGTAGAAAACTAGTATATATTGCAAGCATACATATATTTGACCTATTTATGACGCTACTGATGGACCGTAGATGAAGGTATTAATATAAATACACTATATCTTGAATTATACTATTAGATGCACGTTAACAAACTAATTTTTGTTATTTTACAAAAACAATCAATGGACAGGATATATGTTTATAGTAAAACAATTCGTCACGACTCGATACAGTATGTAGTGATTCGTAAATAAACAACACATCGATAAGGCATTATGAATGATCATAAAAACTAGATGTAGGTAGCAAATATTGTAAATACTTACACCGTGGCGAACCAAAGAAGTGTGACATTGCTAACAGCGTCTGACTAGCGTGTTGTAGCGGGAAAAAGTGATGCAAAAATCGTGCACACCTCCTGATACAGAGGTGGGTGGCAGGGGATAGTTTTTTTGGTCGAGGAAATGTGAGGCAGATAGTGCTCATATATAGTGTGAAATAATTTTTCATTGGATTTTTAAATTTGCTAAAATTGGTTTGCATGCAGGAGACACATGGTCCCGACTCTTGAGAATTTTTAAACATTTCAGAATAAAACAAGTAAACCTTACATATAGCACTCTATAGAAGGGCCAGGGACGGTCTCAAAATTTTCAGAAAAATTGCCTTTTTTCACATTTTCACGGGTTCAGCACCACGCTCCAATCCCGAGCAACTGCCATAAACTACCATAGGATTGGTAGCTTAAAGTATACCTATACAAATAATCACCAATTGATGGGGGGTCAATCACTTTCTTTTCCAGTGACATTTCGTGTTCTTAACCCACCCTACTTTTCAAGCACAAAACCAAAAGTGAAAATTTTGGCCATAGTTTTGCAATTTCATTCCATATCTGATGAAAAGTGCTACCAGTATTAAAGTGTCATATATCAATGAAATTGACATTAGCTCCTCTATCCACAAAACAAATGCAATAAATATTCTAGCAATTTATTCCCCTCAAATAATCAGCCAAACCGCAGGTTCTACCTTTATTTCAAAATTTTGACCGGGTCTTTCGTTCCAAACTATCCCCTGCCACCAGAAGAGGTCTTACCTTTCTAATAACTCGTACATGAACTGATTCGTACAAAAAAGATATTTATAAAACAAATAACAACAAACACATGCCACAAAAATGAATGCACATCACATTAATGAATGTACATCGCATTATAATAAAATCACATCACATAATGATACACGTTACACAATGATGAAAGCACATAACGAATTATGTAGGTCCAGGCCTCCATAATATATGTAGGTCCAGGCCTCCATAATAACAACTGGCATGCTTAATACATATATATATATATATGAGCTGTTTGCGATGGCGGTCTTCAATATTCTCAAGATGGACTATCCAGTTTATGAAGGAGTTGGTTTACCAAAGATGGCAACATTTCTCGAGAACCCTGGAAAAACGATACAAAATATCCAAGACTTAAAGCTCGGTCCGGATGCAGTTATTCTGGCTACGTTTCCTCGATCGGGTAATTTAATCATATTTAACTTTAGCTGATGGTCTGTAGCCCCCGGTCAGAAAAAAACTCGGATGGGCCTCAGGTCATCCACCAGAATTGTTTCAGACCGGGCGCTTTAGAACTGCAGCTAGTTTCACTTGCAAATAGCAAATATGAAACAAATATTTTGAAATAAGTTATTTTATTGAATTAGAACAGTTATTATAATTTTTTCAGTTCTTGTTACGATTTCTCCAAAGGTACGTTTTCTCTTGGAGAAAATGCACCCGAATTCATGGGTACGTTTTCTCCGTGTTACGTTCTCTCCAGGGTACGATTTCTCCTGATATCTAGCGTTACTTTAGTGAATGGTTTTGCATCGGTAATTTCTTGTTTTGCATCGGTGTCTGTTGATTTAGCAAACAATTCTGTTTATTTTGTTTTAAACTGGTCTGTGTGGTTTTTTACCATGTTTTAAAAAAATTAGTTGTTCGTTTTGCATTAACGTCGTTTATGCGTTTAGCCTTTCCGCCGCCAAAAGAGACCAATGTAGTCTTAAAATGGCCACGACCATTGAACCTCTTAAAGTATGACCTGCATGTGTATGTAGATACATGAGGGACCTTCATAAAAGTCTGAGGTCAATAGTTCGCCGCCTTATTTGTCACTGGTTTACGCAGCTGTCCGTTTTTGAAGCTATTATCATGCGATATGACGATAACATGGACTTATCTTGTTGTGTACATAGGGAGATAACATGAAATGTAGAATTCTGTTTAAACACAAGTTATTTACATCAATTTATAAAATCTCACTATTATTCATGTTTTAATCAAAATAAGGATAAAAGTTGAACTTTCTTGATTTAAATTCTAAGCAATTGATACAAAATAGCGGATCACAAAAATTAAATATTCGCGTAAAAAATAGTCATGGGATGGACATCATTTTATACATTACTCAATCTGTACTAGAAGAAGTAATATATTCTGAGGAAAGTTTGTTTTATCCCCTCCCTCGGAAAATGCAACATATGTTCCATCGGCATAACGCCTGAATATTTTTATAAAATAATCTTATTTTTCTTAACATTATTTACAACATATAAAAATATCTTATCTATCAAATTTTAATAGAACACAGGTGATAATAATGATAGTATTAGCACTGACAAAAATGATCATAGTACATGTACTGGTTATAATAGATGATACAGATATTTTTTATTATCTTAAGTTACATTTTAAGGTACATGTATATTGCTAAGAAAAGGATAATAATAATACGAAAGTTTATCATTCATGATTTTTAAATTTTTTCATCTCATATATGTAAATCCAAATTAACAATTTTTAAGAATTTCAACAAAACATGTAGATATAAGCTGTCTATAGGGATCAACTCTTCTTCGTTACAGTTCATTACATACCATATAGACAGCGCTACTGGAGGACTTGTCTACTCTTAGTATATATTTTATCTGTAAATCATACATGTATATGATATATGTATATATAATAATGATAAACAATATAATTAGAGTAATATACTGTTCATTTGTCGTTCGTTGTCCTATCACAATCATGTCCATGTTTGGTCGGGTTTATCCTTTTAGGCTTCGAGCGTCATAATCGGATTCGGAATCGGAAGAGTCCCATCCGGAGTAGGGAATCGGAGTCTGACTGCACACGCATTTCCTTCGGCATTTTCAATCTGTTGCGTTGTTTAGAGCTCTCCTTCGGTTGTTGAGTTTGTTTAGGTCGGCTCTATTGCTCACTTTTTTTCCTGTTTTTTTTGCAATTTTAGAAATGATTTTGCCTAGCAAATTTTTCCCCGTCCACGCAGCTTGTATGGTATTTTCATTTCCAACCCTGTCAAGCCCAGAACCCCATGTATCGCTGTATGTAGATTCAACGAAAATAGCATGTTTGTAAGTAAAGCGCAATTTCTCACGAAATCTTTCAGCTTGCACACATTTGTTTGCAACAACTTCCGTCATTACTTTTTCGCACGTGTCCTTCCACTGCTTCTTTGTTTTGACTTTGTCGCCGATCCGTTTAGCTGACAGCGCATCTGTGGCGCTCTGTGTTTGAGCAGTCGCATTTTGGTTACCACATCTCATTACTTTGGCGAATTGGAACACATGTTCCGCTGACTTAGGTGTAGCACTATAAAGGGTCATCTCACATTGAAAAAAATTAGAAAAGACGTTATCTTCCCCGTTAAAGGCAATGGTGTTTTGTTGAACCTCGTAGGAATTGCAACTGAAATCTCCCAGGGTATGACCTGATTTTTTACATACATTTTGATTCACTTTTACAGTTTTTTCTTGCAAGGTCAGTAGCTCAGCAATTTGTGCAAAAGCAGATGTTTTACAACCTTAGGTTGCCCGTAGTGAAAGATTAAGCAACTGAGTCCTCCACAATAGTTGACCCTAGGCAAAGATTTGCCGATAGTTAGCGGCTCTTTGTAGAGAAAACAGTTTCGATTCAGAACACTTGTCATTATGTTGCTGATTGGATGCCGTATTTTTCATAAAGTATTTTGCTCTTAGCAACACACCCAAGCTTGTCTAGCAGCTCATATGCAATGGAGTCATCAACCGAAAGCGACTATCCACATATGCGGATCTTTCGTCGTTTCGTTTGGTTTGGCGTGTAGTTTCCAGACGAGTATGGATTTGCATCAAAGAATGAAATTGAAACACTATTTAATTCAAGTACATTGGAAAGTCGTTTTTCTCTACTGCTTCTATCCTTGAGATAGAAACGCCAAAGGTTACGACCTTGCTGCAAACAATCTGGTCAAAATCTGTAACTCTGCCGTTATCATTACACTGAAAGTCTGAGTCTTTCAAGTATAACGGTTTGATTCTTCGGGAGTCCGTGTAACTAGTTTGTCAGGCCATGACGGAGATTTAAATCAACGCTTGCTGTTACTGATAATTACTCACCAATTATTTACACAAGTTTAAGGTATGATATACAATGGCTATTCCACAGATAATAAATCTAACCACCAAAATGAAGAAAAGACATACATACACAGTCATGAACACATCCTCTCCATGTACAAAGAAAAGAAATGTTCAAGAAAACAAAAAAAAAAAAAACCGGCAAAATTGTCAAAAGACAACGGAGCTAAGTAAGACACGTCTTACCAGCTCAGTGTCACGTGACTCAAAATCGCCTGAATGTGTTTTGAAAAATTGAATACTTACGTTGTATATATTGAAATAGTTCATCACCACAGTGAAGCTAAATAAGCGTTGTAGTCAAAGAACTCTAAAACTGGATTACTGCACGTCAATGTTTCAACATCAATTCAATCATCGGGGAAAACTATATAGAGTATCAAAAGAGGACCACAGGCCACATCGTTCACCTAAACAACAGTTTTTGTATCATTCCAGTTGAAAATTAAGAATAGAACTCTTTAAATATATTGTTAAACTTTATATTCAAAGATATTTTTAGTAACATATCAAACGAAACTTAATAATTTTGTTATTATTATTGTGGAATCATTAGAAGTTATGGAAGCTCAAGTTTCGTGGTATTCATTAGTAGCCCTCCTCAACAAATCGACATCCTTGTTGATTTGTTGATAAAGAGTTAGTTAGGAACTGAAAACCTACGCATCAATGAAAACACATCCCCACGTATAAGCAGGAAACGAATTTAGAACCCATGCACAAATTTTAGTTGACTGTCAACTTATTGCCAATTAGATGTACACCGTCAACGAAACCACGTTCCAAAGAACATGTGATAAACCATCTTCGCTAACCAAGTATTTACGATCTACTCTATTCCTAAACCCTTGTCTATCGAAGATGGGGAAAACCGGACAATTAACGAAAATTGGTTCCGTCGAATTTTAATGTATCCAAATAACATTTACACTTAAACACATTCAAATAACTCCGATTCTACATGAAGTGAATATTATGAAATCATGTCCACAGTTGATATTATACTGTCATGTGTAAAAGATTTTATCAGGTAACTTACAGTCAGAATAAAAGATATGACCTGAGTAGTAATATTAATTTAGTTTCAAAACTTTTCACATTGTAGGAACACACTGGGTGTACGAAATTGTTCATATGTTGCATAATAAAGAGGCGAATTATGCTACAAAGTCCAGAGAGGCTGTTTTCTTGGAAGGTTTGTCAGACCTTGGTCCTCTGCAGTCTTATAATCAGGTCGTCAGCACACACCTTCCATTCCAGTGGATACCAAAACAGCACTTGGAGACAGGTGGCAAAATCATACATGTCATAAGGAACCCGAAAGATGTTGCTGTTTCCTTGTATAAATTCTTGGTCTCTTGCAATTCCATAGAGGAAACATTTGAAGAGTTCTTATTTGGATATTTTTTAAAAGAAGGTGAGTTGGATATACACCAATCGTTTGAATGACCTGGGTTCTAAATATAATTACATTGCAATAATTGCACTTAGATGTAAATGAAAACGAATCTTACAATTTATGGCATAAGGGGTGATTAAACAAACAGGAAGATCAAGCGGAATCAACATTAAATTAACATTAAAATTCAAACGAACAATTATTCTTTTATCGCAGTTCTTAACCGTCTTCAATATTTTCCTGAGAAATGTTAAAAATGAAATAAACGATTTTGTTTTTAACCCTTAATGGGATGTGATGCTATTGAATATATATTTTTAGAAAAATATTTAAACCTACACGCATTTATGAGTCCTCCCCTTTAAAGATTTTCATAATAAATTTAGTTGGTATGGGTTTAAATTATTCAAATTAACTTTGAGAATAATTGGATTATCTTAAGACTTTCTAGACTTTTCTTTCTTTCTTTCTTTCTTTCTTCTTTCTTTCTTTCTTTTTTTCTTTCTTTCTTTCTTTCTTTCTTTCTCTCTTAATACAATGTGTTTCATTTCTTTTATTAAGAGGTGATGTATGGCGGCTGGTTCGATTACAACAAGGCGTTCATCAGAGAGTCGGAAGCGCGAAAAGACCAAATCATCATGTTGCAATACGAAAAGCTGCAAAGAGTAAGCAGTAAAATCGAAAATACGTAGTCTAGTAGTACAATAAAACTCGGTTATAGTAAAGTCCTAAGGACCAATGGATTAACTTTTTTATATCCGTAATGCGTTATATCCGTATAATGAATTCGTAATAATAACTATAGCGAATTCACTATGTACATGGTTTCTTTTACATCTAAAATGCTTACACTTCTTTAATTCTAATGTTTAACTAAATTTTAGTGATCATGATTTTGGCGAACTTGTATTTATCTGTTTTTATTAATTACAATGCTTATGAATGCAGTTTTAATGATAAAATGAAATTTGAAATTCAGTCGTATGACATAAGCAAGATATAGGATTCACAATTCTTTGTCATGTAAACAAGGCTCGTGCCCTGTTTTTGTTCATATAAGTTCAATATACCAGTAAAAAATCTTTTTCAAGCCGATTAGTCTATCTTCTTATTCTTTTCAAGCATAATTATATTTCTAACGTTAAACATATTCATTTTATGTCTAAAACTGGAATTTTTACTTCAACATTCAAAATGTAATATAAAGCTTTTGAATTGTAAGCTCTGTAACTTGCTAATAACGCAACGAATGACACTCAAATTTTGGTTGCCTATTACATATGACTTACTAAAGCATTGTGAACATTAAAATCGGAAAAATAATTTTTGACCAAAATCATGACCAGGCCCCTTAAAACTTCAGTTGGATTACAGCTGAGATATAAAGAGCTTGTACAAGGCTTTGCTTTGCTTAGAATGCTCGTGTTATGTTCGTGTTAACAAATAAGCTGTTTAGATTAATAATGTAAACAAAACAATGAGTATTATTTAATGAATTCATCATAAATTATAAATACAATAAAATGTAATAGAAAAAAGATTGATTTAATTGAAACATTTACCATACGTGTAACCAATGTAAACAAAAAGTAAGTCACTACGAGTGTCAATCCAAAAATATGAAGACATTGTGGCTGTCTATCATATTTTTCATGAAAGTCATTCTTGACAGATTAATCTGTGCACAAACACTTATGTTATTGATATGCGAAGTTTTAGTCCATTTGATGAAACGGTATTTTTGTTACCCCTTTTTTAAAAACAACATGTTTTGTCACCACAGCGCACGGTAACGTTCAGAATATCTTATTTGAACACATTTGTTCGAGAATCTTAAGTTAGTTTTTCAAAGTTTTCATTTTCTAACCGTGTTTCTCTTAGTTTACAGTAAGGATAACACTGAACGTCGGTTGACGTTACTTCTTTTTTTACTGAATATTTACAGATATTCTACTCTTTTTCGGACTGTTTTATATTCAAAATACAATGACCACTACCCCAACAAAATTTATTACAGTTAAACACAAACTTGCAAATAATTGTTGACTTATTTTTTGCACCATTGAGCATTTTCACAGCTTGTATCGGCTTTTTCCTGAGTTAAATCCATTTTGTTTGTACTTCTCGTTGCGCCGTGACGTCCGGCGACGTCGATGTTTTTAGTCAATTCTAAAGAGGACTATCTGTCTTTAGTTACTAATATCTGTTAGACAAAACAATATATCCCCTCATTATTTGATTTTTCATTATTGGTTTTAAGCCGAATTTATAGAGATATTACTTTCAACATTATATGGATTATTGTTGACATAACACAAATTTTGACCGTGCGCCGTGACCTCATTTTTGCAGGATTATATTCTAGATAATTCTTAGAAATAAAGGAATCTATTAACTTTTCTTCTTGCAAACTGTTTGAAACTATTGCTATATTATGTCTACAAAATTTAGTAATGATATGACGTTAAGTAACATAGCTATGACAAAAGTCTTCGTATTTTTTGATTGACCCTCGTATACTATAGTCTTACATGTACAAATATTTCTGAGCTCTATATCTAATTTACAACTTAACTGTTGACATATAAATGTGGCTAATCTAAACATTATAGACAATAATTATCGTAAATTAAAATTTGAACATTTTGAGCTCAAATGAACAACATTTTTAACAGAATACAAAAGAGGAACTCAAAAGATTGGCCAAATTCTTAAACGTAAAAGATGCAGAACCATTGCTGGAAGACATAGCAGAGAAGTGTAGCTTTGACAGCCTTAAAAGCGCTGAAAAAACATCGCAAAATGATGATACAATGTCGGATATTATGAAATCCATTCATCGGAAGAACAATCCAACCGTATATAGAAAAGGTAAAAAAGAAAACCGTATATCTAGTGTTTTTTGGCGTGTCAGAAACTTTGCAAAAATGCAGTTAATATGTGACTTTAATTTGCATGTTTTTTACGCTTTTAAAAATTGCTTAATTTTTACCAGATAAAGTTTCATCATATTATATTTTTACAATGCCAAAGGGATTTCAAAAACAGCGAGAATTAGATATTCAAAAAAAAATGACCAGATATACGATATATTTTTAATGCATTCATAAGAATGTACATATGTATCTATTTATATATAAGTATTGTTTTCTAGTTTGTTGGTCAATGTTACATGACAGAGTGCAATTTCTTAACTAGTTTTTCTGGGAAAAAAATCAAAGGCATCAGCTAAAAACCCACGATTTCCGTATGAATACTGAACCTAAATAACCAAATATGAAAGTATATTGTTATCTCTATTTCAATTATTTTTTACACAATTAAAGCAACCAAATAATGAAAACTAACCAAATTAATTTCAGGTAAAATTGGAGACTGGAAGAATCATTTCACAGTAGCAATGAGCGAAACGTTTGACAAGGCATACGCAGATAACATGAGAAATGTCGCATTGGATATCGATTTTGTCTAGTGTTAAATTAAAAAAGGGAGTACATAACATTCGTATTATATATACATATTTATGCATTATAACCTCTTAAGTTTTGGCTAGATTTGTTTATAGTTAGTTATTAGTCTATCCCTGTAATTTACCTGTAATGGTATTACACACACTGTTTAGAGCTCAACAGTGTATGATACAAAAGACGATTAAAATCAAATTATACACTTCTATATCAACATTGAACTTTGAGTATTTATTTTAACTTAGGAATTAAGTGACATCGGTTAAAGGGGCGGTCATGTATAGAATTTCACCCTTATAGATTAGAAATCTTGTTTGTGGCTGATCAACGTTACACAATTGATTACTATTAGATTCAAGGTATTAATCAGTGGTAAAGAACCCACGACCTCTACAAAAATGAATATTTGATAGAGTGTACACAAATCATGTTTAAAATCATTTTTAACTGTTTTAATACTTATAGCCTGTTCGAAATATATTAGATATTTATGCTGCACATTTTGACGATTTTTAAAAATTAAAATACAAATTCGTGTGAGAGAAGTGCAATTGAAATCGATGAACAGGAAAATATCTAAGATATTTCTGTTGACATATTGTCAGCTTTCACAGATTTTACCAGATCCTTTAAGTTTTATGCCAAAATTATAGGTTTCATAGTTCTTTTTGAAAGATTTCAGGCAGGGAGGTGGTCGTCATTACAAATTTATAATTTTTCTACTCCAGAATGAAACCTTATTAATTAAATGCATATATGAGACTCCTCGACAAGTTTGTGTATGGGTTATATGCTACTCAGGTGACCGTTAAGGCCAATTGTCCTCTTTTTAATTTACACAAAGCTGTCACTGCAGGGTTAACAAAGTAGTGCGATTCGTAATGTGTGCGCAAATAGTAGAATTCACCGAATGCCTGATACTATACATGAAAACTTCATTCATCGATAGATCATAATAATTTTAGAAGTATGAACCCTTTAAATTCTGAGATAAATTCAGGTCAGGGCTAAACATACATATATACGTAATACAACGTACACATTTAGTTGTTAAAAGAAGAGGGCTAGAGTCGGTGGAATCCCTGATAATCTTAAGGCTTTCACATTTTCGTTGGAAACACATGCAAATGGTCCACGTATTGTAGTCCTTTGTTAAAGGACAGTAACTTGTTTTCATATTAATGGATAAACGTAAATTGAGCTCAGAGGTATTCATGATTATCAAAATATCAAGCAAAAAGTGATGGAAGCAAAAACTCGTGACAGAGTATAGTAGGCTTTACAATAGTTGCAGCATGTTGCTATACTCAGACAATATTCTAACAAACAGTATTTTACAAAATCCACCGGGCCTCATATCTATTATTGTACTGACTAACATCAAGTGCAATATACATGTGGGCCTATGGTAGAGTGCACAGTTAATCGCATTAGAACATTATCTTCTTCATTATTTACTTTATATTGTCATAAGAAAAGAGTTGACCGAAACTCTTTGACCTTGCCAAGAGGAATGTACGATCTTTATTGGCCTTGCTTCCATGTAGCAATAAACTATATGAATGCATTAATCTGTTCATAAAAGGAAAATGCCAAAGCATCACAAAACAACAGGACATGCACCTTCCAGGGACATGGTCACAATTTTGGTTAAAAAATATTTTTCCGATTTTAATGTTAACAATGCTTCAGTAAAGCCTTTTCAATAGGCAACCAAAATTTGAATGTCATTCGATGAGTTACAAGTTACAGCGCTTACACTTCTTTGCTATGTAAACAAGGCATTTGTTTATATTCTGAATGTTGAAGTGAAAATTCAAGTTTTTGACCTATGATAAATGTGTTAAACGTTAGGAACTGTTCATTTATGCTTATTATTAATAAGGAGATATACATGTCAGCTTGGTATATTGAACATATGTTAACAAAGACAGGGCACGAGCCTTGTTTACATGACAAAGAATTGTGAGCTGTTTATTTATGCTTATTATAAATAAGGAGATATACATATCAGCTTGGTATATTGAACATATGTTAACAAAGACAGGGCACGAGCCTTGTTTACATGACAAAGAATTGTGAGCCCTGTGTCTTGCTTATAACTCACCGACTGACTCTAAAAATTTTATTTGATCATTAGAAATGCAGTTCTAAAGCATTGTAAATAATATTAATAATAATAATTTGACCAAAATCGTCACCATCCCCCTTTAACTAACGAAATAGAAATGCCGCCACTAAAACAATCTAATATATACCCTACACCTGCGGTAAAGTCCGGTTTTGCAATCAGGTCAGATCAAACGAACTACATGTATATATCTGTGTGCTGAGATTAATGATGGAAAAAATAGTAAAATATGCCTACATCTTATTAATTAATAAGACGTGTTGAGGTTAAGATAAAGATGGAGGATACCGATGTTTATTACTTGGACTGCCAGGTTATGAAAGAATTGGTTTACCCTATTGGCGACACTTTTTGAAAATTCTGGAAATGTGATACAAAATATACAAGACTTGAAGCTCGGTCCAATTGTTACCAATTTTCCTATGCGGTTCAAAATAATGTATCCATGTTTCATCACCACTAACAATTTTTGATAAACGTCGTTTATCGTAATTTTCGTAGATTTGAGGTGCTCCAAGACGTTGCTTATCCTTGAGGTCTGTTTGGACGTGTTTTGAATAAGTGACCCACCTTTAAACTTGTTTCAATGACTTACACTTGTTTTCATCATCACACAGATTTTTGAAAATTTCTTTGGAGTCTCCTACGGCCAACGCGGTTTGCGTATTTACCGCGAGTCCTCGTGGTGTGAAATTGATCGCGGTTTAGCACAGGTAACTCAGGTAAAACTGCGCATCTTCGCGGTACAGCTTCTCACCTTGTCCACACCGTCGCGGTACTGTGAAACCAGTCCCAGGTGAAAACTGTTCTTGTTTTTAGCGCAAGTTACCTCCCCCAATTTCTTCTCATACATGTACGGGAAATATAATTGAGGGAATTAATGAATATTAATTCATATTCCTTTATTTTATAAATGGAGTTGATTCTTACAATTTATTATTATTATTTTTAAAAAGTGGGAGAAATAAAAGGAACGTGTAAATATGCTAATACAAAATTTTGTATACTATTTTGTATACCCGATAGCGTCACATACAAATTAATTTTGGCACATTCGTCGCTGACAATTCTTGGCTATCAATTAATACGATTAATTATATAATAACAATTTCATCAAAATATCTTATTTGGCCTTGAGAAAGGGGATACTAATTAGAGTTTCATTTACAATCTTTCATAATTAATTCTTACCTATAAAACATACCTTACACCTGGTCATTTCTTTTAAATACGTTTAAAGAATTCGTTTAATGAATAACAAAGTACCTGTAGATATAAAATGTTTTAAAGTGCACTCGCTTATTGCAGCTGCGTGCCGAGTTCAATCCGCGTGATCGACATTGGTTGAATAGATATGCTGGTTGCCCACTTGGACACGTTGGTTTTCTCCGGGCACTTTGGCTTTCTCCCACATCGATGACCCCCCCCCCCCGCGCGCTGACATCCGTGCCAACGAAAGATATTAATATAAGTTGTATAACTTGTTTATCAATCGTTTTAAAATAAAAAAAAAAGGTTCAATCAGTTTAAGAAAATGCTAATCTTAAAATCGTGTGTATTTAAAAACTGACTTTCCTATCCGATCTAGCAAAAGTATGATGTTAAGTGGGTCGCCCAATATTTATGTTGGTTGTTCAAAGCCCGGGATTTAAGAATATGAATATTCATTTATTCTGGAGTATCTATCACACGTTAAAATTTCGCAGTATAAGTTCACCAACAGAGAAAGGTGAATTGCGTAACATTACGTATAAAGTATGTGTATACAAAATTTGGGTGGTTGCCGTCGGGGTGGGTGACCTGCAGCAAAATAGAAGTATATAGTCTGTTCTTACAAACAGCGAAACTTTCTTGGTATAATAATTTAATTTCAAACAAATGAACATTTGTTTTTCAATTTAAATTCAAAGAAAATATTCTGTGTATTCATAACACATTGTTTACAAAATACATCCATAAAATTACCTTTTAATGATATACTTTACAATCGATTGAAATACAATTAACAAACTGACTATAACCAGAGTTAATCAGGAATGGAGATAGTAATTGAGAAAACAGCTAAGTAAATTTTATATACACATCTTGTATTTGTAATTTTTAAAATGGTACAAATGTGATTGTTTGAATAAATGTAAATTTTGAATCATTATATGAATCATATGAACATACGGTGTGTGTTTTTGTGAATAAGTTAAAAAAAATTCTTTACGCGATATGTAGTATATTATTGATTCCTTTAGCAATGTTAAAATTAAGAAAGTTTTATTTTACAAATTTCTTAGACTCTTATATATATTTTGATTTTGGAGAGAGAGAGAGAGAGAGAGAGAGAGAGAGAGAGAGAGAGAGAGAGAGAGAGAGATGTCTCAACATTCCATAAGATCTCTCAAGGCACGTGGTCGGGCCACGGGTGCTGTCACAGACAGGAAGTGTTATGTAATAGTTATACACACCCGTAAACAAATGGATAGCTTTTGTATTAATTGTGTTGTAGTTGTGATTTTCTATATACCTGTCTGATTCATGCATTATTTTCTCTTCATGCAGTAAAGATAGAAAGCGAGTATAATCATGGACCTTTATATATACGTCCCTGGTATGATATATA
The DNA here is from genome assembly GCF_963853765.1 of Magallana gigas. Taxonomy (NCBI): domain Eukaryota; kingdom Metazoa; phylum Mollusca; class Bivalvia; order Ostreida; family Ostreidae; genus Magallana; species Magallana gigas. Next base: position 35,027,345 of record NC_088860.1, read on the forward strand.
TTTCTGAAAACGCCCGTTACGGAAACATTTGCTCTTATAAGCATTTCAATTAGAATGCCGTAATGGCTACATGTACCACATGAACTTTAGCAGTTAACATAAAATATTAGTAATTTGAAATGAGAGAGAGAGAGAGAGAGAGAGAGAGAGAGAGAGAGAGAGAGAAGGGAGAGAGGGGTCTCAACATTCGATAAGATTTCTCACGGCACGTGGTCAGAGCATGGTTGCTGTCACAGACAGGAAGTATTATGTAATAGTTACACACCAGTAAACACAGGGATGACTGATTTTCAATGTACCTGTTTGAATTACATGTATGCATTATTTTGTTTTCGAATATAGGCAGTCTACCTAAAACGCGTACGATATTTATTGTCGCCTTCATATATATAATAACGCGTTATTTCATGCCATATACCAAAATCCTTTAATATCTAACTTTTTCTGAAAACGGCTACATGCATAAATACATCACATGTAACTTTTGATGGCTCGAACTTCGATCGCTCGAAATGAGTCTCCGGCCCAAATTTTCTCCCAATATTACTATGCAAATCTACTCTCTTGATCTCTCAAAACCCTTGATCCCTCGAAGTCAAACTGCAGTCGCGTTATCCATTATCTATTGTTTTTTTACTCTTGATATCCCAAAGTGGTGACACTTGTCCTGCAAGGTGATAATTGTTCAATGACTGACCATACCGTTGTCTAAACTATTATAAACACCGACCGTCTTAAGATAATTTACATAAACGTACATAAAATCTTATTTATTTAAAACGAGAGAGAGAGAGAGAGAGAGAGAGAGAGAGAGAGAGAGGAGTATTTAATGAGTTAAATAAGAGTAAGATTGAGGGGAAAACATACAAGTTAAGTTGATGACTACGGTAGCGACCTTATAATAGAACATCGCGGATATTTGTCTTCTATAAATCTGTAGCATATTTTCAACTAATCATATGCAAAAAATAATATTTTAAAATATTACTAATTTTCAAGTACACGTATATGCATAATTTGCGTAATACATTGCTATGTTTGGGACTCTTATACAATAAAACAAAATACATGCAGCAATAGTTTTCTGGAAGTTTGTGTTAAAAACAATTCAAAGAAAATAATGATTTTTTCTTCTAATAATATTCATAAAACAGCGCCTTTTTTCTTCTTCTCGGTTTAATCCATGATACAGATAACACATCTGTTACGGTGTCTTACACCATCGCGGTAAAATTGTGGCCCCGCGATCACCGCGATGACAATACCGCGACGGTGTATCGCGGAAACGATTAAAAAACACCATCACGGTGTCGCGGGAAAATACGGGATCCGCGTTGGCGTTAGTGTATGAACCCTTTAAATTCTGAGATAAAAAGTCAGGGCTATACATACATGTATACGTAATACAACGTACAAATTTAGTGGTTAAAAGAAGAGGGCTAGAGTCGGTGGAATCCCTGATAATCTTAAGGCTTTCACATTTTCGTTGGAAACACATGCAAATGGTCCACGTATTGTAGTCCTTTGTTAAAGGACAGCAACTTGTTTCTCATATTAGTGGATGAACGTAAATTGAGCTCAAAGATATTTATGATTATCAAAATATCAAGCAAAAAGTGATGGAAGCAAAAACTCGTGACAGAGTATAGTAGGCTTTACAATAGTTGCAGAATGTTGCTATACTCAGACAATATTCTAACAAACAGCATTTTACAAAATCCACCGGGCCTCATATCTATTATTGTACTGACTAACATCAAGTGCAATATATATGTGGGCCTATGGTAGAGTGCACAGTTAATCGCATTAGAACATTATTTTCTTCATTATTTACTATATATTGTCATAAGAAAAGAGTTGACCGAAACTCTTTGACCTTGCCAAGAGGAATGTACGATCTTTATTGGCCTTGCTTCCATGTAGCAATAAACTATATGAATGCATTAATCTGTTCATAAAAGGAAAATGCCAAAGCATCAAAACACAACAGGACATGCACCTTCCAGGGACATGGTCACAATTTTGGTCAAAAAATATTTTTCCGATTTTAATGTTAACAATGCTTCAGTAAAGCCTTTTCAATAGGCAACCAAAATTTGAATGTCATTCGATGAGTTACAAGTTACAGCGCTTACACTTCTTTGCTATGTAAACAAGGCATTTGTTTACATTCTGAATGTTGAAGTGAAAATTCAAGTTTTTGACCTATGATAAATGTGTTAAACGTTAGGAACTGTTCATTTATGCTTGATATAAATCAGGAGATATACATATCAGCTTGGTATATTGAACATATGTTAACAAAGACAGGGCACGAGCCTTGTTTACATGACAAAGAATTGTGAGCCCTGTATCTTGCTTATAACTCAACGACTGACTCTAAAAAAATCATTTGATCATTAGAAATGCAGTTCTAAAGCATTGTAAATAATAATTAAAAAAAATAGATGCTGTCATTAGACAGTAATACCCGCACCAAGTGTTTGCCCCTAAATAACACTGTTTTGTACCAGTTTAATTAAAAATGAAGGCAACATGCAAGCTCCGGTAATATATTTAAAAATTATAATTTTCAAAACTGAAGGATGAGATCCCTTCCCATATGATAATACACATGAGCAGCACTTTATGTGCAATTTGGGGTTGAACTGTTTGCATTGAATTTTCAGTTAATCAATAATCTTAACATTTCATGTCATGGAAAGTATAATGGTCTATTTAATTTTTACAAACAAAATTTCAAAATTAAATTATGCCCCCTCCCCGTGGCAGTTGCCGGTTTTAGATTTGCTTCTGTGTGCCTACATGTACATCATCGTGTGCACAGATTTAGAGAAGGGAGTGGGAGTGAGGGGTGCAGACCCCCCCCCCTCCCTCCCCATGAAAATTCATTTTTATCAATTGTAAAATTACCAAAGATACACCTTGGACCCCAATGCTCTTACAGACATGTAAACGCTCTAACCCATTGCGCTTAAATGTTAGGTAACATTATTTAGGGGGTAAATATTTATTTAATATTTAATATACTTTATTGTTTATCTCAATAGGAAGTATACATCACAATATGCAGGTGTCCTGCACCACCTTAAAGCTGTTATTTACATGTACCTAATTAAATAGTGCAAGTGGATTTGAAGAATAGGTCATAAAAATACATGCATGTTACAAATAACTGATCTTTGTCTGAAGTTACGTACACAACACAGGTCTGCAGGCCTCATTAGCGGGTACTAGTTTTACCCAGCTCTTCGATTAGATGGGTTCACGTGTATATATACATGTATGTGTTTTCCATATGCAGAAAAGGATTAGTTAAGATCAGCTAAAGGAATTCATTATTGTGTTTTAATTGGATTATCATTATGATGTTGACCAATATAGGTAAGCATAATACATGTAGTACCAGTAGCACAATATAATGAGATGCTAGCATACATAAGTTCTACTTTCACTTTCTAAATGTGATCTCCCTTTGACAGCATACTGTGTCATCTTCTTTTAATGTTTAAATAAGTTTATCATCGTAACCTATCCTATCGTATTTTTAAAGTTTCTGTCATTTTAATTGCAAAAGTTATTTTTTTCATTTGTCAGACTTGCACTATTGAGTTGACCCCATATTGACCCTGTATAGAGCCTAAACAATTTCGTATTAAATTTGTGTATTACATGTAAATAAGTTTAGACACTTATCATTTTTATATGAGTTATAATAGGAAGGAAGGAGTATTTCTTTCTTAATGTATTATAATGCATCAAATACAATGTAGGTCATGACCTTAAGGGACTGTTCTGACCCCACGAAACAGGATAATACAAAATATTTTCTAATGTCATTATGATGCATCAATTTAAATGGTGTAACGTACATTAATGACCCCCAGGTGATGTCGTTAACCCCCCCCCCCCGCCTTTATGAAATAGGAAATGATGATACACTGTATATTTTGTTAACTTCTGAGATCTGAGTTCCTCATCCCTAAACCTATAATTTATTCTTGCTCTTTGTGTCATTGCGCGTAAAATTGTATATAGATTATGTCCCCTAGGAGACACTCTAACATTCTAGAACTAGAAATAATAAAGTATTTTATCTTATTCATAATGTAGTGCTTGATCCATGTGGGTAATTCCTAGCCTAATAATGACACTGATTAATGTCTAGGAGAATTTACAATTGCCCCAAATAGGCGAATACACATGCATATAAGATTTTGTTAACAAAATTGAATTAAGCAATTTCCGAAATGTTAATGTGCATCAGGAGAGAAAAAGCAATCAAGAAATGATTTAAATCTTTAGAACCAGGTTATATTGGGGGGGGGGGGTGAATGTGCAGTATAAACATTTACCGGTATAATTTGAATCATTTATTGTTTTTAATTTTAACTTGTCAATGAATACTACCGGTAGTTATTGATCCCAAGGTAGAAATACGACCTCTGGTCATATCTCAATAGATCATTTGTCAATTATGCAAGGTGTAATGTAATTTTTTTAAGAATAACATTTTTTACCAGTTTACAAAAGTTTTTAGACACCCAAATTATATTTTGATTTTAATAGATCATTCGACAATTAAGGGGGGGGGGGGAGAGAACAGTTTTTATTTGAGTTTGTTTGGGGGTGGGGGTTCCAAGTCATATATTTGACAATTTTTTAATGTAATTTAAAATAAGACTAAGCCATACTACAGTCATGAACATGAATAGTATAGAACAAAACACAAACTAATACATGTATATATACATAGGACGTATTACAAAACATAGATAATTGATCTAATTATCTGGGTTTTTGAATTGAATCATATATCATGTACATATTATATTATTGTTTCTTTGTTCAAGGCATTTCAGATGGTATGTAGGTCATGATCCCAAGTGCTCTTCCTGAAATTATCAAATATCATAAAAACCATTGAGATCCCCACCTTAATCCAAAGATATTATTCCTCCTTAGTTCATGGCGCATGAGATCATTATGGCATGTAATTAAGTTATGACCCTAAGGGGTCATCCTGACCCCCTTAGAATCACAAATTGTCAATTATCTTTAAATTATTGATGTTTGATGATCCTATCTCTATTTAATCTTTACTATTAAGTCTCCCGAATGAAATTTGGAGACTTATTGTTTTTGTACGGTTCTTAAACATGTATTAATTATTCTTCGTCTTCTTCTTTTTCTTCTTTCCCGCTCTGAACTTGTTTCTCAGAGATGGCTGGACAGAACTGTAAAAAACTCTAGGATATGATAGGCCTGCATATCTTGTTGAGCACCCTGGTTTGATTTTTCTCATTTTGGGTTAGACAACCATTTTTCGGGGGGGGGGGAGGGGGTCAAAAGGGTGTGGGGTCTAACTTTGAACCTTGTAGGAAGAATCGTAGACTCTATTGTAAATGGTAACTTGAAAACGGACCAAGATAATAATATAGGGTTTTCATAATCATATATTGACTGTTATTGGCAATATATAGGGTTTATTAGATCTGACACCTAGGGTCATCCCCACCCCCAGGAATTTGAAATTACCATATATCTCAGAAACTGTTATAATCATGACCCCTTAACCATATATATTCATGTTTCTGATGTCAAGGGGCATCAAATGTTATGTAGGTCATGGGCCCTGTGGGTGGTCCTGACTCCCTCAAACAGCAAGTCCCTTAATATCTTCAAAACAGTTGAGATCCCCACCCTTAAACCATATATATTCTTGTTCCCTGTGTCAAGGGGCATCAAACGGTATATAGGCTATGACCCCCCTCGAACAGGAAGTGCACTAATATCTCGAAAACGGTTGAGATCCCCACCCCTTAACCATATATATTCTTGATTCTTAAAGGGCATCAAAAGGTATGTAGGTAATGGGCCTCAGGGTTAAATTTAATTTTTCAAAACCGTGATGCACATCTATGGAACAGTTCCTATCCTATCCCAGGATATGATGTGTTTTTACATTAAATCATAAAGGGAGTTCTAGGATCTATGGTTTTTTTTTGAAGTGATAAACGTCAATTTTCTGCTACTTTTTGATTCCCTGGATGAAATTTAAATTTTTAAAACCTTATTGCACATCTATAGAACAGTCCCTATCAAATCCCAAGATATGATGTGTCTATCCATTAAATCATAAGAGGAGCTCTTGGATCTATGGTTTTTTTTAGTGATAAAAGTCAATTTTCTGCTACTATTTGACTCCCTGGATGAAATTTTAATTTTTAAAACCTTATTGCACAGCTATAGGACAGCCCCAATAATATTCCAAGAGATGACGTAGCTACTCCATAAAATGTAAGAGGAGTTCTGGGAACCATACTTTTTTTGCAAAAAAAGTCATTTTTTGTTGCCTACTGATCCCCTTCATAAAAAAAAATTCTGGAACCTGATCACACTTCAATATGACACCCCCAATCATATTCTAGAAGATCATTTGGCTAATGCCCCCAAAAAATGACGTTTTTGAAACCATTTTTTTGTGTAAAAAAACGTCATTAAATGACCCCCAGGACAAAATTGAAAATTCCGAAACCTTATTGCGCATCTATAGGATATCCTTAAACATATTCCAAGAGATGATTTGTCTACTGTTGAAAATGTAGGAGGAGTTCGAGGAAGAATGTTTTTTGTGAAAAAATGTCATTTTTTACCAATTATTTGACCCCCAGGACTAACAGAGAATTTTTGAAACCTGTTAACAAAACAACATGATACCCCAAATCAAACTCCAAGAGTTCAGTTTGCTGGTTTATAAGATGTAAGAGCAGTTTAAGAAAGTAAAACGTGACAGACGGACGGACGGACGGACAGACGGACGGACGGACGTAACAGGATAACAACAATATACCCGAACTTTCTTTAGAAAGTGCGGGTATAATAATTTGACCAAAATCGTCACCATCCCCCTTTAACTAACGAAATAGAAATGCCGCCACTAAAACAATCTAATATATACCTTACACCGGCGGTAAAGTCCGGTTTTGCAATCAGGTCAGAACAAACGAACTACATGTATATATCTGTGTGCTGAGGTTAATGATGGAAAAAGTAGTAAAATATGCCTACATCTTATTAATTAATAAGACGTGTTGAGGTTAAGATAAAGATGGAGGATACCGATGTTTATTACTTGGACTGCCAGGTTATGAAAGAATTGGTTTACCCTATTGGCGACACTTTTTGAAAATTCTGGAAATGTGATACAAAATATACAAGACTTGAAGCTCGGTCCAATTGTTACCAATTTTCCTATGCGGTTCAAAATAATGTATCCATGTTTCATCACCACTAACAATTTTTGATTAACGTCGTTCATCGTAATTTTCGTAGATTTGAGGTGCTCCAAGACGTTGCTTATCCTTAAGGTCTGTTTGGACGTTTTTTGAATTGGTAACCCACCTTTAAACTTGTATCAAAGACATACACTTGTTTCCATACACATCACAGAGATTTTTGAAAATTTCTTTGGCGTCTCTTACTGGTCTGACACATGCTATTATGAATTATGAAGCATCTAATTTCAACCTTATTGGATGATAACTTGATCAGTCATATTCTCACACAGTGTCTCGAATTGTGGTTATATACCAGCTTCTCAAAGGAGTATTCGATGACGAAACGTGGTCAAATAAACGGCTATAAATAGAATATGAACCAAATCATTCGTGACATTATTTATTGAACGCCCCTCGTGCTGGTTCATTTCATGGTGGTTTAATTCTTACAAAGAATCAATATTTTTCGTTACCACAAAATGATTTTATCAAAGTAATATTTTTTTATTTCCTTTACCCGTTTACTAAACGTATAGCATTGAAGTTTCTCCTAGCAAAGAAGTCAGTCTTGGTTAATTTATTTTATTACAAAGATAATAATTTTTAAATAAAAGCAAAATAACCGCGTTACTATAATGTTTGCGGAAAATTACTTCATTGGGAACATAGTGAAATAATATTCATTGTCATTACCACGTCTGCGGTTTACACGTTTACACGTTGAAAACGTTTATTAAGTGGCATGATATGACAATCATCAAAACAGGCAATTTTTTATATTTATTATTTTTTCATATGCATACAAACATTTTAATAATATAATTCAAAGCCATTTTTTATTCATCCACTCACACATTCATCCAGATTTGGCAGTGGTTGCTTGTTAAACAAAGGCAAACGGTTAATATTAATAATAAAGAAAGAAGAAACAAAAAATAAAAAAATTACTGAATTGTATCAAATATATGTTTCCATACATGCCAGTTGTTGGTAAACTTTTGCAAACACAGGCAAATTAACTTCAATTTAAAATCAAAATCTCAATGGAGGAAGATTGAAGCGTTTCAAAACTGACATTTGAAGCGCAGTAAAATGAGGTTTTTTCTCTGTGTAGATATATAGAATGTTGACATTTTACGGTAACAAGTCGAAGGTTTAAGTGTGTCAAAATCCACTCATGTTTAAAGGGGTTATCGTAAGTAGGACACAGACAGATTTAAATCAAGGTTAAAATTTCATGCTAATACAAATAAGAGGAGAATGGATATCTATCTTGTGATCTAAATGATTCTCGTCTGGGGGATTTAGTTACACATGCATAAATTGATTTAATTTTCAACAAGGAAACTTAGGGTGCTTTTTGTCAATCTAAACAAGTTCAAGGTATCACATCATTCAGTGTAAACTAATAAATTCATTCAATATCTTTGTCTTTGGCGGTTGGGCAAACCCTTGTAAGTTTAAAAGCCTAAAGTTTATTATATGGCGCGCCAACAATCTTTTATTAAACTTATTAGTTATTAGGTATGTAGATGTACTATTTAAGCATATACTAACTAGTTATAATCCATTAGTCGCCTTTCGTTCAATATGCATGAACATAAAACCCTTCAAAAGTTCAGTATGAAAGTAGGATCATATTTGTAAAAGCCATATCTAAAAATATGTTTAAAGTGTTTTATCATGCACGGTCACGAGTCTTGAACACCGGCTGATGACCGAATTATGTAATACCAACAATTAGTGTCTCATTTAGTACGGAAACAGATACTGTCTCTTTTTTTTTTTTAAAAACTGATTATATATGAGAGCAACTTGGGCTTCTCTAAGGAGTATTTGATGATGAAACGTGGTCAAATAAATGGCCATCAATAGAATATGGACCAAAGCATGCGTGAAAAGAAATTCCAAAGTCACTTGAAACCTGCATTTTATGTTATATTATTGAATTTGTATATTATTGAAATTTCTCTCATCAAAGAAGTCAGTCTTGGCTAATTTTATTTTATTATAAAGAAAATAATTTTTAAAGCAATGCAAAATAACTGCGATGTTATAATGTTATAATGTATAATAAAAATTTATTGCATCGGGAATATAGTGCAATAAAATACACTGTCATGATTACCATGTCTACAGTTCGAAAGATCGGTCAAATACCTAGCGAAATAAAATTTACAATAAATTTTCATAATTGCATGACTGTAGCCCACAGAATTCTACAGGCTAATACTAAGTTTTTATAAGTTTGAACTAATTACAAGTACTTGAATAAGAAAATGATCTGAAACAGATAGATGCACTAAGCCAACACTCATTGCACTTCAAAGCACACCATACTATAATACATTTTGAGAAACACTTTGGCATGTGAGCGAGAAATTCCCGCTGCATCATTCACATATATGTAAACAATCAAAATAGGTTATGAAAGTCAAAAGTTATTGTTCACCTTTCGTTGAATTTACATGTACATAGGATCCTTCAAAGTTCAGAAAGTGGAATCATGTTTGATAAGGTCATATCTAAATCAATTTGTATAAAGTATTTTATGCACGGTCACGAGTCTTGAACACCTACTGAATGACCGATTATGTAATATCCTTAAGACCTAAACCCTCACCAAATGCTTTTAACTCATTCAAATCATCCATGTTTGACATGAAACTATCGGTACAAGAATAAATTAACTTGATCCTCTCTTCACATGTGACTAACTCAAAACCACCAGTAGCTATGATACACAATACATCGCGAAAACAAATACATCCAGTATCACGAAACACAAAATAGCTTACTACTCTGCAGTTACCAGAATGTTCCGACTTACTGAGACAGGTCCAACTCTGGTTATCATTTTTCCAAGGTCCCAAACAACCAGTACACGGCTGATTTTCTACAACACAGAACACACACAAAAGGACAATGGTGCACACAAACTGAAACAACATAAAGAACAATGAACATGAATAACATAGAACAAAAACAAAACGGTAAACAAACAAATTGAACACTGCGGGGTTTTTTTCAGAAAAATTTAACAATTTCTTTTTTTAATACAAAGATTTTGGGGAATCTATCCCACTTCTGACACCAATTTGTCAAAGATTTTCGAGCGGAATTAATTAAAATTTATATTTACTGTAAGACAAAGAATAAGACAATATTTTTACATTGTTTTTACATATTTAATATAGTTTGAATCGATACATATTGAAAGTAGTTGTCCTAGTATGGGAACTGGTAAGGTCCTCCACTGTAGTCTATTGCCACTTGGTCTACACAAGAATGGACTGGTAAGGTCCTCCAATGGACAATGTTCTCTACTGGCCACTTCGTCTACACAGGACTTCACCAATATTCGGTCACCATCGATGAAAGTGGTTTACACAATGGCTGGCAAAAAGGGATCTGCGCCAACATAGTACACAAACACATTAAGTACATGACAAAAGCAACTGTGGCTTTTACACCAATACGCACCATACTTTACTTACAATATACAGGCTATACGGTCATGAATGACACACTTAGCATAGACGCTTATTACACACAAAATACTGATACACAGTCTTAAAGAAGACTTACTATAAAGCATATTAGCTTTTACACTCACAAAATACTAACTCATAATTACTTAAATGCAGTGTTGCATAATACTACTCATGACTACAAAAGGAATATGACCATAATAGTCCGCCATACTTATAATAGATTCAAACACGTGTATCTAAACATATACATTTAAATTCAAACGTAACAAATAAGCATAAAAACGATTGGAATACCATGACTGGGTGTTTTAGAACAGTAATGAACGAAATGACGATAAAATTGACAATTAATAAACCTCACCTCAGAAAAAGCCAGTACCAGGTTCACCTCAGAGTAAGCACACAGCTATTTTAACAACATGCATAGTGACTGGATGGTATGCACGAGAGAAGTATAAGTGCGTCCTTCCCTCTGGACTGCCGCGTCCAAACTGATACTGCACGGACTGGCGGGTTTAAGGCCCAGTGAACTGAGGTTCAATAAGGGTATTTACCAATACGTATGACTAAATCACTAAGGGGCTCAACACGGGATATGTGGTTAAGTTAAAATACGAAACAATATATACAATGATGAATTTTAATGTGACAATACCAACAATATGTCATCTAGTACGAAAGACAGATACTGTCTCATTCTTTTTAAAAACTGAATATATATAATATTTATATTACCCCTACCCACGGGGATCATGATTTGAACAAACTTAAATATACTCTTCCCAAAGATCATAACTTTGATACAAGTTTTAACATTTCTGCTCGTATGGTTTTGAAAAGATTTTTGAAAAATACCGACGAATTTTTAAATAATACAAAATAACCTCCACTTGTAGAGAGCACTAACCTTTATATTAACAACCTTGATTCCTTTTCACCCTAAAATGTTTTTGTCAAGTTTGGTTAAAATTGGCCAAACGGTTTTGGGGAAGAAGATGAAAAAGTTTTTCAATGACGACAACGACAACAACTATCGACAACGGACACATATTGCTCATAGAAGTTCACATGTGCCATCGGCTCAGGTGAACCAAAAACATGTGGGTTTTTTTAAAGTTATACTAGCAAGTCAATTTGTACTCTCTGGCGCCTCAGAACGTTAAAATTGAATCCGTTTAGAACTCACGAGCGCTTCTGTTTATAAAAGTGGTTTTACTCAAATTATGTCATGACGTCCTCTTTCTTCGCAATTTCTAGTTCTAGGCATGGAAATAAAAATTCCAGTAAATGAAAATAATGATCGAGATCTTGTCATACCGTGTTGAGACGGACACATAATGATTATGGGGGAAATTGTTCATTATATTTTTAATTTATACATGTTTGTGTATTTGAATTGTGTTGTAATTACTTATACATATGTTTGATAAAATTATTTCCAAGGTTCTTTATTCAAAAAGACAACGCGAAGTCATTAAAATATGCATGCTTACAGTATTTTACCGGTTAGTAGAGGTTCACCAAGGCCTCCATTTATAAACAATGTTTGCAAAGCCGTCTTATTTCCATACCTTTAAATAAACTTCATTCTCATTGGCTGAGGTAGTCCAATGGGACAGATCGATATATACTGATTTTCTTCTATTTCTAGTAGGTGTATAAAAGGACAGTCTTTCCTATTATTCAGTGAGTTGTCCGGCAGAACACCCCAGCAGGTTCACAGTACCTTTCCCCATCTGCTAAGCACTGTCCCTTTTTGGTGATTTTCCTTTATTCTAACTTAGTAGTATTCCTAAGTATATTTCTAAATCCATTCAAACAGCTTAGTGTTTCTTTAACTGGTTTACGGTAAATAAAAGGTCATTTTTAATTAATTATATTCAATTTGATAGAATAAATCAGAAGAAGATTACTTATTTTTGACAAAGTTTATATTCCTGGAGTATTCATATTTTTCACATCATCATATTTTCTGATAAGTCAAATTTTTTAAGTCTTGTTTTTGAGACATTCAAATTTTTTAGGTCACGTGATTAAACTCAGGTGACGTATTGCTATCCGTTTACAACCGTCGTCGTGCGTCGTCCGTTGTGCGTTAACAATTTTACATTTTTAACTTCTAAAATTACGTCCATCTGTTACCATTTTTTTATGTGAGGCCTCTCTATGATAAGAGGAATCTTATATAAATTGTGAAATTCATGGATCTACCACCCCGGGGCACCACAGGTGGGGCCAAATATAAAAAAAGCAAAATTTTCAAAAATCTTCTTCTCTACTCCCACACATGTAAAAAAAAAAAACTGGTTGCATGGCTATGATGTCCATGAAGCCTTCTACATAAATTGTGAAATTCATGGCCCCTGGGTCAGGGGTTTTGGCTCTGGGTAGGGCCAATATACCCATATAGTAAAAATGTATTGAATCGTAGAAAATCTTCTTCTTTACTCCCACACATGTGGGCAAAAAACTGAATACATGGTTATGATGTCCATTAACTCCTCTACCAAACTTGTGAAACTCATGACCCCGGTGTCAGGGGTTCAGGCTCTAGGGTGGGGCCAATATGGCCATATAGTTAAAATGTATTAAATCTTAGAAAATATTCTACTCCCATATATATTTGTTAAAAAAAGCATGATTATAATATCAATGAAGCCCTCTACTAAAATTGTGAAATTCATGACCCCTGTCTCAGGGGTTCGGGCTCTTTGGATGGGCCATTATGGCCATAATGTAAAAATGTATTAAATCTTAAAAAATCTTCTTTACTCCCACAAATGTGGGCAAAAACCTGAATACATGGTTATGATGTTCACTAACTCCTCTACCAAAATTGTGAAAGTCATGGCCCCTGGGTCAGGGGTTCAGGACATGGGGGGGGGGGGGTATAGTGTTAATGCAAATAATGTTTAAAAATCTCCTTCTCTATTCTCACACATCTGTATGAAAATGACTTAATAATTATGTTTAAATATGTCTTAGAAAGTCCTCTACTAAAACTATAAATTTCATGTCCTCTTGAGTAAGGGTTTTGACTCTAGGGTAGGGCCAAAATAATGCAATGTTTAAAAATTATCTTCTTTACTTTCACACACCTGAGAGGAAAACTGAATTCATGATTTTGAAGACCAGATCTTTAAGTTTTTCACCAAAATTATAGGTTTCATAGTTCTTTTTGAAAGATTTCAGGCAGGGAGGTGGTTGTCATTACAGATTTATAATTTTTCTACTCCAGAATGAAATCTAATTAAATACAAATATGAGACTCGTCGACAAGTTTGTGTATAGGTAATATGCTACTCAGGTGACCGTTAAGGTCTATTGGCCTCTTGTTTCAAAACATCATATTTTTAATTTTGATATTTTCAAATCCCATAGTCATATATTGATGTTTGATAGTATGTGGTTTTAATGTGTTTCGTGACAATTCAGACAACATCGTCCTTTAAATTTCATTTTTGTTGCTCATTTATATATTCATAATAAATTTGGTAAACTTCTTTTCCAGTTAATGTTGTTCTCTCCATCCATAGCACATCCTGAATTAGTTAGTGGGACGATTCGATTAAAGCTAGTGTGCATGATAACCACTGTAGGCGGCCACATCTTTGGGCAGTGCCCAACCTGCAAATCTGGAATATTGGATTTCTCAGCCCAATAAATGGCATAATTTTTAATGAAACGTAATGAAACTGTAATGTCCAGTACTCTCGTTCATAAATATGTTTTGTTTTACTTAATATACTAGAAAGATATGAACTACATTGTACATGTATGTATAAGAGCCAAATTTAAGTCAATTTAGAATAGTTTACGTCGAGCCGACCTGTGTAGATTAATTATTAGGATATGATATGCAATACATAGTTTTACAATCGTTTTTGTAGGTACTCTTATTCTGGACGAGGAATCAAATAAATCAGTGATTTCATCGGCCTTAGGAAGGCGGCTGGGCAGTTTGTTGGGAGCGCTTACTTTATGAGGTTTTAATCTACATGTACGTAGCAGCTTTCTAATGCCATCTTGCATGATCGATATGGTTGGCATCATGGCATGTCTGGATCTGAACTTGGGCCAAGACAAGTGAGGAGTGCTGAGCTGTCCTGACCTCTGTGGCGAAATTGAAATAAAACTGGTTTTCCAGTATTTCTGCCTTTTCCTTTGGGCCTGATCAAAGGAAATGGATTTCATCCCTTTAGATTGTTAAGATGCCACTAATGTCACACATTTGGTCCTTATTCGAGTTAAACAGCTTCTTGTTGCTCCTATCATCAGTCATTATGTTCTCAATGTAGGAATTATAGGCCTGACTTCTGTAGTTTTCGGTAGTACCGCCACCTTTATGCTTTTTGGTCAAATTGAAATTCGAGAAGGCCCTCTGTTCCCGGCGGTCATTTGTTGAAAAATGACTGACTATATCGTTTGGATGTAATCTTGGAATGAGCATGCCTCTAAAGTGTGTTCAGATTTCTTGTTTTGAAGGAAAACCAGAGTTGGTCCACCAGTGAGTCAGTTGTACGGTTGGCTGTGAACTCGTTGAAATGCTGTATAATTCAGGTCTTCTTTAATGTCATCGAGGGTTTCTTGTTTTCACGGATAGATGAGTCGTCTCACTCGTTTTTGGGCAGATGATAGAATCGTTTTCTATAAAATTATGATTATCAATATTTAGATCTACCTAATATGTATTTAAAAGAAAAAAAAGTGGTTTTCAAAGCTCCATTAAAACCTATAGAACTGAAAATTACCGATCCTGTCTCGACAAGATATCGAACGGTCGAAAATTTTTACAAATTAAAAAAAAAATCATGGACTGTACAAAACTATCAGCATGAAGTCAGACTCAAATTCTCTTATGAGAATAAATGGTCATTTCACCGAATTCCATCTATCATACGTATGCACATTTGATAACTTTGTATCTTTTACCTTACACGTTATAGTTATTTCAATTTTTCTTTTAAAAAAGTAAATATAAACAATAAAATGCTATCTTTGATTATTCATTCGGCCTATGATGCCCGAATTTGTATTTTGTTTGCAATGTCGCTGCCTTCATACCTGCATCAACCAACAAACAAAACATTTGGTTTAGATATGATGTAGTACAAATTTGCAATCGTTGAATTCAAAATGTGTTCTGACATCCATCGTGACATCCAAAACATTATTGTTCAAAAAGGAACTTGTATCATGTCAATCATTGGTCATTTGACACTCTATTGTTTAAAATCCAACCAAATTAGCTCGGACTGAATTCGCAGCGTCACTTTCACTATACATGTAGTGGTGCGATGGAAGACGAAATGCACCGTGGCGATTTTCTGCGTTCGATTGTTTTCCCGGCGAACATCAATGACATTTATTTGTCTCTCAAGTCACAGTGGACAACTATACCCTCACGCTCACTCTGTATCATTTACTGTAGGATTTTAAGACACCTGAGAGACAAGAAAATTTATCATAAAAACTTTCTCCTGCACTAAAATATTGAAGTTTTCCGAATTCCGAAAAATACTCGAAACCAGACTGAAGAAGCTGCTGCAAATGGGATTAGGCACAAAGGT
This sequence comes from Magallana gigas, assembly GCF_963853765.1. NCBI lineage: Eukaryota > Metazoa > Mollusca > Bivalvia > Ostreida > Ostreidae > Magallana > Magallana gigas. Next base: position 35,043,689 of record NC_088860.1, read on the forward strand.
ACGATTTTTATTGCAAAACCGAATAAAATATTTAAATGTTGGTTTAGATGTATATTTATATAATCTAATACTAATAATATTTCATTAATTAAAATTGCTTTTATTTTAAAGTTCAAGCAGGCGCAGGCAGTTCAACCTGAAAACGAGGATGTGCTTTGAGGAAAGGGTGTCTTCGGAAATTCCACTGGTGAGGCATTGCAGAGTACGGCTGTTACAATGCACTTCGAAAAATTACACACCTTCAAATCAATTTTCAAAATGCGTTAATTTTGGGACCAAGTCAACGCACTTTGAATGTTTTTTCTTTCAAAGTGCATTCATATCGTCAATATAAACGCATTTTGAAAAAAAAAATGCCCAGGGTTAGGTAAAAATATTAGATACTTTTATATACAATGAATGACTGTTTTAACCTTGTTTAGCTCATAAAAAATAACTCATTGCATTCTCAGCGAACTTAATAAACAGTTTCTAGATTAAAATTTAGCGGTCTGTATATGCGGAAGGAAATGAAAATACATGTAATACATATAAATACATGAGAGTTAGCTCTCATTGGTTAATCTTTAAAAAAAAGAAAGAGGTCAATTGCATGTTGATGTAACGTTTTTATGGTCGTAACAAAAGATAATCAAAGTACTGAAGTACTGAGAGGATTTGATTTTATCGATTATCATATATTTTTAAAATCAGTGATATGTGATTTTGCATGGCAAGTAGTATCAGTAATCGAAATATTTCTGAGAAATTGTATGGATCAAGGCAAGATTGAACTTTAGTTTTGTTCAACCAAACGCTCGACTGTCTCCGTTTATCTTCGACATGCAAGAGAGACTCTCTGTTTTGTCGGATATTAATGGAGACAGCCGAGCGTCTGGTTGAACGAGACTCTATCGTATGAATACATACGACTTAAAAAAAAATATCTAAACTGTTCGTACCATTTAGAATCTTACTATTTTCATTGTATTAATAAATAGGTTTTCTTGAAAAACAATGCTTCAGAATACATTGCATCTGAATTTATCGATTATTTTCAGGAGCTAAGTGTTGTCAGCGGTAGTGATTTGTGCTTAGGTCCAAACACTGTTTGACTTTCGGTTTACCCGAGTAAGTGCAAAGGAGAGTTGATTTAAATCAACTCCCAAAAACGATAAGATGGCGGACTTCGATATTCTCAAACTGGACTATCCAGTATATGAAGGAATTGGTTTACCAAAGATGCCAAATTTTTTAGAAAACGCTGGACAAACAATACAAAATATCAAAGACTTAAAGCTCGGTCCAGATGCAGTTATTCTGGCTACGTTTCCTCGATCGGGTAAGTCGTATTTAAAGTGTAATCTTAAATGACATCTTTTATGGTTATATCGAGCTATTAGATAAGGTTCTATTTTCAAGTTATAATTAAATTTTAATGGATGGTTACTATATGTTAAATTGTATATTTATAAAGTGTGCAAATATTTGTCGAGCAAAGTAACTGAATAATTTTGAAATTTATACCTTAGAGCACGACTTGTACACATTTTTGTGTAGATTGATAAATGTTTTATATTAAATGTGCACATAAATCAAAAGTTAGTAACTGGTATAAGCATCTGTTTGTTACTGAAGTTATTCTCATGCAACATGGCAATGACCTATATAGGCATGAACTTCTCGAGTTGTACAGTGTACATGTATATACACTCGAAAAAAAAAATTATAAGTGTTCACCAAATACAGTTGTAACAACGTTATTGTTGACAAAGGATACGCACGATTCTGATACACGAACGATCTTACAGAATTTTCACAATACATGAACGATAACGATAAAAAAAAACGCAAACAAACGATTCTACACCATTTAAAACTCTTGACTGGTCCTCTGTCTCTATCGTACAAAAGAGACACATCGAAGCCAGGGATTCCTGGCTTGATTGACGCGCCCTCTATCGGTGCTGCTTTATACACAGTATGGGAAATAATCTAGTAATTACGCGATCTGCCGAGTCTATAACACCATACTCGGCCGATTTATGTTTCCTGTGTTGATTAAATATGTCAGTCTTAATTAACAAAACCATTTTACACCGCTGTTTCAAGTTTTTTACTCAATTAATGAATGATTTGCTATATAAGGGAACAGGTGATGTCCCAAAAATAGAATATCATTATGTGTGAAAATGTAGAGAATTTTGTGCGTATGAAATGTTTAATAATCCCGTGAAACAAAAATCTGATAAAAAGGAATGTTTGTATTTTATGTGGAAATAAAAGGGACCGTGTTAGATTGATTGAATCTAAAGCAAATAACACTGTGCCGGATAATTATGCCAGTGCCAAGGTGGCAATTTTGCACCCGTCTAAGCTGCATATATCGAAAAATTCAAATATGCCATATGATAGACCATTGCTTAAAGAGTTAACAACCACCTTTGTTATCATTGTATCTCACCTGTCAGATGAGATGTTTACCTTTTAGAAACAAATTCCTATAGGAAAATAATTTTTTTCCCATAGGAAGAACAGTATTCTTATAGGAAATTTGAAATTTCCTATCGGAATACAAGAACTTCCTATAGGAATTTCAATTCCGATAGTATTTGATAAAATCTGATAGGAAAACTTAATATCCTGTAGGAAAACTACATGTTTGAATCAAATGCATACAGGAAATACCATTCTCCTATAGAAAACTATTGTCTTTCATTTGGTATGTATAGATTTTTCCGAAACTGCATCTTAAGCGGGTGCAAAAATGCCACCTTGGCACTGGCATAATTATCCGGCACAGTGTTAAATACTGATATTGTTTTTAAAGAACTTTTTAAAAAGTATGGCGGTATTTGTGTTGAAAGCGGAATACTTTGCAGAAATTGTTTTAAAAAATTAATAAACTTGGAAAAAAAGTGTCGGGAGTTCTACGATTTGTGTCAAAAAACTATATAGCTGTCTATACTAGAGGGAAGAGGCTCGCTTATTCTCCGGCCAATGAACAAAGGAAAATATCAGAAAGGCATTGCCAGTCTACAAAAATTTAAAGTTAGAATTGATATTTTAGATTAGAATTAAGAAAACGTATTGCTTTAATTTATATTACAATATGCTTTGTTAATTAAAAAATCGGCATTTACAGTAGCCATGCACTGTTTTATATTTACTAGTAAACGGTGCGATAGGATTCATACACCAATTAAATTGTTTTAACTCCACAAGGTATATTAACTTCTACCAGAAGTTAAAGAAAATAAGAAAAAAAGATAATGCATACTCTACACGAAATTATTTACATACGAGTTAAATTTTAGACAATGAACATAGGTTTACTCTTCAATTCGTTTATTGACGCATAAGACATGCATAAAAAGGAAAACCAGTCTTAACTATTTATCGAAAATTAACAAAATTTGGTGGAACCACCAATATCTAAACAATACATTCTATAATCTACAACGTTTTATAACGATGGTGGAACCACCAATTTTATTCACTGTTTGTGCAAAGAAACTATTCTATACATTGTTTAAACTATTCTATACATTGTTTATGCAATCTGATTCCCTTATGTAATGATATAATTGTGCGAGAAACAGGTAAATTTGTTATCTTGTTCCAGAGAAGTTTGATTTTACTCATGCCATATTTTCATATTATACGGTATTAGTTGATTGAATTTTATTTATTCTTAATTTTAAAGCATCTAAATATATTTCAGTACTAATAAATGTTTACGCAATGTAATAGAGAGGAATGCCTATCGTATTTTCATTTGAAAGAAAACTTGTATAGGCAATATTGATCGCTTTCATTCAACGTGTCTCTCTTGATTGAGGCTTATATGATCAAAAGTATATGTCAAGATACGATATATGCTTAATATAGATAACCTAATCATGCAAAACTAACTCGATCGATCAAAAGATTAAATGAGATGTTGAATTACTTACTATTTAACGAAGAAAGGGATTCGATATTTTAAAAAAGATTAGCGCTGACATGATACAAGTATGTAAACTTTTGTCAATATTATTCTACAAAAAGTTTTAAATTCACATTTTTGCGTTGGTTTAAAAACTACTCGTCATGGCTTTAGATTAAATCCTGGAATTCCGAAAAAATTTATAAAACAAAAAATGCATAATCACGCACGGTAAAAAACGCAAACCAATTTTCTGATACACGTACGATCCGGCACGCTACACGAACGATCACCCATGGTGCAAGAACTATTTGACTTGTGAACAATACCGTTGTTACCACTGTGTAATGTATTTACTTTATGAAACAACATGTGATGCACATGTGATGTTCTTGTCGTCGGGATGACTGACTCCAACTGTATTTCAAGTACTTAAGAACGATGCATCGACTCCTGGTTCAATTTTTCTCGGAGCTTTAGGGCTATTTTAAGTTGTTGATGGAAATGGCGTTTTAATTAGGGAAAGAAAAATAATATCAAAATAACATTTTCCTCGGATCGCTCTATATTCAAAACATTGTCGAGGACAAAAGAAACAGCAAATTTAAATTGAGTAATATTTGTGCTAGAAACAATGCAGACAACAATTTTTCAATGATCTGTTTTTCAAATGATCGTTCGGCAACGTTAATTGTTATCTTTTTAAACTGTCACCAAATACTTATATCAATCACAAAAAGACAATTATATTATATGTTGTGACGTTTTGTCACGGGTAATTGATTTCAATCGATGTTCTTATTTTATCTATGATATTAATGACAAGACATATCAGTCAAGAAATATTTGAAAATTTTACATTATATCATTGTGTAGTTTTCAAATTATTCTATTTATCAGGGTCAACACTTGGAAGTTCATAACTTAGAACTATAAAATAATGGCATCGCGAAAATAGAGTATTTTGAGTAAATTAAGGAATCTACAGTTATAAATTTTACATAAGGCGATGTATGTATGTATGTATGTATGTATGTATGTATGTATGTATGTATGTATGTATGTATGTATGTATGTATGTATGTATGTATGTATGTATGTATGTATGTATGTATGTATGTATGTATGTATGTATGTATGTATGTATGTGTACAGAAGTAGTTATATATTTTAGGATCCCCCCCCCTCCCCAGGAAAATACAATATTATGATACAACAATTGTCCGATAGACATTATTTATTCCTCAATATGTTTTGAAAAAGTTACTTTACATTGTATATGTATATATATTAAGATAATTTGAGCAACAATTGACATAATTGACATAAATGGACAAGCTTTAAGGAGTCATTAAAGAAATAACAGGAAAATAAAATAAAATATATTCTGCATGAAAAAAATCAGAATTTTTGTCAGGTTTTTTTTTATGTTAAACATTGAGCTTTTTTTATAATTAGATGATTTTCATCGTCACATTGCATATTGAGCACTGCGATTTTCAAAAAGATCTTCAACAATTGTTCATATAAATATAAAACACCTCTGTAAGCAATTCTAGTTTGCTGTCCATTTTTCTCTACCTAGAGTATACAACGTTCCGATAACATGTAAAATACTGACAAATTAGAAAAATTGGTTCTGATAAATGTTATTGATTCCAAACTGAACCAAACAACTTTAAAGTCTACCTCAGATATAAAACAGTCAACTCTAGATTTAATATTCTATTATCTTATCAAAAACATATTTATCATTTAATTCACAGACAGAAAAAAACAAAAGATTTGATCTGGGGATAATCTATAAGATAAAAGTTTTTACATTGTAGGAACACACTGGGTGTACGAAATTGCTCATATGTTGCTTACAAAAAAGGCAGAGTATGCTACAAAGTCCAGAGAGGCTGTTTACTTGGAAGGGTTGCCAGACCTGGGCCCTCTACAGTCTTATAATCATATCGTCAGCACACACCTTCCATTCCAGTGGTTGCCAAAACAGCACTTGGAGACTGGTGGCAAAATCATTCATGTCATAAGGAACCCGAAAGATGTTGCTGTTTCATTGTATAAATTTACGGACTCATGCGACGGTATCCCTGAGAACACATTTGAAGAATTCTTTTTTGAATATTTTTTAAAGAAAAGTGAGTTTAAAATCAGTTGTGTAATGGAAAAAGTTTGAATATTGCAATAACTAGTTTTTAATGTGAATGAAAACGTATCCTACAATTCAAAGCTTAAAACGGGTGATTTTACAAAAGAGAAGATCAAGAAGAGGCTATAGAATACATTTATACATTTAAACATTCTCAAACTATAAATTATTTTTAATATATAATATATCACCTCTTAATTTGATATGATTATATTAAAATGTATGAGGGCCCTTCAATATTAAAAAATCTTCACGCATCCATCAATATAAGAGTTTTTTGTAAGAATTGTGGCATGTAAAATTTAGTTGGTATGTGTCGCTTTATTACATATTTTAATCTTGCTGGATTAGATTTTTTTAAATGTTTGTTTCTTTGCATATAATGTGTCTTCTTTCTTTTGTTAAGAGGTGATGTTTGGCGGTTGGTTTAATTACAACAAGGCGTTCATCAGAGAATCGGAAGTGCGGAAAGACCAAATCATCATGTTGCAATACGAAAAACTGCAAAGAGTAAGTAATAAAACCAAAGGTACAGTTGGTTAGCAAACTGTGTATTAATAAAAGCAAAATTCATTTATTTCACAGTAAAGAAAAATTAGTAACATATAAATGTATAGACATATTTCTAATTGTTCAATCCATTTCAATATATCTATATATGAATAAATATCAAATAATATACTCCTTAGGTAAAATCAAGCACATACATGTATCATACTCTAAAATTCAAATTCATTCCTTTTGAAAATTACAAAGTTAATCATAATGGATCGCATTCATCCAACTTTGCAAATACAAAACAATAAAATGTAAAATTAATTCAATAGAAACATAAAAACTTAAAGATGCAATTCAAAATTTAAGAATTTTAAGTTCAAACGATCACCATTTTAAACAGAATACTATCGGGGAACTCAAACGATTGGCAAAGTTCTTAGACGTAAAAGATGCTGACCAATTGTTTCCAGAAATAGCAGAGAAGTGTGGCTTCGACAATCTTAAAGCAGCTGATGAAAGAGTGCGAAATGATTCCACTATGGCAGAAATCATAAAGTCTATGAATCTCAAGAAAATTCCTACCTTGTATAGAAAAGGTGAGCAGATAATAACGTATCTCCAAAGGGGGGGGGGAGGGGGGATTAGCGTGACATTGTTTTAATTGACGTCCATAATTTTTTGCTATTCAAAATGTTTCTTATATCAATCAATATCGAAAATAATATCTGCGTTTTATTATTTTTTTTTTGTCGTTAGTTTTTTGAATTGCAAAAACATCGTCGCGAAAATAATCAGATACTTAGTATGCTTTTAATGCCTTGATAAGGATGTACATGTATATTTTTATATAGTTATGTAGCATATTACTTTAATATTTAATGTTTTATGAAAATATGCAAAATATCAAATATTTCTTTTTAAGAAAGAGCCTTAACATTTACTGAAAGATATTTAAATTTTGAAAAAGGTTTCCTGTAATGATTAAATAAAAATGTGTATGTAGAACCCAATTTTAATTGAATTTTACGCAAATGAAGCAACTGAAGACTAAAGAAACAACAATTTATTTTCAGGTAAAGTTGGAGATTGGAAAAATTATTTCACAGTAGCAATGAACGAAACATTTGACAAGATATACGCAGATAACATGAAGAATGTTGCAGTTGATATCGATTTTGTCTAGTGTTTAATCCGAAATGAATCATATAACATTTGTATTGTATTAATCGATTATATCTAAAGTATTGGCTAAATATTTATGCATTACCTCTTAAGTGTGTATCTAAAGCTAAGGTAGTTATTAGTTTAATCTTGTAATTTAACACCAGTGTTGATGTATACACTGTTTATAGATCAATAATACAGTAGACAATAGTGATAAGATTTTCTGTTAATATCCAAAAGCTACTCTACACACTCCTAAAATGATTAGAAACCCGTTCTATTCTAGCTGAGCTGGGGAAATAGACATGTGTGCTTTATTAAGACTGAAACGAAATGTGGCGGTAGGGAACAGTGCTCTAAATCAAAAGTTCAAAAGAAAAATACAAAACAGGAGCAGAATACACATGGGTCTCTACAAAAACTTGAGGGAGAATCAGGCACCATGGATAAGCGAGCAACGTCACATCCGCCGTGTGCTCTTTGTGGTAATCGGAAAAGGCTTTGCATGATTCCTAAATTTAGATATAACGCCAAATCATTTCCATTTTGAATTTAAAGGGGCTGGTCACGATTTTGGTCACTTTTATTATTTACAATGCGTTTAGAAGACATTTCTAATGATCCAATAAAATTTGAGAGTCAGTTGTAGAGTTATAAGCAAGATACAGGGCTCACAATTCTTTGTCATGTAAACAAGGCCCGTGCCCTGTTTTTGTATACAATGGTTCAATATTACAGTAAAAAATCTTTCTCTAGCCAATTTGTTAATCTTCTTATTCATTTTAAGCATGAATAAACTGTTTCTAACATAACACATTTGTTTTAGGTCTAAAACTGAAATTTTTACTTCAACATTCAAAATGTAAGCAAATGCTTTGTTTACATAGCAAAGAAGTGTAGGCTCTGTAACTCCCTTATAACCCAACAATAGACACTCAAATTTTTGTTTATTATTGACCTTACTTGAGCATTGTAAACATTAAAATTTGAAAAAAAACCCAATTTTTTATCAAAATTGTGACCATGCCCCTTTAATGATGTACGATAATTAATTTAAAAAAAAAACAATAATACATATCATTTTTAAGCTCACCGAAGTTTTCTTATTCATGTACTGGGAAATTCACTGAAAAATATGTTTATTTTAACAATCTAAAAATAAAAGAACTTCTTGATATCGATGTTTGCACTTAACTTTTCCCGCTACATCATTTTAATGTTCTAATTTGTGCATTTGACAAAAATACCTTAAAGAGAGCTAAATAGTTGCCGCTTTTAAAATGTTATACTCATACTTTAGACAAAAAGGTATGTGAAAAAAATTAGAGAAATGTATTTATCTTTTAGCTTTATCTCCCCCTTAATAAATAGAGTTATGGCAAAATATCATATTTAAAAGTTTAAAGCATATCTGATGGGTAAAAGGTTGACACCAGCTTCCTTTAATACTGTTTAAAATAAAATTATACACTTCAATCACATCAGCGAATTCGAGGCTTTACCAGAACTTAATATTTAGGTGGAATCGATTGAAATATTTGCAATGTATTGTATGTACCATATAGATTTCGCCCTAAAAGCTATTTGTTATATGTGATCAACGTCATACAATTAATTAGATTCAAAGTATTAATCAGCAGTAAAGAACCAATGTCACCACAAAAATAAACATTTGATAGAAGGTACACCATTCGTGTTTTAAATCATGCTTACTCGTTTATCACTGATATGAAATGAATTCAGGAAAAAATGTCAGAAAAAATAGATTGTAATTAAGATATGCTGTTGATTGAATTGGAATTGCCAAGATATACAAGCGAAAAAATGCAAGATTATTTTTTAATCAATATGATATGTTAAATCAATTACAGGTCTCAGCGGATCTCAAGTATTGGCTTTCCAAACATTCAACTTCCGAAAACATCGATTAGGTTAAATCCATATTTAACTTTATCTACATATCCAAATTCTAAAAATAAAAATTCCAACAATAAATATACAAGAAAGGAAACAAGAGCACAAATTCGAGCCCATTTAATTGCAGCCCTTTTAAAATTGTATATATTATCAATTCTTATTTTATTTTTAAAATAAAATTAGCATTTTTCTCGACGTAAGATATAATAATTGAAGTATATCGACAACGTTTTATGTACTAACAATTGTTACTTCAATACTTACGTCTACCATCATCTAACACAGATAGGCAACTCCGCCATTAGCGTGGTTTGTTGTTGGAAAATATTACGGGACCAACCAAACATTGAGAACTACATATAAGTAAACTGAGATAATAATCTTAAACAAAAAATATATTGTTTTCACGAAAAATGGCATAGGTTTTAGACATTTTGAAACAAAAAATTGAAAAATAAGTTAAATATATAGAAAATATATTGACCCGCTATAAAACATCGGCAAACTCTCGGATGATGGGTAGCCAACTGCCTCCGTAAACTCCTCTTTTTATGTTGTTTACTAGATATGAACTCACAAAAATATAATATTTTGAATGTTTTGGTAATAGGTTTTAGCTGTTTATGTTTTGATATAATTGTTTATTAGAAAGACACACTGATTTAAACTGGAAATACTTGACAATAGGGACCGCAAGTTACCAATCAGTTGCCAATCTCTGTTATTTATGTCTCTGCTTCTATTCGATATATCCCTGTAAACTTGTTCTAAAAGATACCACAGTCTGCGTCATTTGTTTCATATTTGGATATTTTACTGGAAAGGGACATTGATTGTATCCTTAAAACAAAACTTTACGATAATCGTGATGACTTAAATTTTTCAAAAGTCAACTTTCCTTGTTTATGTAACAATATACTTCTACACCTGAATATGGAGTTTTTGTCTCTCAATTAATAAATCAATAAATCAATAAATCAATACACAAGGACATGCTCTTTGCATTAACAGTTTCTAAGGCAAGACAGGCTACTGACCACCAAGTTGATAAAACAGGATACATGTACAACAACCTTCTCAAGAAAAACAATCGTCCACTGAATGACGTTTTTCATACTTATTATTAGACCATAATTAATCACTTAATTGTATACGGATCTTTTCGTTTTCCCGATTACACCAAAGAGCACATGTCGTGTAGGACCGGTCAGCAAGGGATGCCCACTCTTCCATGGCACCTGGTCCTACATCCAATTTTTTTAGAGATCCGTGTTTGTTCTGCTCTTGTTTTGTATTTTTCTCTTGGACTTTTGATTTTGTATATATTTGTTTTTGTATTTGTCAGAACTCTATATTTAAAAGGAAACAGTATATTTTTCTTGGAATTTTTTTAAGAAACGACCACTGAACACTAATAAAAAAAATTAAACGATAATATTTTATATATTTCTAGACTGTAGTATGTCAAAATATATAAAGTAACTAGATACGATCTCGTTACGAGTAGATCTTCCGTTCAATTTTTACGATTAAATATCAATGAATTTCAGAATTCCTCCTCAACCACTCCCTTTCAGATAATGTATACAATTGTCATTATCCTTTAAATTGCTTAACAAAGAGTTTTGCTTTTTCACATACAGCACATTACAAATTTAAGATTTTAGTTTCCTAAAATCCCTAATTACGTCATCAATGGGTTTGGAAATGAGTTTTACAAACTGATATTGTTATGATCAACTTTGTTTCTAAAATGCATTAAAAAAACTTGATCGTTTTTAAGGTATGTGCAATAGACTTTACGAGTGTCTTGACCTTTAATTTAAGGGGCCAGCCATTATTTCTTGAGTTCATTTGAAAGGTCTTACATATAATAACATTGTTTGTTCTTACACCTATCTAAAATTGTTGATCATTTTTGAGATACAAATGATTGAATATTTTAGGGGCCAGCCCTCTGGATCCTTAATGGGCACAGGCATTGGTGTTTTTATTAATGGAATCGTTTACAATGCTTAACAAAATATGTCTCCTTCTCTAGATATATTGCGTCCAAGTTTATGTACTTTGGTCCCTAAAAATCCCTAATTACGTAATAAATGGGCGTGGCAATGATTTTACCTGCTAAATATTGTAACGATCAACAACTTTGCTTTTTTAATGCATTACAAAATCTTTATCGTTTTAAAGTTATTTGTAAAAGAGTTTACGAGTGTCTTGGCCCCTAATTAAAGGAGCCAGTCCCTATTTCTTAATTTTGTTGGAAGGAACTTTTGATTCTCTACCTCTTTTATAATATATGTCTTTACAAAATATCAACTCATAAAAAGATACAGATCAAAACGTATGAAAATTTTGATTCGAAATTCGTACCCAATTTCCGAGCCTAGGCGAGCTCAGAGAAATGGCGCCAGTGGCACCAAAAAACTACATTCTGCACACCTTCGAACTATAGTCTACCTATCCTGAAAATTTCATATTCATATCTCTAATAGTCTTTGGGTTTATTTCTGCACAAAATTGGTCGTGAAAACTTACAAAATCGGCCGTAAATCGGAACCGGAAGTGACGATCTCAAAATTTCAAAAAAATTCTAGATTTATGACCTCTGTGTTGCAACCACTATTGAAATTTATCTCAATAGTGGTTTTATTTCAAAAGTGGTTGCAACACCTCTGGCAATCATCTGTGAAAAAATGGTAGATATCGGCCGAAAAGTTTTCGAGATATCGCGTGCACAAAATTTGTGGAAAAGAAAATAAGAAGAAGAAGAAGAAGAAGAAGAAACAGTACGAAAACAATAAGGTCCGTTGGAAACGGAAGACTTTAAATAAGGCAATAAAAGTTTGAATTATAACAACTGAGGATTCTATTACGAAAGCCTATAGTTACCTATGCTTGTTGTGTTATAACTCATTCACTGTCTTACCTTTTAATGTCTTATCAATATTGAAAGTATAATCATGACCTCTTCGTCATGCAATGCATGCGCGTAAGTGGGTTCTGAAGTTATTTATTTATTCATAACACAACTCGTATGAATCATCAAAAAATGATTTTATTGGTATTATTAACATCTTTCTTACGATTTCTCAACGATTTATACAACCAATTTCTTACTTGTTATTGAAAGTCTAAAAAATTATTTTGTTAAAAAGCCATTCTGATTGCACAAGTACTTTGAAGTTGACATTAAAAGGAAGCTGTAATTTTAGATAGACACCATCTATGTAGCTTTTGGAGACCAGGTCTTCCAACAATCAGTAGGAATTTCCATGGGCACAAATTGTGCTCCTCGTTTGGCTGACTTATTTTTATATTCATAAGAAACAGAAACTATTCAAAAGCTTGTGCAAGAAAATAATAAAACACTCACTGTGACCATATCCTGACATTTAAATATTTTAATCATGTTTTATTCATTAACAACAGTTACTTTCACTCTAATATTAAATTTGTATATCCCAGTAAACTTGAAATGAAAAGATACCGCATATTGTGAGACATTAAGATATTTAAGACGTTAGCGGTAACCTAACAAAAAAAACCTATAAAATCAACAGAATGATTTTCATCTTTTCTTTCATCATCAATTTCCCTTACTTACGAAGCAATACAATATCATCACCTGCTTATGGGGTTTATGTCTCTCAGCATATTCGTTATGCAAGAGCATGCTCTACATGTGAACAATTTCTTAAACGAGGTAAACTGCTATTTAACAAGTTGTTGAAACAAGAATATCAAGAATTCAAGAATCTCGATTAAAATCATCTTTACGGAAGTTCTATGGTCGATATAATGACCTTGTCAGCAAGTACAATGTTTTATTAAGACACATGCTGACTGACATTTTTCATAATTGTTAAACGATTCTTTATACATCCGACTGACTATGGTTTCTCCCATTTCTATGATATTGAATATAAGCACACGGCGGGTGCGACCGATCGGCAGGGGATGCTAACTCCTCCTAGGCACATGATCCCACCTCCTGTGTTTGCTCAAGGTTTTTATTTTGACCACCACTAACAAACCAAGTCATCAACGTTTTATATTTTCCCTATTATGACATTTACCTCGATCATAACATGTCTAATTGTGACGATGAGCCAGGCGGGTGCAATCGGCCAACAGGGAATGCTTACTCTTCCTCGGCGCCTGATCCCACCTCTATCTTTTTAGAGGTTCGTGTTGCTCTGCTTTATTACATGTATATTTATGAATATTCAATGTGTTTACGTTGTTTTAAAATGATATAAATTTTTATAATCATAATGTCTATAAAAAGTTTGATAGTTTTGCAAAAATTGAATAGCAAAACTTTCATTTTTATTTATATATTATTAAATTATTTCACAGAACCAAATTTATTCAACCTTTTGTCAGAACATTTCATGCATTAAACTTAATCAGAAAATTTCAACGAATGTTCCTGAAACAAAAAAAAAAAGAAATTGATTTAAAAGTGGAATTTGAGACTGGAAGAACTAATTAAAAGTAGCCATGAGTGAAACATTTGACAAGATTAATGCAGACAAAATGAAAAAATATTGAATTTGAAATCGAGTTTGACTGATGTTAAATTCATAAGCAGATTATTTGCATCCATAACGTTAAAAACACACAATCGCTTATCATATCAATAATAAAAAATCATTTATGAATTATATAAACTGTTGTAATGCTTTAATATAGAGATTTAAACAATTATTTTATTTTCATTATAATTGTTATGTACAAATTAATTCTATGAAGTAAAGATATGTTTAATATTGATCGATTGCGAATCCGTTTATATATTTTACCACCCCATAACAACAGAAAACTTTTTGGAAATTACTCCATGAGGCAAAAAAGTAAAACCTGGATATTTAGTACATCAGGCTGAACTTTTTTACATCATCATTGTTTTTCAGATTCTCACAAGTCTACAAGAAAAGGCCCATGGGCCACATCGCTTACCTGACGAACAATAGGTATGATAAAATCAGCTTAATGGAGTCATAATACAAACTATTTGGACAATGTACAATGATACATAGATCCTGTATAAATAAATATCCCACTGGATATTCTTATGTTTATAATCATTAGTCCCTTTTCTAAAAGGATGATTTTATAGTCATATCACATGTTGAGTATTGCAGTTCTCAAAAAGATCCTGAACAATTGTTTATATATGGGATATAAACCTACATCAAACTCTGAACCTTCTGTGAGGCCGAAGAATTGTCATGGGGCCAAAGTCTTAACAATTATAAATAATTCTGAGAAGAAGATTTTTAAAGACTTACTCTACATATTCCTATGTAAAACTTTGATCCCCCCCCCATTGTGGCCCCACTCTACTCCAGGAGGTGTCATTATTTTCACAATTTTGAAAATACATTACCTTAGGGCGCTTCCACACAAATTTCTGCTTTTCTGGCTGATTAGTTTCTGAGAAGAAGATTTTTAAAGATTGACTCTATAAATTCCTATGTAAAACTTCGACACTCCCCCCCCCCCCCCATTGTGGCCCCACCCTACCCTAGGGATCATGATTTACACAACTGTGAATCTACACCACCTGGGGAAGCTTCCACACGAATTTCAGCTTTCCTGGCTGATTAGTGTTTTAGTAAAAGATTTTTAAAGATTTACTCTATATATTCCTATGTAAAACTTTGATCCCCCATTGTGGCCCCACCCTATCCCCTGGGGATCAAGATTTTCACATCTTAGAATCAACAATACATGAGGATGCTCCCACACAAGTTTCAGCTTTCCTTGCTGATTAGTTTATGACAAGAAGATTTTTAAAGATTTACCTCATATAATCCTATGTTAAACTTTGACCCCCCATTGTGGCCCCAACTTACCCCAAAGGGTCATGATTTTCACAACTTTGAATATACACTACCTGATGATGCTTTTTCACAAATTTCAGCTTTCCTGGCTGTTTAGTTTCTAAGAAGATGATTTTTAAAGATTTTCTCTATATAGTCCTATGTAAAACTTCGACACCCCCATTGGGGCCTACCTGAGGATTCTTCCACACAAGTTTCAGCTTTCCTGACTGATTTGTTTCTGAGAAGAAGATTTTCAAATATTTACCCTATATATTTCTGTGGTAGAGTCAAGTATATGGCATTCCTACTAGCTCTAGCTAGTGGGTAAGCCTTTTAGCTCGATCGGTAGAGTGCTGGACTGCCGTGCCAGAGGACCCGGGTTCAAACCCCAGCAGAGGCAATAAGTGAATCTCTTACATTTGGCGCCCACGTTGGGACCTGGGTCTTCTCTGGCGGGTGAAAGAGATTGTCTCTAGTACTTCGCCCCATAGGTGCTGGCACTCCAGGAGAGTCGGGACGCCCCTTTCCTTAGAGGGGGACAAGTGGCAGAGTAAAGTATATGGCATTCTTACTAGCTCTAGCTAGTGGGTTAACCCTTTAGCTCGATCGGTAGAGTGCTGGACTGGCGTGCCAGAAGACCCGGGTTCAAACCCCAGCAGAGGCAATAAGTGTCTCTGTTACATTTCTATGCAAAACATTGACCCCCCATTGTGGCCCCATCCTTTCCCCAGGGATCATGATTTTCACAACTTTGATTCTACACTACCTGAGGATGCTTCCACACAAGTTTCAGCTTTCCTGGCTGATTAGTTTTTTAGAAGAAGATTTTTTGAGATTTACCATATATATTCTTTTGTAAAACTTTGACCCCCCGATTGTGACCCCACCCTACCCCCATGGCTTATGATTTTCATAATTTTGAATGTACCATATCTTAGGATGCTTCTACACAATTTTCAGCCTTCCTGGTCCATGAGTTAATGAGAAGAAGATTTCTATAGATTTACTCTATATATTCATATGTAAAACGTCGACCCCCCCCCCATTGTGGCCCCACCCTACCCCTGGGGATCATGATTTACACAACTTTGATTCTACCTTACCTGAGGATGCTTCCACACAAGTTTCAGCTTTCCCAGCCTAATGGTTTTTTAGAAGATTTTCTATATTTTCTCAAAATTTTTCAATAATTTCTAATTACCTCCCTTTGAAAAAGGGCATGGTCCTTAATTTTCACAACTTTGAATACCCTTTGCCTAAGAATGATTTGTGCCAAGTTTGGTTGAATTTAGCCCAGTAGTTCTTGAGAAGATGTTGCAAAATGTGAAAAGTTTACAGACAGACAGACGGACAGACAGACGACAGACTAAATGTGATCAGAAAAGCTCACTTGATCTTGCAGCTCAGGTGAGCTAAAACGAAATCAATATGTATAAATATTTAATTATTCATGCGTAGACAAAGCGTTCAACAATATCTAATTGTGATTTGGTTGTCGACTGCTAAATGAAATTTTCTTTAAAATATTTTATACATTGATAATCACGGTAATAACAACTTTACACAATGGTGAAAGCCAATATGGATTGATTTACCCTTTTTTCTAAATGATATATATATATATATATATATATATATATATATATATATATATATATATATATATATATATATATATATATAGAGAGAGAGAGAGAGAGAGAGAGAGAGAGAGAGAGAGAGAGAGAGAGAGAGAGAGAGAGAGAGAGAGAGAGAGAGAGAGAGAGAGAGAGAGAGAGAGAGAGAGAGAGATTCATGTATAAGTTAAGAAGTTAACTTACCTGACGCAAAAACTTTTTATGATCTGTAGTTGTTTGACGATCGTCTATCTCTTTTTCCTCTTAAGCAAAACTGGGCCAAATTTAACTTAACATGGGATAGAATATCCTTATGGATAGGGAAAAATGTTTACAATAAAGAAAAATAGGATATTTTTTTAGGTGAAGTTTATGACTAGAATGCATGAAATTCCTTAATCTGCTTTTTAACAAACACCGCACCAGATAAGTCCAAAACTCAATCCAAAACATCTACATATATGTATGGTGTAGATGCTATGTTGTTTAAAGTTTGACTCCTGGGACAATACTTGCGCAACGGAGGGGTACAAAGTGCAATTAAGGATTACAAAAACTAAAATCTTCTGGTAAGAAATGGTATGATTTGATGAATTTCTGTGTTAGAATCCTGATATATGAAACATTTTAAAATTATTCCAATTGAAATCCACTGACGAATAATGGAGCCCCAAAAGGGATACAAAATTCAACATTGAAATATATAGGAAAAATAGCCTCTCTAATCGCAATGCTACATTGTTTCATACTACTATGCAACCGCTTTAAATGTATACGAATATATTGAATATGTTTGGTCAAAGTCTAACTTAAAGATAAAATCATCATCTGAATACCGTGGAATCATTACAATTCGTGGTGGCTCAATTTTTGTGGTATTTGTGGGTAGCCCTCCCCCACTAATTTTAATCCTCAACGAATACAATTAAAGAAAGAGATATGGGACAGTAACCGTTCCACGAAATTAATCCCCAAGAATGACAAAAAAATTAACAGTCCACGAAAATTGGCCCCCGTGAATTAAAATGATTCCACAATTAAACGTTGACGTTATAGAGCCAAACTAATGATCTTAAGTCTCATCTAAAACAAACAACCTATTGAGCTACTCAGATATTCAAAATTTACTCGAAAATTGTCGCTTTCCTATGAAATTATCTTTTTTTTTTTTTAAAAAAGATACCTGTTTTAAGTTTAGTCGTTATACCATGAATGAATCCAAAGAAATGATAAAATATCCAAACGATTTAATTCTGCCTTTGCATCCATTAGAACTCACAATACATATCTGCATATACTTTAAATGTTGACATAACACAATAAAGGACATGTATCTAAGGAAATACGAAACAAATTTGTTCCCCTACACGTCTCCGTATTTATATGAATAAGTAGGGAAAAAAAAATTATTTCAGACAAACTCGCCACGTCAAAATTAGTGTTGTGTTATATACAGCATTGCGTAAAATAGAAAAATGGATGGCGTAGATGTTTACGACCTGGAATATCCAACTTATGAAGGAGTCAGGTTAGCCAAAGTTGAACCACTTCTTAGAGATGCTGGAAAAGTGATAAATGATATTCAAGATTTAAAGCTTGGTCCGGAAGCAGTTATTCTGGCTACGTTTCCTAGATCAGGTAAGCCAAATTTAATAATATGTCCATTCTACTCTAAGGTGGCTGGATTGTCGATATATTAACCTTCCGATCGGCCTAGAATTTTAAGATATGATTTGTTCAGCTATTAATTATTTTTAAAACGAAAGAAATCTACCTAATAAACCCTTTAAATTTGGGTAATTTTTATATGTTTATATATAGTTTTTGTTCTAAAGGAGATATTTTAAATTATACATATACTGATAAACATCTGAAGTGTTAGGAAGGCTTAATGGTCGTGGCCATTTTTAGACTGTTATACCGATAAACATCTGAAGTGTTAGGAAGGCTTTATGGTCGTGGCCATTTTTAGACTGTCTAGACAACAAGCAATTGTGATATGGGATAGTATTTCATGTACGTTTCATGTGTTATGAAATCCAAGTGATGTCATATAATTTTAAAACATATGCAACATATTGATATAAAGTAGCAACTCTTGAAGCGTGTTAGGCTTCAATAATCAAGTAATGTATATTAAAATTGTATTAAATTGATCGAATTTTGTCGTGGTGTTCAAATCCAATTAAGACCGAAGAGCTTGATGATAGATTTAATTACTCCGACAATATCTGATTATTACATAATACTTAGAGATGATTTCTAAGAACATATATTTACAATGTATATATTTTCAACAAACGTTCGATTTAATATTAAAATGGTCATTAATAAAATAAACTATACATTAAAAAATCGAGTTCGTAGTGTTATCACAGACAAAGGCAGTGTAAATGTAAATATTTTTCAATGCACATTACAGAACCGCTGACGGTACTAAAAAAATTAATTTCAAATTACACAATACATTTCAACATACACATATAAAGTCACCTTAACTCAAAGTCTGGGTTTTTTTTACCAAAAAAAAAAATTGAGTCCATATTTATTTAACAATGAAAAAAATCAATATCATACTAGTATTTTTTCAAATTAAAACTTTAAAAAAATTTTATTTGGGAAAATTATATGTTACACAAATGTGGATTTGTATCCGGAACAGCAGATATTTGGTTAATTTTTTTATCTTCTGCTTTAAAAACTGTGCTAATATATATTACAAAAAATTCGGGTGTTTTGCAATTTTCAGTTTTAAGAAACTTAAAACATATGCCTTCCTTTTCATTCTTTTTCTTCTTTATCTTAACTTTGTCCGGGTCGGACTTTAAGACTTCAAACTTGATATGATACTGAGAAGGAAACCACGTCTCTTAAATGTTTAGATAATAAATATAATATTTTATTTAAAATATTTAACTTGTCCTATTTTTTATCTCAAGGTCAATTGTTTAATGAAAATATTGTCTGGACCATTTATAAAAAAAAGTTGTTGGGTCACTAATCTACTTCTCTTCCAATTCAAAGAAGTTAAAGCACTTGAAATTGAGTACAACATTTTCATTTATTAATATAGATTGTGATAAATTTATAACAAATATATTTCAAAAGGCTTTTTTAAAAAGCCCAATTAGATTCAAAGCTTTAACATTGTAGGAACACACTGGGTGTACGAAATTACTCATATGTTGCTTACGGGGAATGCAAACTACAATACAGTTTCTAGAGAGGCCACTTTCTTGGAAGGGTTGCCAGACCTTGGCCCTCTACAGTTTTATAATCATATCGTCAGCACACACCTTCAATTCAAGTGGCTACCAAAACAGCACGTAGAGAGAGGTGGCAAAATCATATACGTCATACGAAATCCTAAAGATGTTGCGGTTTCGTTCTTTGAAGTGTTGCGCTCGAGAAGAAACATTTGAATATTTTTTATCTGAATTTTTTTTGGGGAAAAGTGAGTATTTATCAATCAATCGTTTTAACGACTCTCTCTCTTTCTTTCTCTCTCTCTCTCTCTCTCTCTCTCTCTCTCTCTCTCTCTCTCTCTCTCTCTCTCTCTCTCTCTCTCTCTCTCTCTCTCTCTATGAGCGCAGAATAGTTCTGACTTTACAATATAATATCGTAGTGCTATTTGCTATATGATGAGAAAAATCTACAGGAAATGCCACGATCGATTATTATTTAAATAATCTTGATTGAAACCAAGATAAAATGAGTCAATTCTTTGGATGCTTTCCTATCATCTTAAGAATTAATTTAAGTATTTCTTTAACCTTGAGGGGAAAATAGGAATAAAATGTATTGAGAAGGAAATAAGTACAATTTTTACAGTTTTTTATGTGCTATAATCTTATCAAAGAACAAACTCTTTTTATAAGAATTTAGAAGATTCTGATTAAAAAAAAACACGTTTAAAGAAGAATTTATTCATGAGTTTAAAAGTTTTTCATCACCATAAACTTTTTAACATATACTTGATTGCTACGTATTCAAAACTAGAGCCATTAACCCAGGGTGATTAAGGAATGTTATCACGCAACTAAAGAAGTAACTAGTTATATCCAGAAAGCTTTTAACGACGGATCATTGTTGAATGCGAATTCGGGACTTTGTCATCATATAATATGGTTTTCTTGATATTTAGGGGCAATTTATGGGGGTTGGTTTCAATACAACCAAGCTTTCATTAGAGAGGCAAAGGCACGAAAAGACCAAATCATCATGTTGCAATACGAAACATTGAAAAACGTAAGTGTGTTACTGTTGGCAAGAACAGAATTTTACGTTCTTTTTATTCTAAATTCTAAGGAAAAATTAGATATTAATATGTTTTTAGAATTTCCGTCCTAATTGATTTGATTTAAAAGATATTAATAACTTTGCATTGTTTGATATTCACAAAGCTTAATTTTGTAACTCTGTTGCTTAGCTAAAATTTGAACTCCAGTCAAATATGATTGAAAATCACAAAATTTAGAAGCAAACCAATGTATAATATGCAAATTTAAATTCAGCAAAAAAACAAACAACAGCAACAAAACATTAGCTTTGTTCACATGACAACTTACAGAGCTTTGTGTTTTACCGCTGACATTTAAATCTTAGTTAAGCAGGTAAAAGCTAAAAGTAAAAACATAGAAAATGTGAAGAATTTTGTCATGTTTTACTCAAATGTACACATACATACATATTGAAAAGAACATTTCAAATAGAACACACTAAAGGAACTAAAACGATTAGCGGAGTTCTTAGAAGTGAAAATAGCTGACCCATTATTGAAAGAAATAGCAGAGAAGTGTCAATTTGACAACTTAAAGACAGCTGATAAAAGCGTGCGAAATGATGAAGCATTGTCCAAGATCATGCGAGCTGTGAGTCTTAATGAACATCCTACCATTTATAGGAAAGGTAACTAAGAATACTTTAATAAATGTGTAAGGTTAGTTTGAAAATTTATTCTACAGCTTACTTATTTGTTCAATTTCAAATATATAAAACCTTTATAATAGTTTTGCTTTATTTAACCAATCAAAAGATTATTCAATATTCATCATTAGATATATGAAACATTTTTGGAAAAAATTACCATTGGTTTAAATACAAAAATCAAAATATGAAATTTATTACTTTAAAACACTGTCAATATTGAAGGAATGATACATTAAAAGGAATTTTATTTTAGGTGAAATTGGAGACTGGAAAAATTATTTCACAGTAGCGATGAGTGAAGCATTTGACAAAGCAAATGCAGACAATATGGACGATATTGGATTGGAATTCGAATTTGAGTAGAGTACAAATCAGAAATTGATATATGTATCATATTTATGCATTATCATTCAACTCTTAGTGAACAAGATTTATCTAAATATCTATTGTTTATATTCAATGAAATAAAAAAAAATATTTTGCTTGGAATTGTGTCATAAACCGATGGTTTTTATTACACAAGAAAATAAAGACTATTTAGGCCATTTACATTTCAAGAATTGATGTCCTCCAACGGCTATAAAAAATATTTAAGATTCCAGGGTTTTTTTTCTAAAATAGAATTTCATTCTCTCTTCTAAGAATATCTATATATTAAAGGTACCTCTTTTTATGAAAAAAAAAAAGCGTTCAACAATATCTAATTGTGATTTGGTTGTCGACTGCTAAATGAAAATTTTCTTTAAAATATTTTATACATTGATAATCACGGTAATAACAACTTTACACAATGGTGAGAGCCAATATGGATTGATTTACCCTTTTTTCTAAATTATATATATATATATATATATAGAGAGAGAGAGAGAGAGAGAGAGAGAGAGAGAGAGAGAGAGAGAGAGAGAGAGAGAGAGAGAGAGAGAGAGAGAGAGAGAGTTAAGAAGTTAACTTACCTGACGCAAAAACTTTTTATGATCTGTAGTTGTCCGACGATCGTCCATCTGTCAGCTCGTAAAAAAACTCTCTCTCTTTCCTCTTTAGCAAAACTGGGCCAAATTCAACTTAACATGGGATAAAATATTCTTATCGATAGGGAAAAATGTTTACAATAAAGAAAAAAAAAGAAGATTTTTTTAGGTGAAGTTTATGACTAGAGTGCATAAAATTCCTTAATCTGCTTTTTAACAAACACCGCACCAGATAAGTCCAAAAATCAATCCAAACCATCTACATATATGTATAGTGTAGATGATATGTTGTTTAAAGTTTGACTCCTGGGACAATACTTGCGCAACGGAGGAGTACAACGCGGCTATGTTAAGGCTGCCCGATTAATTTCACAGCGATATGTAGAAAGTCACTTGTCTGTACTTCATAAGATATGACGTCATAGTTAACTTTGACGTCACGATCTGCATTCCTTTCGATCGTTCTTAGGGAATGTATCGTAACGTAATAAGTGATATTCATTGTGCATAATAAAACCGTTTCATTCCTTTACATAGACACTGTTGTAAATACTAGTGATACTAAATTCAATATCACCGATATGGAGTATAAAAAAATCAACAGTTTTAAAGCTTCGTAATAGGTAAATTACTATTCATAAACTTATGGTTTTGAGACTCCCCCTGCTACGTGTAATCTAATGAATGGTGATATGTATGTGCATATAAAAAACGGCTTGGCACATAAAAACAATCTTAGTATATTTTACGTGAAATCGGGAGAGAAAATAAGAGGGAAACCTACCGATTGACCCGATTTTGTGTAAATCGAGCCTAAAAGGTAAAAATGTGCCTAAATTCGATGGCGGTGCGAAATGTTTTGACAATATTTCAAATAAACGAAATATTTATATGAACCCCCAGCAAGAACTGCAAAATACATTACTTATCGAAGGATTTGTCATAAAAATATTTTTGATTAAATGTCAGTATTCACTTGTGGCGATGCGATTTTTATAGATTATTTACCGTGTTAGAATACACCCGTCACGTGCTTAAGAAAAATATATGACGTCACAAAAATACATCAAATATAGTGTTGGATGACACTGTTAACTTATGTAATAAAAGTTTAAAGAAACTCACTCGGTTAAAGCATTTTTCGATAATTAAAATAGTATCATTTTTCGATATATATTTAGCTTCGGACAGCCTTAACATAGCCGCGAAAGTGCAATTAAGGATTACAAAAACTAAAATCCTCTGGTATGAAATGCTCTGCTTTGATGGATTTCTGTGTTAGAACCCTGATATATGAAACATTTTAAAATTACTCCAATTAAAATCCCCTGACCAATAATGGAGCTCCAAAAGGGGTACAAAATTCAACATTGAAATATATAGGAAATATAGCCTCTCTAATCGCAATGCTACATTGCCTCATACTACTATGCAACCGCTTTAAATGTATACGAATATATTGAATAGGTTTGGTCAAAGTCTAACTTAAAGATAAAATCATCATCTGAATACCGTGGAATCATTACAATTCGTGGTGGCTCAATTTTCGTGGTATTTGTGGGTAGCCCTCCCCCACTAATTTTAATCCTCAACGAATACAATTAAAGAAAGAGATATGGGACAGTAACCGTTCCATAAAATTAATCCCTAAGAATGACAAAAATATTTACAATCCACGAAAATTGGCCCCCGCGAATTAAAATGATTCCACAGTAAAACGTTGACGTTATAGAGCCAAACTAATGATCCCAAGTCTCATCTAGAACAAACCACCTATTGAGCTACTCAGATATTCAAAATTTACTCGAAAATTGTCGCTCTCCTATGAAATTATCTTTTTTTTTATTTATTTTTTATTTAATAAAGATACCTGTTTTAAGTTTAGTCGTTATACCATGAATGAATCCAAAGAAATGATAAAATATCCAAACGATTTAATTCTGCCTTTGCATCCATTAGAACTCACAATACATATCTGCATATACTTTAAATGTTGAAATAACACAATAAAAGGACATTTATCTAAGGAAATACGAAACAAATTTGTTCCCCTACACGTCTCCGTAATTATATGAATAAGTATGTAAAAAAAAGATTATTTAAGACAAACTCGCCACGTCAAAATTAGTATAGTGTTATATACAGCATTGCGTTAAATAGAAAAATGGATGGCATAGAAATTTACGAACTGGACTATCCAACTCATGAAGGAGTCAGGTTAGCCAAAGTTGAACCACTTCTTAGAGATGCTGGAAAAGTGATAAATGATATTCAAGATTTAAAGCTTGGTCCGGAAGCAGTTATTCTGGCTACGTTTCCTAGATCAGGTAGGCCAAATTTAATAACATGTTCATTCTACTCTTAGGTGGCTGGATTGTCGATATATTAACCTTCCCATCGGCCTAGAATTTTAAAATATGATTTGTTCAGCTATTAATTATTTTTAAAACGAAAAAAAATCTACCTAATAAACCTTTTAAATTTGGGTAATTTCTATATGTATATATATAGTTTTTGTTCTAAAAAAGATCAAGACAAGCTAAAAATGGCCACGACCATTAAGCCTTTCTAACACCTCAAATGTTTATCGGTATATGTATAATTTAAACACAACAAGCAATTGTGATATGGGATAGTATTTCATGTACGTTTCATGTGTTATGAAACCCAAGTGATGTGTTATAATTTTAAAACATCTGCAACATATTAATATAAAGTAGCAACTCTTGAAGCGTGTTAGGCTAAACAATCAAGTAATGTATATTAAAATTGTATTAAATTGATGGAATTTTGTCGTGGTGTTCAAATCCAAATAAGACCGAAGAGCTTGATGATAGATTTAATTACTCCGACATTATTTGATTACTGCATAATACTTAGAGATGATTTCTAAGAACATATATTTATATATTTTCAACAAACGTTCGATTTAATATTAAAATGGTCATTAATAAAATAAACTATACATTAAAAAATCGAGGTCGTAATGTTATCACAGACAAAGGCAATGTAAATGTAAATATTTTTCAATGCACATTACAGAACCGCTGACGGTACTAAACAAATTAATTTCAAATTACACAATATATTTCAACATACACATATAAAGTCACCTTAACTCAAAGTCTGGGTTTTTTTTACCAAAAAAAAAATTGAGTCAATAGTTATTTAACAATGAAAAAAATCAATGTTATACCAGTATTTTTTCAAATTAAAACTTAAATTTTTTTTGGAGAAAATTATATGTTACACAAATGTGGATTTGTATCCGGAACAGCAGATATTTGGTTAATTTTTTTCTCTTCTTCTGCTTTAAAAACTGTGCTAATATATATTACCAAAAATTCGGGTTTTTTGCAATTTTCAGTTTTAAGAAACTTAAAACATATGCCTTCCTTTTCATTCTTTTTCTTCTTTATCTTAACTTTGTCCGGGTCGGACTTTAAGACTTCAAACTTGATATGATACTGAGAAGGAAACCACGTCTCTTAAATGTTTAGATAATGAATATAATATATTTTTTTAAATATTTAACTTGTCCTATCTTTTTTCTCAAGGTCAATTGTTTAATTAAAATATTGTTTGGACCATTTATATAAAAAAAGTTGTTGGGTCACTAATCTACTTCTCTTCCAATTCAAAGAAGTTTAAGCACTTGAAATTGAGTACAACATTTTCATTTATTAATATAGATTGTGACAGTCAAATTTATAACAAATATATTTCAAAAGGCTTTTTTAAAAAGCCCTATTAGATTCAAAGCTTTAACATTGTAGGAACACACTGGGTGTACGAAATTACTCATATGTTGCTTACGAGGAATGCAAACTACAATACAGTTTCTAGAGAGGCCACTTTCTTGGAAGGGTTGCCAGACCTTGGTCCTCTACAGTTTTATAATCATATCGTCAGCACACACCTTCAATTCAAGTGGCTACCACAACAGCACGTAGAGAGAGGTGGCAAAATCATATACGTCATACGAAACCCTAAAGATGTTGCGGTTTCGTTCTTTGAATTGATGCGCTCCTGTGGTTTTTTGCGAGAAGAAACATTTGAATATTTTTTATCTGAATTTTATTTAGGGAAAAGTGAGTATTTATCAATCAATCGTTTTAACCTCTCTCTCTCTCTCTCTCTCTCTCTCTCTCTCTCTCTCTCTCTCTCTCTCTCTCTCTGAGCGCAGAATAGTTCTGACTTTACAATATAATATTGTAGTGCTATTTGCTATCTGATGAGAAAAATCTACAGGAAATGTCACGATCGATTATTATTTAAATAATCTTGATTGAAACCAAGATAAAATGAGTCAATTCTTTGGATGCTTTCCTATCATCTTAAGAATTAATTTAAGTATTTCTTTACCCTTGAGGGGAAAATAGGAATAAAATGTATTGAGAAAGAAATAAGTACCATTTTTACAGTTTTTTATGTGCTATAATCTTTTCAAAGATCAAAATCTTTTTATAAGGATTTAGAAGATTCTGGTTAAAAAAAAAACACGTTCAAAGAAGAATTTATTCATGAGTTTAAAAGTTTTTCATCACCATAAACTTTTTAACATATACTTGATTGCTACGTATTCAAAACTAGAGCCATTAACCCAGGGTGATTAAGGAATGTTATCACGCAACTAAAGAAGTAACTAGTTATATCCAGAAAGCTTTTAACGACGGTTCATTGTTTAATGCGAATTCGGGACTTTGTCATCATATAATATGATTTTCTTGATATTTAGGGGCAATTTATGGGGGTTGGTTTCAATACAACCAAACCTTCATTAGAGAGGCAAAGGCACGAAAAGACCAAATCATCATGCTGCAATACGAAACAGTGAAAAAAGTAAGTGTGTTACTGTTGGCAAGAACAAAATTTTACGGTCTTTTTATACTGAATTCTAAGGAAAAATTAGATATCAATATGTTTTTAGAATTTCCGTCCTAATTGATTTGATTTAAAAGATATTAATAACTTTGCATTGTTTGATATTCACAAAGCTTAATTTTGTAACTCTGTTGCTTAGCTAAAATTTGAACTCCAGTCAAATATGATTGAAAATCACAAAATTTAGAAGCAAACCAATGTATAATATGCAAATTTAAATTCAGCAAAAAAACAAACAACAGCAACAAAACATTAGCTTTGTTCACATGACAACTTACAGAGCTTTGTGTTTTACCGCTGACATTTAAATCTTAGTTAAGCAGGTAAAAGCTAAAAGTAAAAACATAGAAAATGTGAAGAATTTTGTCATGTTTTACTCAAATGTACACATACATATATATTGAAAAGAACATTTCAAATAGAACACACTAAAGGAACTAAAACGATTAGCGGAGTTCTTAGAAGTGAAAATACGGTCTTTTTATACTGAATTCTAAGGAAAAATTAGATATCAATATGTTTTTAGAATTTCCGTCCTAATTGATTTGATTTAAAAGATATTAATAACTTTGCATTGTTTGATATTCACAAAGCTTAATTTTGTAACTCTGTTGCTTAGCTAAAATTTGAACTCCAGTCAAATATGATTGAAAATCACAAAATTTAGAAGCAAACCAATGTATAATATGCAAATTTAAATTCAGCAAAAAAACAAACAACAGCAACAAAACATTAGCTTTGTTCACATGACAACTTACAGAGCTTTGTGTTTTACCGCTGACATTTAAATCTTAGTTAAGCAGGTAAAAGCTAAAAGTAAAAACATAGAAAATGTGAAGAATTTTGTCATGTTTTACTCAAATGTACACATACATATATATTGAAAAGAACATTTCAAATAGAACACACTAAAGGAACTAAAACGATTAGCGGAGTTCTTAGAAGTGAAAATAGCTGACCCATTATTGAAAGAAATAGCAGAGAAGTGTCAATTTGACAACTTAAAGACAGCTGATAAAAGCGTGCGAAATGATGAAGCATTGTCCAAGATCATGCGAGCTGTGAGTCTTAATGAACATCCTACCATTTATAGGAAAGGTAACTAAGAATACTTTAATAAATGTGTAAGGTTAGTTTGAAAATTTATTCTACAGCTTACTTATTTGTTTAATTTCAAATATATAAAACCTTTATAATAGTTTTGCTTTATTTAACCAATCAAAAGATTATTCAATATTCATCATTAGATATATGAAACATTTTTGAAAAAAATTACCATTAGTTTAAATACAAAAATCAAAATATGGAATTTATTACTTTAAAACACTGTCAATATTGAAGGAATGATACATTAAAAGGAATTTTATTTTAGGTGAAATTGGAGACTGGAAAAATTATTTCACAGTAGCGATGAGTGAAGCATTTGACAAAACAAATGCAGACAATATGGACGATATTGGATTGGAATTCGAATTTGAGTAGAGTACAAATCAGAAATTGATACATGTAACATATTTATGCATTATCATTCAACTCTTAGTGAACAAGATTTATCTAAATATCTAATGTTTATATTCAATGAAATAAAAAAAATATTTCGCTTGTAATTGTGTCATAAACCGATGGTTTTTATTACACAAGAAAATAAAGACTATTTAGGCCATTTACATTTCAAGAATTGATGTCCTCCAACGGTTATAAAAAAATATTTAAGATTCCAGGTTTTTTTTTTTCTAAAATAGAATTTCATTCTCTATTCTAAGAATATCTATATATTAAAGGTACCTCTTTTTATGAAAAAAGTCTTCATTAGAACAAAACGGAAAAATGCAATACAAAAACATATGCATTACTCTAAAGATAAATATCACGAGACCATGTTTATTTCTAAAGTATCATAAGTAATGGAAAATGTCAACATCAAGAAATAAAGCCTATAAAAATAAAACAAATTTACATGTAATTATGCATTCTGTAAACGTCTTTTACTCCTGGAGAGAATAATTTCACGGTTTGATGAATTGGTAACTTTTACGGTAGTTTTAATTTCACGGTGGTTTTATGTTTTTATATTAAATAATCATGATGTTGTCAATATTTCTCTAATATTAGTAAACAAGGGAAATAATTAGCATTATTTTTCTTTCCCTTAATTATCTTTTAACTAGGTGCATAGAAAAGAAAGGTCTCTTAGCAGAAAAGTCTCTCAAATCAACTTCTAATTTCAACGTCGAAGAAAATAATTCTTCCACTTATGCACAATAATTGCAATGTTATATAATGTTCGCGGACATTTATTTCCTAAAGTTAAAATTAAAAAGAAAACACCGTAATGTACTCCATGTCTACAATATACACATCTAACACGTTTATCAAGTATACATGATGTAACAAACATTAAAGCCGAACACCGCTCGTAAATAGGCACCGTCACACAGATATCTTGTATATAAACCCTTTGATTTCGTAACACCCGATTGCACACCTGAAACTCGTGGTGGACGTGTAATATTCCTTTCGGGATCCTTGAATTTTACGCATTTAATTTTTATTTCATGTGCATATTCTGTTTGTAAATTACATTTTAACCAGTTCATTTGATGCTAGTATTCTCCTGGCTTGACATAAGTGCATAAAACTTAACATTTTCAAATTTCATCGTGACCGAGTAATACGGCGAGGCAAGATGTACGTCCATACAGGTAAGACCTCTACAGCAAAAACAAATAAACTGTTGAAATTCTTCAGCATATTTAGGGGGTGTAGGGATAACCGTAACGTTGGTGAAACAGAAATATGGCGGACAAGATCTATTTACGACGGTGTTCATCTTTAACTTTAACAGGCTATGCAAAGTCCCAATTTACTCGAATTCTTAACTTGAAAGACTGATGATTCTCGCGCGGTTTGATAACCGACCTTTAAACGCAATAAAATGATTTTTTCCTTTTATGTGAATATCTTATATTTAAGATTGTGACATTTTACAGTAGTTTGTCGAAGGAGAATTTAATCTATAAAATTCAGGCATTGTAATTAATAAAAACAGATAAATACAAGTTCGCCAAAATCATGATCACTAAAATTTAGTTAAACATTAGAATTAAAGAAGTGTAAGCATTTTAAATGTAAAAGAAATTCTTTGATAACATCTGCCATTTTGATTTTCTAAATAACTGTCAAATTAAAGAAAAATTATAGTTTAATGAAAGAAACCATGTACATAGTGAATTCGCTATAGTTATTATTACGAATTCATTAAACGGATATAACGCATTACGGATATCAAAAAGTTAATCCATTGGTCCTTAGGACTTTACTATAACCGAGTTTTATTGTACTACTAGACTAAGTATTTTCGATTTTACTGCTTACTCTTTGCAGCTTTTCGTATTGCAACATGATGATTTGGTCTTTTCGCACTTCCGACTCTCTGATGAACGCCTTGTTGTAATCGAACCAGCCGCCATACATCACCTCTTAATAACAAAAACAAAACACATTGTATTAAGAGAGAAAGAAAGAAAGAAAGAAAGAAAGAAAGAAAGAAAGAAAGAAAGAAAGAAAGAAGAAAGAAGAAAGAAAGAAAAGTCTAGAAAGTCTTAAGATAATCCAATTATTCTCAAAGTTAATTTGAATAATTTAAACCCATACCAACTAAATTTATTATGAAAATCTTTAAAGGGGAGGACTCATAAATGCGTGTAGGTTTAAATATTTTTCTACAAGTATATATTCAATACCATCACATCCCATTAAGGGTTAAAAACAAAATCGTTTATTTCATTTTTAACATTTCTCAGGAAAATATTGAAGACGGTTAAGAACTGCGATAAAACAATAATTGTTCGTTTGAATTTTAATGTTAATTTAATGTTGATTTCCGCTTGATCTTCCTGTTTGTTTAATCACCCCTTATGCCATAAATTGTAGGATTCGTTTTCATTTACATCTAAGTGCAATTATTGCAATGTAATTATATATAGAACCCAGGTCCTTCAAACGATTGGTGTATATCCAACTCACCTTCTTTCAAAAATATCCAAATAAGAACTCTTCAAATGTTTCGTCTATGGAATTGCAAGAGATTTTAATGTTAACAATGCTTCAGTAAAGCCTTTTCAATAGGCAACCAAAATTTGAATGTCATTCGATGAGTTACAAGTTACAGCGCTTACACTTCTTTGCTATGTAAACAAGGCATTTGTTTACATT
This sequence comes from Magallana gigas, assembly GCF_963853765.1. NCBI lineage: Eukaryota > Metazoa > Mollusca > Bivalvia > Ostreida > Ostreidae > Magallana > Magallana gigas. Next base: position 35,075,776 of record NC_088860.1, read on the forward strand.
CTGAATGTTGAAGTGAAAATTCAAGTTTTTGACCTATGATAAATGTGTTAAACGTTAGGAACTGTTCATTTATGCTTAATATAAATAAGGAGATATACATATCAGCATGGTATATTGAACATATGTTAACAAAGACAGGGCACGAGCCTTGTTTACATGACAAATAATTGTGAGCCCTGTATCTTGCTTATAACTCAACGACTGACTCTAAAAAAATCATTTGGTCATTAGAAATGCAGTTCTAAAGCATTGTAAATAATAATTAAAAAAAAAAATAGATGCTGTCATTAGACAGTAATACCCGCACCAAGTGTTTGCCCCTAAATAACACTGTTTTGTACCAGTTTAATTAAAAATGAAGGCAACATGCCAGCTCCGGTAATATATTTAAAAATTATAATTTTCATAACGGAAGGATGAGATCCCTTCCCATATGATAATACACATGAGCAGCAATATGTGCAATTTGGGGTTGAACTGTTTGCATTGAATTTTCAGTTAATCAATAATCTTAACATTTCATGTGATAGAAAGTATAATGGTCTATTTAATTATTAGAAACAAAATTTCAAAATTAAAGTATGCCCCCTCCCCGTGGCAGTTGCCGGTTTTAGATTTGCTTCTGTGTGCCTACATGTACATCATCGAGTGCACAGATTTAGAGAAGGGAGTGAGAGTGAGGAATGCAGACCCCCCCCCTCCCCATGAAAATTCATTTATATCAATTGTAAAATTACCAAAGATACACCTTGGACCCCAGTGCTCTTACAGACATGTAAACGCTCTAACCCATTGCGCTTAAATGTTAGGTAACATTATTTAGGGGGTAAATATTTATTTAATATTTAATATACTTTATTGTTTATCTCGATAGGAAGTATACATCACAATATGCAGGTGTCCTGCACCACCTTAAAGCTGTTATTCACCTAATTAAATAGTGCAAGTGGATTTGAAGAATAGGTCATAAAAATACATGCATCTTACAAATAACTGATCTTTGTCTGAAGTTACGTACACAACACAGGTCTGCAGGCCTCATTAGCGGGTACTAGTTTTAACCAGCTCTTCGATTAGATGGGTTCACGTGTATGTATACATGTTGGTGTTTTCCATATGCAGAAAAGGATTAGTTAAGATCAGGTAAAGGAATTCATTATTGTGTTTTAATTGGATTATCATTATTATGTTGACCAATATAGGTAAGCATAATACATGTAGTAGCAGTAGCACAATATAATGAGATGCCAGCATACATAAGTTCTACTTTCAGTTTCTTAATGTGATCTCCCTTTGACAGCATACTGTGTCATCTTCTTTTAACGTTTAAATAAGTTTATCATCGTTACCTATCCTATCGTATTTGTAAAGTTTCTGTCATTTTAATTGCAAAAGTTATATTTTTCATTTGTCAGACTTGCACTATTGAGTTGACCCCATATTGACCCTGTATAGAGCCTTAACAATTTCGTATTAAATTTGTGTATTAGATGTAAATAAGTTTAGACACTTATCATTTTTATATGAGTTATAATAGGAAGGAAGGAGTATTTCTTTCTTAATGTATTATAATGCATCAAATACAATGTAGGTCATGACCTTAAGGGACTGTTCTGACCCCACGAAACAGGAAAATACAAAATATCTTCTAATGTCAATATGATGCATCAATTTAAATGGTGTAAAGTACATTAATGACCCCCAGGTGATGTCGTTAACCCCCCCCCCCCCTCGCCTTTATGAAATAGGAAATGATGATACACTGTATATTTTGTTAACTTCTGAGATCTGAGATCCTCATCCCTAAACCTATAATTTATTCTTGCTCTTTGTGTCATTGCGCGTAAAATTGTATATAGATTATGTCACCTAGGAGACACTCTAACATTCTAGAACTAGAAATAATAAAGTATTTTATCTTATTCATAATGTAGTGTTTGATCCATGTGGGTAATTCCTAGCCTAATAATGACACTGATTAATGTCTAGGAGAATTTACAATTGCCCCAAATAGGCGAATACACATGCATATAAGATTTTGTTTATAAATCTTAAAAATTGAATTAAGCAATTTCCAAAATGTTAATGTGCATCAGGAGAGAAAAAGCAATCAAGAAATGATTTAAAATTTGCTACTGTACACATGTAAGAATGTATTAAGAAGACTGAATCTTTAGAACCAGGTTAGATGAGGGGGGGGGGGGGTGAATGTGGAGTATAAACATTTACCGGTATAATTTGAATCATTTATTGTTTTTAATTTTAACTTGTCAATGAATACTACCGGTAGTTATTGATCCCAAGGTAGAAATACGACCTCTGGTCATATCTCAATAGATCATTTGTCAATTATGCAAGGTGTAATGTAATTTTTTTAAGAATAACATTTTTTACCAGTTTATAAAAGTTTTTAGACACCCAAATTATATTTTGATTTTAATAGATCATTCGACAATTAAGGGGGGGGGGAGAGAACAGTTTTTATTTGAGTTTGTTTGGGGGTGGGGGTTCCAAGTCATATATTTGACAATTTTTAATGTAATTTAAAATAAGACTAAGCCATACTACAGTCATGAACATGAATAGTATAGAACAAAACACAAACTAATACATGTATATATACATTGGACGTATTACAAAACATAGATAATTGATCTAATTATCTGGGTTTTTGAATTGAATCATATATCATGTACATATTATATTATTGTTTCTTTGTTCAAGGCATTTCAGATGGTATGTAGGTCATGATCCCAAGTGCTCTTCCTGAAATTATCAAATATCATAAAAACCATTGAGATCCCCACCTTAATCCAAAGAAATTATTCCTCCTTAGGTCATGGCGCATCAGATCATTATGGCATGTAATTAATTTATGACCCTAAGGGGTCATCCTGAACCCCTTAGATGAGGGGGGGGGGGGTGAATGTGGAGTATAAACATTTACCGGTATAATTTGAATCATTTATTGTTTTTAATTTTAACTTGTCAATGAATACTACCGGTAGTTATTGATCCCAAGGTAGAAATACGACCTCTGGTCATATCTCAATAGATCATTTGTCAATTATGCAAGGTGTAATGTAATTTTTTTAAGAATAACATTTTTTACCAGTTTATAAAAGTTTTTAGACACCCAAATTATATTTTGATTTTAATAGATCATTCGACAATTAAGGGGGGGGGGGAGAGAACAGTTTTTATTTGAGTTTGTTTGGGGGTGGGGGTTCCAAGTCATATATTTGACAATTTTTAATGTAATTTAAAATAAGACTAAGCCATACTACAGTCATGAACATGAATAGTATAGAACAAAACACAAACTAATACATGTATATATACATTGGACGTATTACAAAACATAGATAATTGATCTAATTATCTGGGTTTTTGAATTGAATCATATATCATGTACATATTATATTATTGTTTCTTTGTTCAAGGCATTTCAGATGGTATGTAGGTCATGATCCCAAGTGCTCTTCCTGAAATTATCAAATATCATAAAAACCATTGAGATCCCCACCTTAATCCAAAGAAATTATTCCTCCTTAGGTCATGGCGCATCAGATCATTATGGCATGTAATTAATTTATGACCCTAAGGGGTCATCCTGAACCCCTTAGAATCAGAAATTGTCAATAATCTTTAAATTAATGATGTTTGATGATCCTATCTCTATTTAATCTTTACTATTAAGTCTCCCGAATGAAATTTGGAGACTTATTGTTTTTGTACGGTTCTTAATACATGTATTATTATTCTTCGTCTTCTTCTTTTTCTTCTTTCCCGCTCTGAATTTGTTTCTCAGAGATGGCTGGACAGAATTGTACAAAACTCTAGGATATGATAGGCCTGCATATCTAGTTGAGCTCCTTGGTTTGATGTTTCTCATTTTGGGTTAGACAACCACTTTTCGGGGGGGGGGGGTCAAAAGGGTGTGGGGGTCTAACATTGAACCTTGTAGGAAGAATCGTAGACTCTATTGTAAATGGTAAATTGAAAACGGACAATATAGGGTTTTCATAATCATATAATGACTGTTATATGCAATATATAGGGTTTATTAGATCTGACACCTCGGGTCATCCCCATCCCCCAGGAATTTGACGTTACCATATATCTCAGAAACTGTTAAAATCATGACCCCTTAACCATATATATTCATGTTTCTGATGTCAAGGCATCAAATGTTATGTAGGTCATGGGCCCTGTAGGTGGTCCTGACTCCCTCAAACAGCAAGTCCCTTCATATCTTCAAAACAGTTGAGATCCCCACCCTTAAACCATATATATTCTTGTTCCTTGTGTCAAGGGGCATCAAACGGTATATAGGCTATGACCCCCCTCGAACAGGAAGTGCACGAATATCTCGAAAACGGTTGAGATCCCCACCCCTTAACCATATATATTCTTGATTCTTAAAGGGCATCAAAAGGTATGTAGGTAATGGGCCTCAGGGTTAAATTTAATTTTTCAAAACCGTGATGCACATCTATGGAACAGTTCCTATCATATCCCAAGATATGATGTGTCTTTCCATTAAATCATAAAGGGAATTCTAGGATCTATGGTTTTTTTTTAAGTGATAAACGTCAATTTTCTGCTACTTTTTGATTCCCTGGATGAAATTTAAATTTTTAAAACCTTATTGCACGTCTATAGAACAGTCCCTATCAAATCCCAAGATATGATGTGTCTATCCATTAAATCATAAGAGGAGCTCTTGGATCTATGGTTTTTTTTAGTGATAAAAGTCAATTTTCTGCTACTATTTGACTCCCTGGATGAAATTTTAATTTTTAAAACCTTATTGCACATCTATAGGACAGCCCCAATTATATCCCAAGAGATGACGTAGCTACTCCATAAGTTGTAAGAGGAGTTCTGGGAACCATACTTTTTTGCAAGAAAACGTCATTTTTTGTTGCCTACTGATCCCCATAATAAAAAAAAAATTCTGGAACCTGATCACACTTCAATATGACACCCCCAATCATATTCAAGAAGATCATTTGGCTACGGTTCAAAATAATGTATCCATGTTTCATCACCACTAACAATTTTTGATAAACGTCGTCCATCGTAATTTTCGTAGATTTGAGGTGCTCCAAGACGTTGCTTATCCTTAAGGTCTGTTTGGACGTTTTTTGAATTGGTAACCCACCTTTAAACTTGTATCAATGACATACACTTGTTTCCATACACATCACACAGATTTTTGAAAATTTCTTTGGCGTCTCTTACTGGTCTGACACATGCATCTAATTTCAACCTTATTGGATGATAACTTGATCAGTCATATTCTCACACAGTGTCTCGAATTGTGGTCATATACCAGCTTCTCCAAGGAGTATTCGATGACGAAACGTGGTCAAATAAACGGCTATAAATAGAATATGAACCAAATCATTCGTGACATTATTTATTGAACGCCCCTCGTGCTGGTTCATTTCATGGTGGTTAAATTCTTACAAAGAATCAATATTTTTCGTTACCACAAAATGATTTTATCAAATATTTTTTGGAAGTAATATTTTTTTTTATTTGCTTTACCTTATTTACTAAACGTATAGCATTGAAGTTTCTCCTAGCAAAGAAGTCAGTCTTGGTTAATTTATTTTATTACAAAGATAATAATATTTAAATAAAAGCAAAATAACCGCGTTACTATAATGTTTGCGGAAAATTACTTCATTGGGAACATAGTGAAATAATATTCATTGTCATTACCACGTCTGCGGTTTACACGTTTACACGTTGAAAACGTTTATTAAGTGGCATGATATGACAATCATTAAAACAGGCAATTTTTTATATTTATTATTTTTTCATATGCATACAAACATTTTAATAATATAATTCAAAGCCATTTTTTATTCATCCACTCACACATTCATCCAGATTTGGCAGTGGTTGCTTGTTAAACAAAGGCAAACGGTTAATATTAATAATAAACAAATAAGAAACAAAAAATAAATTAATTACTGAATTGTATCAAATATATGTTTCCATACATGCCAGTTGTTGGTAAACTTTTGCAAAAACAGGCAAATTAACTTCAATTTAAAATCAAAATCTCAATGGAGGAAGATTGAAGCGTTTCAAAAACTGACATTTGAAGCGCAGTAAAATGAGTTTTTTTTTCTCTGTGCAGATATATAGAATGTTGACATTTTACGGTAACAAGTCGAAGGATTAAGTGTGTCAAAATCCACTCATGTTTAAAGGGGTTATCGTAAGTAGGACACAGACATATTTAAATCAAGGTTAAAATTTCATGCTAATACAAATAAGAGTAGTATGGATATCTATCTTGTGATCTAAATGATTCTCGTCTGGGGGATTTAGTTACACATGCATAAATTGATTTAATTTTCAACAAGGAAACTTAGGGTGCTTTTTGTCAATCTAAACAAGTTCAAGGTATCACATCATTCAGTGTAAACTAATAAATTCATTCAATATCTTTGTCTTTGGCGGTTGGGCAAACCCTTGTAAGTTTAAAAGCCTAAAGTTTATTATATGGCGCGCCAACAATCTTTTATTAAACTTATTAGTTATTAGGTATGTAGATGTACTATTTAAGCATATACTAACTAGTTATAATCCATTAGTCGCCTTTCGTTCAATATGCATGAACATAAAACCCTTCAAAAGCTCAGTATGAAAGTAGGATCATATTTGTAAAAGCCATATCTAAAAATATGTTTAAAGTGTTTTATCATGCACGGTCACGAGTCTTGAACACCGGATGATGACCGAATTATGTAATACCAACAATTAGTGTCTCATTTAGTACGGAAACAGATACTGTCTCATTTTTTTTTAAAAATCTGATTATATATGAGAGCAACTTGGGCTTCTCTAAGGAGTATTTGATGATGAAACGTGGTCAAATAAATGGCCATCAATAGAATATGGACCAAAGCATGCGTGAAAAGAAATTCAAAAGTCACTTGAAACCTGCATTTTATGTTATATTATTGAATTTGTATATTATTGAAGTTTCTCTCATCAAAGAAGTCAGTCTTGGCTAATTTTATTTTATTATAAAGAAAATAATTTTTAAAGCAATGCAAAATAACTGCGATGTTATAATGTTATAATGTATAATAAAAATTTATCGCATCGGGAATATAGTGCAATAAAATACACTGTCATGATTACCATGTCTACAGTTCGAAAGATCGGTCAAATACCTAGCGAAATAAAATTTACAATAAATTTTCATAATTGCATGACTGTAGCCCACAGAATTCTACAGGCTAATACTAAGTTTTTATAAGTTTGAACTAATTACAAGTATTTGAATAAGAAAATGATCTGAAACAGATAGATGCACTAAGCCAACACTCATTGCACTTCAAAGCACACCATACTATAATACATTTTGAGAAACACTTTGGCATGTGAGCGAGAATTTCCCGCTGCATCATTCACATATATGTAAACAATCAAAATAGGTTATGAAAGTCAAAAGTTATTGTTCACCTTTCGTTGAATTTACATGTACATAGGATCCTTCAAAGTTCAGAAAGTGGAATCATGTTTGATAAGGTCATATCTAAATCAATTTGTATAAAGTATTTTATGCACGGTCACGAGTCTTGAACACCTACTAAATGACCGATTATGTAATGTCCTTAAGACCTAAACCCTCACCAAATGCTTTTAACTCATTCAAATTATCCATGTTTGACATGAAACTATCGGTACAAGAATAAATTAACTTGAACCTCTCTGCACATGTGACTAACTCAAAACCACCAGTAGCTATGATACACAATACATCGCGAAAACAAATACATCCAGTATCACGAAACACAAAATAGCTTACTACTCTGCAGTTACCAGAATGTTCCGACTTACTGAGACAGGTCCAACTCTGGTTATCATTTTTCCAAGGTCCCAAACAACCAGTACACGGCTGATTTTCTACAACACAGAACACACACAAAAGGACAATGGTGCACACAAACTGAAACAACATAAAGAACAATGAACATGAATAACATAGAACAAAAACAAAACGGTAAACAAACAAATTGAACACTGCGGGGTTTTTTTCAGAAAAATATAACAATTTTTTTTTAATACAAAGATTTTGGGGAATCTATCCCACTTCTGACACCAATTTGTCAAAGATTTTCGAGCGGAATTAATTAAAATTTATATTTACTTTAAGACAAAGAATAAGACAATATTTTTACATTGTTTTTACATATTTAATATAGTTTGAATCGATACATATTGAAAGTAGTTGTCCTAGTATGGGAACTGGTAAGGTCCTCCACTGTAGTCTATTGCCACTTGGTCTACACAAGAATGGACTGGTAAGGTCCTCCAATGGACAATGTTCTCTACTGGCCACTTCGTCTACACAAGACTTCACCAATATTCGGTCACCATCGATGAAAGTGGTTTACACAATGGCTGGCAAAAAGGGACCTGCGCCAACATAGTACACAAACACATTAAGTACATGCCAAAAGCAACTGGGGCTTTTACACCAATACGCACCATACTTTACTTACAATATACAGGCTATACGGTCATGAATGACACACTTAGCATAGACGCTTATTACACACAAAATACTGATACACAGTCTTAAAGAAGACTTACTATAAAGCATATTAGCTTTTACACTCACAAAATACTAACTCATAATTACTTAAATGCAGGTTTGCATAATACTACTCATGACTACAAAAGGAATATGACCATAATAGTCCGCCATACTTATAATAGATTCAAACACGTGTATCTAAACATAGACATTTAAATTCAAACGTAACAAATAAGCATAAAAACGATTGGAATACCATGACTGGGTGTTTTAGAACAGTAATGAACGAAATGACGATAAAATTGACAATTAATAAACCTCACCTCAGAAAAAGCCAGTACCAGGTTCACCTCAGAGTAAGCACACAGCTATTTATATTAACAACATGCATAGTGACTGGATGGTATGCACGAGAGAAGTATAAGTGCGTCCTTCCCTCTGGACTGCCGCGTCCAAACTGATACTGCACGGACTGGCGGGTTTAAGGCCCAGTGAACTGAGGTTCAATAAGGGTATTTACCAATACGTATGACTAAAACACTAAGGGGCTCACCACGGGATATGTGGTTAAGTTGAAATACGAAACAATATATACAATGATGAATTTTAATGTGACAATACCAACAATATGTCATCTAGTACGAAAGACAGATACTGTCTCATTCTTTTTAAAAACTGAATATATATAATATTTATATTACCCCTACACACGGGGATCATGATTTGAACAAACTTAAATATACTCTTCCCAAAGATCATAACTATGATACAAGTTTTAACATTTCTGCTCGTGTGGTTTTGAAAAGATTTTTGAAAAATACCGACGAATTTTTAAATAATACAAAAAAACCTCCACTTGTAGAGAGCACTAACCTTTATATTAACAACCTTGATTCCTTTTCACCCTAAAATGTTTTTGTCAAGTTTGGTTAAAATTGGCCAAACGGTTTTGGGGAAGAAGAGGAAAAAGTTTTTCAATGACGACAACGACAACAACTATCGACAACGGACACATATTGCTCATAGAAGTTCACATGTGCCATCGGCTCAGGTGAACCAAAAACATGTGGGTTTTTTTTAAGTTTTACTAGCAAGTCAATTTGTACTCTCTGGCGCCTCTGAACGTTAAAATTGAATCCGTTTAGAACTCCAAGCGCTTCTGTTTATAAAAGTGGTTTTACTCAAATTATGTCATGACGTCCTCTTTCTTCGCAATTTCTAGTACTAGGCATGGAAATAAAAATTCCAGTAAATGAAAATAATGATCGAGATCTTGTCATACCGTGTTGAGACGGACACATATTGATTATGGGGGAAATTGTTCATTATATTTTTAATTTATACATGTTTGTGTATTTGAATTGTGTTGTAATTACTTATACATATGTTTTATAAAATTATTTCCAAGGTTCTTTATTCAAAAAGACAACGCGAAGTCATTAAAATATGCATGCTTAAAGTATTTTACCGGTTAGTAGAGGTTCACCAAGGCCTCCATTTATAAACAAAGTTTGCAAAGCCGTCTTATTTCCATACCTTTAAATAAACTTCATTCTCATTGGCTGAGGTAGTCCAATGGGGCAGATCGATATATACTGATTTTCTTCTATTTTTAGTAGGTGTATAAAAGGACAGTCTTGCCTATTATTCAGTGAGTTGTCCGGCAGAACACCCCAGCAGGTTCACAGTACCTTTCCCCATCTGCTAAGCACTGTCCCTTTTTGGTGATTTTCCTTTATTCTAACTTAGTAGTATTCCTAAGTATATTTCTAAATCCATTCAAACAGCTTAGTGTTTCTTTAACTGGTTTACGGTAAATAAAAGGTCATTTTTAATTAATTATATTCAATTTGATAGAATAAATCAGAAGAAGATTACTTATTTTTGACAAAGTTTATATTCCTGGAGTATTCATATTTTTCACATCATCATATTTTCTGATAAGTCAATTTTTTTAAGTCTTGTTTTTGAGACATTCAAATTTTTTAGGTCACGTGATTAAACTCAGGTGACGTATTGCTATCCGTTTACAACCGTCGTCGTGCGTCGCCCGTTGTGCGTTAACAATTTTACATTTTTAACTTCTAAAATTACGTCAATTTGTTACCATTTTTTTATGTGAGGCCTCTCTATGATAAGAGGAATCTAAATTGTGAAATTCATGGATCTACCACCCCGGGGCACCACAGGTGGGGCCAAATATAAAAAAAAGCAAAATTTTCAAAAATCTTCTTCCCTACTCCCACACATGTAAAAAAAAAACTGGTTGCATGGCTATGATGTCCATGAAGCCTTCTACATAAATTGTGAAATTCATGGCCCCTGGGTCAGGGGTTTTGGCTCTGTGTAGGGCCAATATACCCATATAGTAAAAATGTATTGAATCGTAGAAGATCTTCTTCTTTACTCCCACACATGTGGGCAAAAAACTGAATACATGGTTATGATGTCCATTAACTCCTCTACCAAACTTGTGAAACTCATGACCCCGGTGTCAGAGGTTCAGGCTCTAGGATTGGGCCAATATGGCCATATAGTTAAAATGTATTAAATCTTAGAAAATATTCTACTCCCATATATATTTGCTAAAAAAAGCATGATTATAATATCAATGAAGCCCTCTACTAAAATTGTGAAATTCATGACCCCTGTCTCAGGGGTTCGGGCTCTTGGGATGGGCCATTATGGCCATAATGTAAAAATGTATTAAATCTTTAAAAATCTTCTTTACTCCCACACATGTGGGCAAAAACCTGAATACATGGTTATGATGTTCACTAACTCCTCTACCAAAATTGTGAAAGTCATGGCCCCTGGGTCAGGGGTTCAGGACATGGGGGGGGGGGGGTATAGTGTTAATGCAAATAATGTTTAAAAATCTCCTTCTCTATTCTCACACATCTGTATGAAAATGACTTAATAATTATGTTTAAATATGTCTTAGAAAGTCCTCTACTAAAATTATAAATTTCATGTCCTCTTGAGTAAGGGTTTTGACTCTAGGGTAGGGCCAAAATAATGCAATGTTTAAAAATTATCTTCTTTACTTTCACACACCTGAAAGGAAAACTGAATTCATGATTTTGAAGACCAGATCTTTAAGTTTTTCACCAAAATTATAGGTTTCATAGTTCTTTTTGAAAGATTTCAGGCAGGGAGGTGGTTGTCATTACAGATTTATAATTTTTCTACTCCAGAATGAAATCTAATTAAATGCAAATATGAGACTCCTCGACAAGTTTGTGTATAGGTTATATGCTACTCAGGTGACCGTTAAGGTCTATTGGCCTCTTGTTTCAAAACATCATATATTTAATTTTGATATTTTCAAATCCCATAGTCATATATTGATGTTTGATAGTATGTGGTTTTAATGTGTTTCGTGACAATTCAGACAACATCGTCCTTTAAATTTCATTTTTGTTGCTCATTTATATATTCATAATAAATTTGGTAAACTTCTTTTCCAGTTAATGTTGTTCTCTCCATCCATATCACATCCTGAATTAGTTAGTGGGACGATTCGATTAAAGCTAGTGTGCATGATAACCACTGTAGGTGGCCACATCTTTGGGCAGTGCCCAACCTGCAAATCTGGAATATTGGATTTCTCAGCCCAATACACGGCATAATTTTTAATGAAACGTAATGAAACTGTAATGTCCAGTACTCTCGTTCATAAATATGTTTTGTTTTACTTATACTAGAAAGATATGAACTACATTGTATGTATAAGAGCCAAATTTAAGTCAATTTAGAATAGTTTACGTCGAGCCGACCTGTGTAGATTAATTATTAGGATATGATATGCAATACATAGTTTTACAATCGTTTTTGTAGGTACTCTTATTCTGGACGAGGAATCAAATAAATCAGTGATTTCATCGGCCTTAGGAAGGCGGCTGGGCAGTTTGTTGGGAGCGCTTACTTTATGAGGTTTTAATCTACATGTACGTAGCAGCTTTCTAATGCCATCTTGCATGATCGATATGGTTGGCATCATGGCATGTCTGGATCTGAACTTGGGCCAAGACAAGTGAGGAGTGCTGAGCTGTCCTGACCTCTGTGGCGAAATTGAAATAAAACTGGTTTTCCAGTATTTCTGCCTTTTCCTTTGGGCCTGATCAAAGGAAATGGATTTCATCCCTTTAGATTGTTAAGATGCCACTAATGTCACACATTTGGTCCTTATTCGAGTTAAACAGCTTCTTGTTGCTCCTATCATCAGTCATTATGTTCTCAATGTAGGAATTATAGGCCTGACTTCTGTAGTTTTCGGTAGTACCGCCACCTTTATGCTTTTTGGTCAAATTGAAATTCGAGAAGGCCCTCTGTTCCCGGCGGTCATTTGTTGAAAAATGACTGACTATATCGTTTGGAAGTAATCTTGGAATGAGCATGCCTCTAAAGTGTGTTCAGATTTCTTGTTTTGAAGGAAAACCAGAGTTGGTCCACCAGTGAGTCAGTTGTACGGTTGGCTGTGAACTCGTTGAAATGCTGTATAATTCAGGTCTTCTTTAATGTCATCGAGGGTTTCTTGTTTTCACGGATAGATGAGTCGTCTCACTTGTTTTTGGGCAGATTATAGAATCGTTTTCTATAAAATTATGATTATCAATATTTAGATCTACCGAGTATGTATTTAAAAGAAAAAAAATTGGTTTTCAAAAAGCTCTATTAAAACCGATAGAACTGAAAATTACCGATCCTGTCTCGACAAGATATCGAACGGTCGAAAATTTTAACAAATTAAAAAAAAAATCATGGACTGTACAAAACTATCAGCATGAAGTCAGACTCAAATTCCCTTATGAGAATAAATGGTCATTTCACCGAATTCCATCTATCATACGTATGCACATTTGATAACTTTGTATCTTTTACCTTACACGTTATAGTTATTTCAATTTTTCTTTTAAAAAAGTTAAATATAAACAATAAAATGCTATCTTTGATTATTCATTCGGCCTATGATGCCCGGATTTGTATTTTGTTTGCAATGTCGCTGCCTTCATACCTGCATCAACCAACAAACAAAGCATTTTGTTTAGATATGATGTAGTACAAATTTGCAATCGTTGAATTCAAAATGTGTTCTGACATCCATCGTGACATCCAAAACATTATTGTTCAAAAAGGAACCTGTATCATGTCAATCATTGGTCATTTGACACTCTATTGTTTAAAATCCACCCAAATTAGCTCGGACTGAATTCGCAGCGTCACTTTCACTATACATGTAGTGGTGCGATGGAAGACGAAATGCACCGTGGCGATTTTCTGCGTTCGATTGTTTTCCCGGCGAACATCAATGACATTTATTTGTCTCTCAAGTCACAGTGGACAACTACACCCTCACGCTCACTCTGTATCATTTACTGTAGGATTTTAAGACACCTGAGAGACAAGAAAATTTATCATAAAAACTTTCTCCTGCACTAAAATATTGAAGTTTTCCGAATTCCGAAAAATACTCGAAACCAGACTGAAGAAGCTGCTGCAAATGGGATTAGGCACAAAGGTACGATTTTTATTGCAAAACCGAATAAAATATTTAAATGTTGGTTTGGATATATATTTATATAATCTAATACTAATAATATTTCATTAGTTAAAATTGCTTTTATTTTTAAGTTCAAGCAGGCGCAGGCAGTTCAACCTGAAAACGAGGATGTGCTTTGAGGAAAGGGTGTCTTCGGAAATTCCACTGGTGAGGCATTGCAGAGTACGGCTGTTACAATGCACTTCGAAAAATTACACACCTTCAAAAAATCTTTCAAAATGCGTTAATTTTGGGACCAAGTCAACGCACTTTGAATGTTTTTTCTTTCAAAGTGCATTCATATCGTCGATATAAACGCACTTTGAAAAAAAAATGCCCAGGGTTAAGTAAAAATATTAGATACTTTTATATACAATAAATGACTGTTTTAACCTTGTTTAGTTCATAAAAAATAACTCATTGCATTCTCAGCGAACTTAATAAACAGTTTCTAGATTAAAATTTAGCGGTCTGTATATGCGGAAGGAAATGAAAATACATGTAATACATATAAATACATGAGAGTTAGCTCTCATTGGTTAATCTTTAAAAAAAAGAAAGAGGTCAATGTTGATGTAACGTTTTTATGGTCGTAACAAAAGATAATCAAAGTACTGAAGTACTGAGAGGATTTGATTTTATCGATTATCATATATTTTTAAAATCAGTGATATGTGATTTTGCATGGCAAGTAGTATCAGTAATCGAAATATTTCTGAGAAATTGTATGGATCCAGGCAAGATTGAACTCTAGTTTTGTTCAACCAAACGCTCGACTGTCTCCGTTTATCTTCGACATGCAAGAGAGACTCTCTGTTTTGTCGGATATTAATGGAGACAGCCGAGCGTCTGGTTGAACGAGACTCTATCGTATGAATACATACGACTTAAAAAAAAAATATCTAAACTGTTCGTACCATTTAAAATCTTACAATTTTCATTGTATTAATAAATAGGTTTTCTTCAAAAACAATGCTTCAGAATACATTGCATCTGAATTTATCGATTATTTTCAGGAACTAAGTGTTGTCAGCGGTAGTGAATTGTGCTTAGGTCGAAACACTGTTTGACTTTCGGTTTACCCGAGTAAGTGCAAAGGAGAGTTGATTTAAATCAACTCCCAAAAACGATAAGATGGCGGACTTCGATATTCTCAAACTGGACTATCCAGTATATGAAGGAATTGGTTTACCAAAGATTCCAAATTTTTTAGAAAACGCTGGACAAACAATACAAAATATCAAAGACTTAAAGCTCGGTCCAGATGCAGTTATTCTGGCTACGTTCGTCGTATTTAAAGTGTAATCTTAAATAACATCTTTTATGGTTATATCGAGCTATTAGATAAGGTTCTATTTTCAAGTTATAATTAAATTTCAATGGATGGTTACTATATGTTTAATTGTATATTTATAAAGTGTGCTAATATTTGTCGAGCAAAGTAACTGAATAATTTTGAAACTTATACCTTAGAGCACGACTTGTACACATTTTTGTGTAGATTGATAAATGTTTTATATTAAATGTGCACATAAATCAAAAGTTAGTAACTGGTATAAGCATCTGTTTGTTACTGCAGTTATTCTCATGCAACATGGCAATGACCTATATAGGCATGAACTTCTCGAGTTGTACAGTGTACATGTATATACACTCGAAAAAAAAAATTATAAGTGTTCACCAAATACAGTTGTAACAACGTTATTGTTGACAAAGGATACGCACGATTCTGATACACGAACGATCTTACAGAATTTTCACAATACATGAACGATAACGATAAAAAAAAAACGCAAACAAACGATTCTACACCATTTAAAACTCTTGACTGGTCCTCTGTCTCTATCGTACAAAAGAGACACATCGAAGCCAGGGATTCCTGGCTTGATTGACGCGCCCTCTATCGGTGCTGCTTTATACACAGTATGGGAAATAATCTAGTAATTACGCGATCTGCCGAGTCTATAACACCATACTCGGCCGATTTATGTTTCCTGTGTTGATTAAATATGTCAGTCTTAATTAACAAAACCATTTTACACCGCTGTTTCAAGTTTTTTACTCAATTAATGAATGATTTGCAATATAAGGGAACAGGTGATGTCCCAAAAATAAAATAGCATTATGTGTGAAAATGTAGAGAATTAGGTAAACAGGTAAATTTGTTATCTTGTTCCAGAGAAGTTTTATTTTACTCATGCCATATTTTCATATTATACGGTATTAGTTGATTGAATTTTATTTATTCTTAATTTTAAAGCATCTAAATATATTTCAGTTCTAATAAATGTTTATGCAATGTAATAGAGAGGAATGCCTATCGTATTTTCATTTGAAAGAAAACTTGAATGGGCAAGATTGATCGCTTTCATTCAACGTGTCTCTCTTCATTGACGCTTATATGATCAAAAGTATATGTCAAGATACGATAGATGCTTAATATAGATAACAAAATCATGCAAAACTAACTCGACCGATCAAAAGATTAAATGAGATGTTGAATTACTTACTATTTAACGAAGAAAGGGATTCGATATTTTAAGAAAGATTAGCGCTGACATGATACAAGTATGTAAACTTTTTTCAATATTGTTCTACAAAAAGTTTTAAATTCACATTTTTGCGTTGGTTTAAAATCTACTCGTCATTGCTTTAGATTAAATCCTGGAATTCAGAAAAAATTTATAAAACAAAAATCGCATAATCACGCACGGTAAAAAACGCAAAACAATTTTCTGATAAATGCACGATCCCGCACGTTACACGAACGATCACCCATGGTGCAAGAACTATTTGACTTCTGAACAATAACGTTGTTTCCACTGTATAATGTATTTACTTTATGAAATAACATGTGATGTACATGTGATGTTCTTGTCGTCGGGATGACTGACTCCAACTGCATTTCAAGTACTTTAGAACGATGCATCGACCCCTGGTTCAATTTTTCTCGGAGCTTTAGGGTTATTTTAAGTTGTTGATGGAAATGGCGTTTTAATTAGGGAAAGAAAAATAATATCAAAATAACATTTTCATTGCATCGCTCTATATTCAAAACATTGTCGAGGACAAAAGAAACAGCAAATTTAAATTGAGTACAATTTGTGCTAGAAACAATGCAGACAACCATTTTTCAATGATCTGTTTTTCAAATGATCGTTCGGCAACATTAATTGTTTTCTTTTTAAACTGTCACCCAATACTTATATCAATCACAGAAAGACAATCATATTATATGTTGTGACGTTTCGTCACGGATAATTGATTTTAATCGATGTTCTTATTTTTTTTTTATTTACAGTTTTTCATTTTATAATACATATAACACATTCATACACACATACATACAAGTCATGATCTCATAAATCTAGAAAACTATTCAAGTTGATACAATTTTGCATAAACTGAAATGAATAAAGTTCTTGAAGTTAAATATTAAGAAAAAGATTTTTCCATTCAAAAAATCTAACATTATGTTTATCATAAGAAGAGTTTCTGATAGCAACACATTTTTCAATTTCATATCTAAGGTTTAAGTGACATAGTAGACCTGCAAATATTGGAACTTTACAGACATTGAAAAATATATTGTTTTGTATACAGGATCAAAAAGTTGATGACTAAGTTAGAATTAGAAGGAGGAGTCTCTCCAAATAATATGTTATACTCATTAAAGCCATTTCTTTTTGAAACAGCATAATATATATGCATACTTAAATTACTCTATCAATCTAAAACAAAGGAACAGGATGTGAAAACATGTTCAATAGTGTCTACTTCATTATTACAAAATGAAGTCTTGAAAACATGTATCATTATCAACTATTTTTATCTTTTTTAGATACGATTTTACAGGAAGAATTCTATGTAGAGTTCTATATTGTAGACTCTGTACAGTAGTATCAGTTGTAACTTTGAAACATACTTTGAAAATATCCTGTACAATTAGTTCGGAGTAGCCTCTCATGAGAATTTTTGAATTCCATCGAATGATTGAGTTTGGAATAATACATTGGACATTTGTTTTGATTAAATTATAAATAGGTTTAGAGCATTTCTTGTACAAAAGTAATTCAACACAGTAAAAGGGTAGAAAAGGACCAACAATATTGACATAGTTCTCCTTTGAAAAATTTGAATCTTTAACAAACTTTCGAACAGCACTAATTATGCTGTTATAATGCATAGAACATACTTTGTTCAAATGAAATCCTTTTTCAAAATCAGATTTTGATAAAAATGACCCATCATGTTCTTATTTTATCTGTGATATTAATGACAAGACATATCATTCAAGAAATGTTGAAAATTTTACATTATATCATTGTGTAGTTGTCAAATTATTCTATTTATCAGGGTCAACACTTGGAAGTTTATAACTTAGAACTACAAAATAGTGGCATCGCAAAAATGAAGTATTTTGAGTAAATTAAGGAATCTACAGTTATAAAATTACATAAGGCGATGAATGCATGTATGTGCTCGTGTACAAAAGTAGATGTATTTTTAGGATTTCCTCCCTCCTCCCTAGGAAAATACATCATTATGATACAACAATTGCCCGATAGACATTATTTATTCCTGAATATGTTTTGAAAAAGTTACTTTACATTGTATATGTATATATATCAAGATAATTTGAATTGATATAATTGACATAATTGGACAAGCTTTAAGGAGTCATTAATGAAATAACAGGAAAATTAAATAAAATATATCCTGCATTAAAAAAAAATTAGAATTTTTGCCAGTTTTTGTTTTTATATTATACATTGAGCTTTTTTTTTTAATAAATAGATGATCTTCATAGTCACATTGCATATTGAGCATTGCAATTTTCAAAAAGATCTTAAACAATTGTTCATATAAATATAAAACACCTCTCTACGCAATTCTAGTTTACTGTCCATCTTTCTCTACCTAGAGTATACAACGTTCCGATAACTTGTAAAATACTGACAAATTAGAAAAATTGGTTCTGATAAATGTTATTGATTACAAACTGAATCAGACAACTTTAAAGTCTACCTCGGATATAAAACAGCCAACTTTAGATTTAATATTCTATTATCTTATCAAAAATATATTTATCATTTAATTCACAGACAGAATAAAACAAAAGATTTGATCTGGGGATAATCTATAAGATAAAAGTTTTTACATTGTAGGAACACACTGGGTGTACGAAATTGCTCATATGTTGCTTACAAAAAAGGCAGAGTATGCTACAAAGTCCAGAGAGGCTGTTTACTTGGAAGGGTTGCCAGACCTGGGCCCTCTACAGTCTTATAATCATATCGTCAGCACACACCTTCCATTCCAGTGGTTGCCAAAACAGCACTTGGAGACTGGTGGCAAAATCATTCATGTCATTAGGAACCCGAAAGATGTTGCTGTTTCATTGTATAAATTTACGGACTCATGCGAAGGTATCCCTGAGAACACATTTGAAGAATTCTTTTTTGAATATTTTTTAAAGAAAAGTGAGTTTTACATCAGTTGTGTAATGGAAAAGGTTTAAATATTGCAATATCTAGCTTTTAATGGGAATGAAAACGTATCATACAATTCAAAGCTTAAAACGGGTGATTTTACAAAAGAGAAGATCAAGAGAAGGCTATAGAATACGTTTATACATTTAAACATTCAAACTAAAAATTATTTTTATTATCTAATATATCACCTCTTAACTTGATATAATTATATTAAAATGTATGAGGCCCCTTCAATATTAAAAAAATCTTCACGCTTCCATCGATATAAGAGTTTTTTGTAAGAATTGTGGCATGTAATTTAGTTGGTATGTGTCGCTTTATTACATATTTTAATCTTGCTGGATTAGATTTTTTTAAATGTTCGTTTCTTTGCATATAATGTGTCTTCTTTCTTTTGTTAAGAGGTGATGTTTGGCGGTTGGTTTAATTACAACAAGGCGTTCATCAGAGAATCGGAAGTGCGGAAAGACCAAATCATCATGTTGCAATACGAAAAACTGCAAAGAGTAAGTAATAAAACCAAAGATACGGTTGGTTAGCAAACTGTGTATTAATAAAAGCAAAATTCATTTATTTCACAGTAAAGAAAAATTAGTAACATATAAATGTATAGACATATTTCTAATTGTTCAATCCATTTCAATATATCTATATATGAATAAATATCAAATAATATACTCCTTAGGTAAAATCAAGCACATACATGTATCATATTCTAAAATTCAAATTCATTTCTCACTTTTCCTTTTGAAAATTACAAAGTTAATCATAATGGATCGCATTCATCCAACTTTGCAAATACAAAACAATAAAATGTAAAATTAATTCAATAAAAACATAAAAACGTAAAGGTGCAATTTAAAATTTAAGAATTTTAAGTTCAAACGATCACCATTTTAAACAGAATACTATCGGGGAACTCAAACGATTGGCAAAGTTCTTAGACGGAAAAGATGCTGACCCATTGCTTCCAGAAATAGCAGAGAAGTGTGGCTTCGACAATCTTAAAGCAGCTGATGAAAGAGTGCGAAATGATTCCACTATGGCAGAAATCATAAAGTCTATGAATCTCAAGAAAATTCCTACCTTGTATAGAAAAGGTGAGCAGATAATAACGTATCTCCAAGGGGGGAGGGGGGGGGGGAGGGGGGATTAGCGTGACATTGTTTTAATTGACGTCCACAATTTTTTGCTATTCAAAATGTTTCTTATATCAATCAATATCGAAAATAATATCTGCGTTTTATTGTTATTTTTTTTTGTCATTAGTTTTTTAAATTGCAAAAACATCGTCGCGAAAATAATCAGATACTTAGTATGCTTTTAATGCCTTGATAAGGATGTACATGTATATTTTTATATAGTTATGTAGCATATTACTTTAATATTTAATGTTTTATGAAAATATGCAAAATATCAAATATTTCTTCTTAAGAAAGAGCCTTAACATTTACTGAAAGATATTTAAATTTTGAAAAAGGTTTCCTGTAATGATTAAATAAAAAATGTGTATGTAAAACCCATTTTCAATTGAATTTTACGCAAATGAAGCAACTGAAGACTAAAGAAACAACAATTTATTTTCAGGTAAAGTTGGAGATTGGAAAAATTATTTCACAGTAGCAATGAACGAAACATTTGACAATATATACGCAGATAACATGAAGAATGTTGCAGTTGATATCGATTTTGTCTAGTGTTTAATCCAAAATGAATCATATAACATTTGTATTGTATTAATCGATTATATCTAAAGTATTGGCTAAATATTTATGCATTACCTCTTAAGTGTGTATCTAAAGCTAAGGTAGTTATTAGTTTAATCTTGTGATTTAACTCCAGTGTTGATGTATACACTGTTTATAGATCAATAATACAGTAGACAATAGTGATAAGATTTTCTGTTAATATCCAAAAGCTACTCTACACACTCCTAAAATGTTTAGAAACCCGTTCTATTCTAGCTGAGCTGGGGAAATAGACATGTGTGCTTTATTAAGACTGAAACGAAATGTGGCGATAGGGAACAGTGCTCTAAATCAAAAGTCCAAAAGAAAAATACAAAACAGGAGCAGAATACACATGGGTCTCTACAAAAACTTGAGGGAGAATCAGGCGCCATGGATAGGCGAGCAACGTCACATCCGCCGTGTGCTCTTTGTGGTAATCGGAAAAGGCTTTGTATGATTCCTATATTTAGATATAACGCCAAATCATTTCCACTTTGAATTTAAAGGGGCTGGTCACGATTTTGGTCACTTTTATTATTTACAATGCGTTTAGAAGACATTTCTAATGATCCAATAAAATTTGAGAGTCAGTTGTAGAGTTATAAGCAAGATACAGGGCTCACAATTCTTTGTCATGTAAACAAGGCCCGTGCCCTGTTTTTGTTTACAAAGGTTCAATATTCCAGTAAAAAATCTTTCTCTAGCCAATTTGTTAATCTTCTTATTCATTTTAAGCATGAATAACCTGTTTCTAACATAACACATTTGTTTTAGGTCTAAAACTGAAATTTTTACTTCAACATTCAAAATGTAAACAAATGCTTTGTTTACATAGCAAAGCAATGTAGGCTCTGTAACTCCCTTATAACTCAACAATAGACACTCAAATTTTTGTTGATTATTGAAAATACCTTACTTGAGCATTGTAAACATTAAAATTTGAAGAAAAAAAACATTTTTGATCAAAATTGTGACCATGCCCCTTTAATGATGTACGATAATTAAAAAAAAACCACAATAATACATATCATTTTTAAGCTCACCGAAGTTTTCTTATTCATGCACTCGCAAATTCACTGAAAAATATGTATATTTTAACAATCTAAAAATAAAAGAACTTCTTGATATCGATGTTTGCACTTAACTTTTCCCGCTACATCATTTTAATGTTCTAATTTGTGTATTTGACAAAAATACCTTAAAGAGAGCTAAATAGTTGCCGCTTTTTAAATGTTATACTCATACTTTAGACAAAAAGGTATGTGAAAAAAATTAGAGAAATGTATTTATCTTTTAGCTTTATCTCCCCCTTAATAAATAGAGTTATGGCAAAATATCATATTTAAAAGTTTAAAGCATATCTGATGGGTAAAAGGTTGACACCAGCTTCCTTTAATACTGTTTAAAATAAAATTGTACACTTCTATCACATCAGCGAATTCGAGGCTTTACCAGAACTTAATATTTAGGTGGAATCGATTGAAATATTTGCAATGTATTGTATGTACCATATAGATTTCGCCCTAACAGCTATATGTTAAAGGTGATCAACGTTACACAATTAATGAGATTCAAAGTATTAATCAGCAGTAAAGAACCAATGTCACCACAAAAATAAACATTTGATAGAAGGTACACCATTCGTGTTTTAAATCATGCTTACTCGTTTATCACTGATATGAAAGGGATTCAGGAAAAAATGTCAGAAAAAATAGATTGTAATTAAGATATGCTGTTGATTGAATTGGAATTGCCAAGATATACAAGCGAAAAAATGCAAGATTATTTTTTAATCAATATGATATGTTAAATCAATTACAGGTCTCAGCGGATCTCAAGTATTGGCTTTCCAAACATTCCACTTCCGACAACATCGATTAGGTTAAATCCATATTTAACTTTATCTACATATCCAAATTCTAAAAATAAAAATTCCAACAATAAATATACAAGAAAGGAAACAAGAGCACAAATTCGAGCCCATTTAATTGCAGCCCTTTTAAAATCGTATATATTATCAATTCTTATTTTATTTTTAAAATAAAATTAGCATTTTTCTCGACGTAAGATATAATAATTGAGGTATATCGACAACGTTTTATGTACTAACAATTGTTACTTCAATACTTACGTCTACCATCATCTAACACAGATAGGCAACTCCGCCATTAGCGTGGTTTGTTGTTGGAAAATATTACGGGACCAACCAAACATTGAGAACTACATATAAGTAAACTGAGATAATGATCTTAAACAAAAAATATATTGTTTTCACGAAAAATGGCATAGGTTTTAGACATTTTGAAACAAAAAATTGAAAAATAAGTTAAATATATAGAAAATATATTGACCCGCTATAAAACATCGGCAAACTCTCAGATGATGGGTAGCCAACTGCCTCCGTAAACTCCTCTTTTTATGTTGTTTACTAGATATTAACTCATAAAAATATAATATTTTGAATGTTTTGGTAATAGGTTTTAGCTGTTTATGTTTTGATATAATTGTTTATTAGAAAGACACACTGATTTAAACTGGAAATACTTGACAATAGGGACCGCAAGTTACCAATCAGTTGCCAATCTCTGTTATTTATGTCTCTGCTTCTATTCGATATATCCCTGTAAACTTGTTCTAAAAGATACCACAGTCTGCGTCATTTGTTTCATATTTGGATATTTTACTGGAAAGGGACATTGATTGTATCCTTAAAACAAAACTTTACGATAATCGTGATGACTTAAATTTTTCAAAAGTCAACTTTCCTTGTTTATGTAACAATATACTTCTACACCTGAATATGGAGTTTTTGTCTCTCAATTAATAAATCAATAAATCAATAAATCAATAAACAAGGACATGCTCTTTGCATTAACAGTTTCTAAGGCAAGACAGGCTACTGACCACCAAGTTGATAAAACAGGATACATGTACAACAACCTTCTCAAGAAAAACAATCGTCCACTGAATGACGTTTTTCATACTTATTATTAGACCATAATTAATCACTTAATTGTATACGGATCTTTTCGTTTTCCCAAATACACCAAAGAGCACATGTCGTGTAGGACCGGTCAGCAAGGGATGCCCACTCTTCCATGGCACCTGGTCCTACATCCAATTTTTTTTAGAGATCCCTGTTTGTTCTGCTCTTGTTTTGTATTTTTCTCTTGGACTTTTGATTTTGTATATATTTGTTTTTGTATTTGTCAGAACTCTATATTTAAAAGGAAACAGTATATTTTTCTTGGAATTTTTTTAAGAAACGACCACTGAACACTAATAAAAAAAATTAAACGATAATATTTTATATATTTCTAGACTGTAGTATGTCAAAATATATAAAGTAACAAGATACGATCTCGTTACGAGTAGATCTTCCGTTCAATTTTTACGATTAAATATCAATGAATTTCAGAATTCCTCCTCAACCACTCCCTTTCAGATAATGTATACAATTGTCATTATCCTTTAAAATGCTTAACAAAGAGTTTTGCTTTTTCACATACAGCACATTAAAAATTTAAGATTTTAGTTTCCTAAAATCCCCAATTACGTCATCAATGGGTTTGGAAATGAGTTTTACAAACTGATATTGTTACGATTAACAACTTTGTTTCTATAATGCATTAAAAAAACTTGATCGTTTTTAAGGTATGTGCAATAGACTTTACGAGTGTCTTGACCTTTAATTTAAGGGGCCAGCCATTATTTCTTGAGTTCATTTGAAAGGTCTTACATATAATAACATTGTTTGTTCTTACACCTATCTAAAATTGTTGATCATTTTTGAGATACAAATGATTGAATATTTTAGGGCCAGCCCTCTGGATCCTTAATGGGCACAGGCATTGGTGTTTTAATTAATGGAATCGTTTACAATGCTTAACAAAATATGTCTCCTTCTCTAGATATATTGCGTCCAAGTTTATGTACTTTGGTCCCTAAAAATCCCTAATTACGTAATAAATGGGCGTGGCAATGATTTTACCTGCTAAATATTGTAACGATCAACAACTTTGCTTTTTTAATGCATTACAAAATCTTTATCGTTTTAAAGTTATTTGTAAAAGAGTTTACGAGTGTCTTGGCCCCTAATTAAAGGAGCCAGTCCCTATTTCTTAATTTTGTTGGAAGGAACTTTTGATTCTCTACCTCTTTTATAATATATGTCTTTACAAAATATCAACTCATAAAAAGATACAGATCAAAACGTATGAACATTTTGATTCGAAATTCGTACCCAATTTCCGAGCCTAGGCGAGCTCAGAGAAATGGCGCCAGTGGCACCAAAAAACTACATTCTGCACACCTTCGAACTATAGTCTACCTATCCTGAAAATTTCATATTCATATCTCTAATAGTCTTTGGGTTTATTTCTGCACAAAATTGGTCGTGAAAACTTACAAAATCGGCCGTAAATCGGAACCGGAAGTGACGATCTCAAAATTTCAAAAAAATTCTAGATTTATGACCTCTGTGTTGCAACCACTATTGAAATTTATCTCAATAGTGGTTTTATTTCAAAAGTGGTTGCAACACCTCTGGCAATCATCTGTGAAAAAATGGTCGATATCGGCCGAAAAGTTTTCGAGATATCGCGTGCACAAAATTTGTGGAAAAGAAAATAAGAAGAAGAAGAAGAAGAAGAAGAAGAAGAAGAAGAAGAAGAAGAAGAAGAAGAAACAGTACGAAAACAATAAGGTCCGTTGGAAACGGAAGACTTTAAATAAGGCAATAAAAGTTTGAATTATAACAACTGAGGATTCTATTACGAAAGCCTATAGTTACCTATGCTTGTTGTGTTATAACTCATTCACTGTCTTACCTTTTAATGTCTTATCAATATTGAAAGTATAATGACCTCTTCGTCATGCAATGCATGCGCGTAAGTGGGTTCTGAAGTTATTTATTTATTCATAACACAACTCGTATAAATCATCAAAAAATGATTTTATTGGTATTATTAACATCTTTCTTACGATTTCTCAACGATTTATACAACCAATTTCTTACTTGTTATTGAAAGTCTAAAAAATTATTTTGTTAAAAAGCCATTCTGATTGCACAAGTACTCTGAAGTTGACATTAAAAGGAAGCTGTAATTTTAGATAGACACCATCTATGTAGCTTTTGGAGACCAGGTCTTCCAACAATCAGTAGGAATTTCCATGGGCACAAATTGTGCTCCTCGTTTGGCTGACTTATTTTTATATTCATAAGAAACAGAAACTATTCAAAAGCTTGTGCAAGAAAATAATAAAACACTCACTGTGACCATATCCTGACATTTAAATATTTTAATCATGTTTTATTCATTAACAACAGTTACTTTCACTCTAATATTAAATTTGTATATCCCAGTAAACTTGAAATGAAAAGATACCGCATATTGTGAGACATTAAGATATTTAAGACGTTAGCGGTAACCTAACAAAAAAACCTATAAAATCAACAGAATGATTTTCATCTTTTCTTTCATCATCAATTTCCCTTACTTACGAAGCAATACAATATCATCACCTGCTTATGGGGTTTATGTCTCTCAGCATATTCGTTATGCAAGAGCATGCTCTACATGTGAACAATTTCTTAAACGAGGTAAACTGCTATTTAACAAGTTGTTGAAACAAGAATATCAAGAATTCAAGAATCTCGATTAAAATCATCTTTACGGAAGTTCTATGGTCGATATAATGACCTTGTCAGCAAGTACAATGTTTTATTAAGACACATGCTGACTGACATTTTTCATAATTGTTAAACGATTCTTTATACATCCGACTGACTATGGTTTCTCCCATTTCTATGATATAAGCACACGGCGGGTGCGACCGATCGGCAGGGGATGCTAACTCCTCCTAGGCACATGATCCCACCTCCTGTGTTTGCTCAAGGTTTTTATTTTGACCACCACAAACAAACCAAGTCATCAACGTTTTATATTTTCCCTATTATGACATTTACCTCGATCATAACATGTCCAATTGTGACGATGAGCCAGGCGGGTGCAATCGGCCAACAGGGAATGCTTACTCTTCCTCGGCGCCTGATCCCACCTCTATCTTTTTAGAGGTTCGTGTTGCTCTGCTTTATTACATGTATATTTATGAATATTCAATGTGTTTCCGTTTTTATAAAATGATTTAAATTTTTATAATCATAATGTCTATAAAAAGTTTGATAGTTTTGCAAAAATTTAATAGCAAAACTTTCATTTTTATTTATATATTATTAAATTATTTCACAGAACCAAATTTATTCAACCTTTTGTCAGAACATTTCATGCATTAAACTTAATCAGAAAATTTCAACGAATGTTCCTGAAACAAAAAAAAAAAGAAATTGATTTAAAAGTGGAATTTGAGACTGGAAGAACTAATTAAAAGTAGCCATGAGTGAAACATTTGACAAGATTAATACAGACAAAATGAAAAAATATTGAATTTGAAATCGAGTTTGACTGATGTTAAATTCAAAAGCAGATTATTTGCATCCATAACGTTAAAAACACACAATCGCTTATCATATCAATAATAAAAAATCATTTATGAATTATATAAACTGTTGTAATGCTTTAATATAGAGATTTAAACAATTTTTTTATTTTCATTAAAATTGTTATGTACAAATTAATTCTATGAAGTAAAGATATGTTTAATATTGATCGATTGCGAATCCGTTTATATATTTTACCACCCCATAACAACAGAAAACTTTTTGGAAATTACTCCATGAGGCAAAAAAGTAAAACCTGGATATTTAGTACATCAGGCTGAACTTTTTTACATCATCATTGTTTTTCAGATTCTCACAAGTCTACAAGAAAAGGCCCATGGGCCACATCGCTTACCTGACGAACAATAGGTATGATAAAATCAGCTTAATGGAGTCATAATACAAACTATTCGGACAATGTACAATGATACATAGATCCTGTATAAATAAAGTCTATTTCCCACTGGATATTCTTATGTTTATAATCATTAGTCCCTTTTCTAAAAGGATGATTTTATAGTCATATCACATGTTGAGTATTGCAGTTCTCAAAAAGATCCTGAACAATTGTTTATATATGGGATATAAACCTACATCAAACTCTGAACCTTCTGTGAGGCCGAAGAATTGTCATGGGGCCAAAGTCTTAACAATTATAAATAATTCTGAGAAGAAGATTTTTAAAGACTTACTCTACATATTCCTATGTAAAACTTTGATCCCCCCCCCCCATCGTGGCCCCACTCTACTCCAGGAGGTGTCATTATTTTCACAATTTTGAAAGTACATTACCTTAGGGCGCTTCCACACAAATTTCTGCTTTTCTGGCTGATTAGTTTCTGAGAAGAAGATTTTTAAAGATTGACTCTATAAATTCCTATGTAAAACTTCGACACTCCCCCCCCCCCCCATTGTGGCCCCACCCTACCCTAGGGATCATGATTTACACAACTGTGAATCTACACCACCTGGGGAAGCTTCCACACGAATTTCAGCTTTCCTGGCTGATTAGTGTTTTAGTAAAAGATTTTTAAAGATTTACTCTATATATTCCTATGTAAAACTTTGATCCCCCATTGTGGCCCCACCCTATCCCCTGGGGATCAAGATTTTCACATCTTAGAATCAACAATACATGAGGATGCTCCCACACAAGTTTCAGCTTTCCTTGCTGATTAGTTTATGACAAGAAGATTTTTAAAGATTTACCTCATATAATCCTATGTTAAACTTTGACCCCCCATTGTGGCCCCAACCTACCCCAAAGGGTCATGATTTTCACAACTTTTAATATACACTACCTGATGATGCTTTTTCACAAATTTCAGCTTTCCTGGCTGTTTAGTTTCTAAGAAGATGATTTTTAAAGATTTTCTCTATATAGTCCTATGTAAAACTATGTAACCCATTGGGGCCTACCTGAGGATTCTTCCACACAAGTTTCAGCTTTCCTGACTGATTTGTTTCTGAGAAGAAGATTTTCAAATATTTACCCTATATATTTCTGTGGTAGAGTCAAGTATATGGCATTCCTACTAGCTCTAGCTAGTGGGTTAGCCTTTTAGCTCGATCGGTAGAGTGCTGGACTGCCGTGCCAGAGGACCCGGGTTCAAACCCCAGCAGAGGCAATAAGTGAATCTCTTACATTTGGCGCCCACGTTGGGACCTGGGTATTCTCTGGCGGGTGAACGAGATTGTCTCTAGTACTTCGCCCCATAGGTGCTGGCACTCCAGGAGAGTCGGGACGCCTCTTTCCTTAGAGGGGGACAAGTGGCAGAGTCAAGTATATGGCATTCTTACTAGCTCTAGGTAGTGGGTTAACCCTTTAGCTCGATCGGTAGAGTGCTGGACTGGCGTGCCAGAAGACCCGGGTTCAAACCCCAGCAGAGGCAATAAGTGTCTCTGCTACATTTCTATGCAAAACATTGACCCTCCATTGTGGCCCCACCCTATCGCCTGGCGATCATGATTTTCACAACTTTGATTCTACACTACCTGAGGATGCTTCCACACACGTTTCAGCTTTCCTGGCTGATTAGTTTTTTAGAAGAAGATTTTTTAAGATTTACCTTATATATTCTTTTGTAAAACTTTGACCCCCCGATTGTGACCCCACCCTACCCCCATGGCTTATGATTTTCATAATTTTGAATGTACCATATCTTAGGATGCTTCTACACAATTTTCAGCTTTCCTGGCCCATGAGTTAATGAGAAGAATATTTCTATAGATTTACTCTATATATTCATATGTAAAACGTCGACCCCCCCCCCCATTGTGGCCCCACCCTACCCCTGGGGATCATGATTTACACAACTTTGATTCTACACTACCTGAGGATGCTTCCACACAAGTTTCCCAGCCTAATGGTTTTTTAGAAGATTTTTTATATTTTCTCAAAATTTTTCAATAATTTCTAATTACCTCCCTTTGAAAAAGGGCATGGTCCTTAATTTTCACAACTTTGAATACCCTTTGCCTAAGAATGATTTGTGCCAAGTTTGGTTGAATTTAGCCCAGTAGTTCTTGAGAAGATGTTGCAAAATGTGACAAGTTTACAGACAGACAGACGGACAGACAGACGACAGACTAAATGTGATCAGAAAAGCTCACTTGATCTTGCAGCTCAGGTGAGCTAAAACGAAATCAATATGTATATATATTTAATTATTCATGCGTAGACAAAGCGTTCAACAATATCTAATTGTGATTTGGTTGTCGACTGCTAAATGAAATTTTCTTTAAAATATTTTATACATTGATAATCACGGTAATAACAACTTTACACAATGGTGAAAGCCAATATGGATTGATTTACCCTTTTTTCTAAATGATATATATATATCAGAGAGAGAGAGAGAGAGAGAGAGAGAGAGAGAGAGAGATATTCATGTATAAGTTAAGAAGTTAACTTACCTGACGCAAAAACTTTTTATGATCTGTAGTTGTTCGACGATCGTCTATCTCTTTTTCCTCTTAAGCAAAACTGGGCCAAATTTTACTTAACATGGGATAGAATATCCTTATGGATAGGGAAAAATGTTTACAATAAAGAAAAATAGGATATTTTTTTAGGTGAAGTTTATGACTAGAATGCATGAAATTCCTTAATCTGCTTTTTAACAACCACCGCACCAGATAAGTCCAAAACTCAATCCAAAACATCTACATATATGTATGGTGTAGATGCTATGTTGTTTAAAGTTTGACTCCTGGGACAATACTTGCGCAACGGAGGGGTACAAAGTGCAATTAAGGATTACAAAAACTAAAATCTTCTGGTAAGAAATGGTATGATTTGATGAATTTCTGTGTTAGAATCCTGATATATGAAACATTTTAAAATTATTCCAATTGAAATCCACTGACGAATAATGGAGCCCCAAAAGGGATACAAAATTCAACATTGAAATATATAGGAAAAATAGCCTCTCTAATCGCAATGCTACATTGTTTCATACTACTATGCAACCGCTTTAAATGTATACGAATATATTGAATATGTTTGGTCAAAGTCTAACTTAAAGATAAAATCATCATCTGAATACCGTGGAATCATTACAATTCGTGGTGGCTCAATTTTTGTGGTATTTGTGGGTAGCCCTCCCCCACTAATTTTAATCCTCAACGAATACAATTAAAGAAAGAGATATGGGACAGTAACCGTTCCACGAAATTAATCCCCAAGAATGACAAAAAAATTAACAGTCCACGAAAATTGGCCCCCGTGAATTAAAATGATTCCACAGTTAAACGTTGACGTTATAGAGCCAAACTAGTGATCTTAAGTCTCATCTAAAACAAACAACCTATTGAGCTACTCAGATATTCAAAATTTACTCGAAAATTGTCGCTCTACTATGAAATTATCTTTTTTTTATTTAAAAAAGATACCTGTTTTAAGTTTAGTCGTTATACCATGAATGAATCCAAAGAAATGATAAAATATCCAAACGATTCAATTCTGCCTTTGCATCCATTAGAACTCACAATACATATCTGCATATACTTTTAATGTTGACATAACACAATGAAGGACATGTATCTAAGGAAATACGAAACAAATTTGTTCCCCTACACGTCTCCGTATTTATATGAATAAGTAGGGGAAAAAAAATTATTTCAGACAAACTCGCCACGTCAAAATTAGTGTTGTGTTATATACAGCATTGCGTAAAATAGAAAAATGGATGGCGTAGATGTTTACGAACTGGAATATCCAACTTATGAAGGAGTCAGGTTAGCCAAAGTTGAACCACTTCTTAGAGATGCTGGAAAAGTGATAAATGATATTCAAGATTTAAAGCTTGGTCCGGAAGCAGTTATTCTGGCTACGTTTCCTAGATCAGGTAAGCCAAATTTAATAACATGTCCATTCTACTCTAAGGTGGCTGGATTGTCGATATATTAACCTTCCGATCGGCCTAGAATTTTAAGATATGATTTGTTCAGCTATTAATTATTTTTAAAACGAAAGAAATCTACCTAATAAACCCTTTAAATTTGGGTAATTTTTATATGTTTATATATAGTTTTTGTTCTAAAGGAGATATTTTAAATTATACATATACTGATAAACATCTGAAGTGTTAGGAAGGCTTAATGGTCGTGGCCATTTTTAGACTGTTATACCGATAAACATCTGAAGTGTTAGGAAGGCTTTATGGTCGTGGCCATTTTTAGACTGTCTAGACAACAAGCAATTGTGATATGGGATAGAATTTCATGTACGTTTCATGTGTTATGAAATCCAAGTGATGTCATATAATTTTAAAACATATGCAACATATTGATATAAAGTAGCAACTCTTGAAGCGTGTTAGGCTTCAATAATCAAGTAATGTATATTAAAATTGTATTAAATTGATCGAATTTTGTCCTGGTGTTCAAATCCAATTAAGACCGAAGAGCTTGATGATAGATTTAATTACTCCGACAATATCTGATTACTACATAATACTTAGAGATGATTTCTAAGAACATATATTTACATGTGTATATATTTTCAACAAACGTTCGATTTAATATTAAAATGGTCATTAATAAAATAAACTATACATTAAAAAATCGAGTTCGTAGTGTTATCACAGACAAAGGGAGTGTAAATGTAAATATTTTTCAATGCACATTACAGAACCGCTGACGTACTAAAAAAATTAATTTCAAATTACACAATACATTTCAACATACACATATAAAGTCACCTTAACTCAAAGTCTGGGTTTTTTTTACCAAAAAAAAAATTGAGTCAATATTTATTTAACAATGAAAAAAATCAATATTATACTAGTATTTTTTCAAATTAAAACTTAAAAAAAATTTTATTTGGGAAAATTATATGTTACACAAATGTGGATTTGTATCCGGAACAGCAGATATTTGGTTAATTTTTTTCTCTTCTGCTTTAAAAACTGTGCTAATATATATTACAAAAAATTCGGGTGTTTTGCAATTTTCAGTTTTAAGAAACTTAAAACATATGCCTTCCTTTTCATTCTTTTTCTTCTTTATCTTAACTTTGTCCGGGTCGGACTTTAAGACTTCAAACTTGATATGATACTGAGAAGGAAACCACGTCTCTTAAATGTTTAGATAATAAATATAATATTTTATTAAAATATTTAACTTGTCCTATTTTTATCTCAAGGTCAATTGTTTAATGAAAATATTGTCTGGACCATTTATAAAAAAAAGTTGTCGGGTCACTAATCTACTTCTCTTCCAATTCAAAGAAGTTAAAGCACTTGAAATTGAGTACAACATTTTCATTTATTAATATAGATTGTGACAAATTTATAACAAATATATTTCAAAAGGCTTTTTTAAAAAGCCCAATTAGATTCAAAGCTTTAACATTGTAGGAACACACTGGGTGTACGAAATTACTCATATGTTGCTTACGGGGAATGCAAACTACAATACAGTTTCTAGAGAGGCCACTTTCTTGGAAGGGTTGCCAGACCTTGGTCCTCTACAGTTTTATAATCATATCGTCAGCACACACCTTCAATTCAAGTGGCTACCAAAACAGCACGTAGAGAGAGGTGGCAAAATCATATACGTCATACGAAATCCTAAAGATGTTGCGGTTTCGTTCTTTGAAGTGTTGCGCTCCTGTGGTTTTTTGCGAGAAGAAACATTTGAATATTTTTTATCTGAATTTTTTTTGGGGAAAAGTGAGTATTTATCAATCAATCGTTTTAATGACTCTCTCTCTCTCTTTTCTCCTTTTCTCTCTCTCTCTCTCTCTCTCTCTCTCTCTCTCTCTCTCTCTCTCTCTCTCTCTCTCTCTATGAGCGCAGAATAGTTCTGACTTTACAATATAATATCGTAGTGCTATTTGCTATATGATGAGAAAAATCTACAGGAAATGCCACGATCGATTATTATTTAAATAATCTTGATTGAAACCAAGATAAAATGAGTCAATTCTTTGGATGCTTTCCTATCATCTTAAGAATTAATTTAAGTATTTCTTTAACCTTGAGGGGAAAATAGGAATAAAATGTATTGAGAAAGAAATAAGTACAATTTTTACAGTTTTTTATGTGCTATAATCTTATCAAAGAACAAACTCTTTTTATAAGAATTTAGAAGATTCTGATTAAAAAAAAACACGTTCAAAGAAGAATTTATTCATGAGTTTAAAAGTTTTTCATCACCATAAACTTTTTAACATATACTTGATTGCTACGTATTCAAAACTAGAACCATTAACCCAGGGTGATTAAGGAATGTTATCACGCAACTAAAGAAGTAACTAGTTATATCCAGAAAGCTTTTAACGACGGATCATTGTTGAATGCGAATTCGGGACTTTGTCATCATATAATATGATTTTCTTGATATTTAGGGGCAATTTATGGGGGTTGGTTTCAATACAACCAAGCCTTCATTAGAGAGGCAAAGGCACGAAAAGACCAAATCATCATGTTGCAATACGAAACATTGAAAAACGTAAGTGTGTTACTGTTGGCAAGAACAGAATTTTACGTTCTTTTTTTTCTAAATTCTAAGGAAAAATTAGATATTAATATGTTTTTAGAATTTCCGTCCTAATTGATTTGATTTAAAAGATATTAATAACTTTGCATTGTTTGATATTCACAAAGCTTAATTTTGTAACTCTGTTGCTTAGCTAAAATTTGAACTCCAGTCAAATATGATTGAAAATCACAAAATTTAGAAGCAAACCAATGTATAATATGCAAATTTAAATTCAGCAAAAAAAAAAAACAACAGCAACAAAACATTAGCTTTGTTCACATGACAACTTACAGAGCTTTGTGTTTTACCGCTGACATTTAAATCTTAGTTAAGCAGGTAAAAGCTAAAAGTAAAAACATAGAAAATGTGAAGAATTTTGTCATGTTTTACTCAAATGTACACATACATACATATTGAAAAGAACATTTCAAATAGAACACACTAAAGGAACTAAAACGATTAGCGGAGTTCTTAGAAGTGAAAATAGCTGACCCATTATTGAAAGAAATAGCAGAGAAGTGTCAATTTGACAACTTAAAGACAGCTGATAAAAGCGTGCGAAATGATGAAGCATTGTCCAAGATCATGCGAGCTGTGAGTCTTAATGAACATCCTACCATTTATAGGAAAGGTAACTAAGAATACTTTAATAAATGTGTAAGGTTAGTTTGAAAATTTATTCTACAGCTTACTTATTTGTTCAATTTCAAATATATAAAACCTTTATAATAGTTTTGCTTTATTTAACCAATCAAAAGATTATTCAATATTCATCATTAAATATATGAAACATTTTTGGAAAAAATTACCATTGGTTTAAATACAAAAATCAAAATATGAAATTTATTACTTTAAAACACTGTCAATATTGAAGGAATGATACATTAAAAGGAATTTTATTTTAGGTGAAATTGGAGACTGGAAAAATTATTTCACAGTAGCGATGAGTGAAGCATTTGACAAAACAAATGCAGACAATATGGACGATATTGGATTGGAATTCGAATTTGAGTAGAGTACAAATCAGAAATTGATATATGTATCATATTTATGCATTATCATTCAACTCTTAGTGAACAAGATTTATCTAAATATCTATTGTTTATATTCAATGAAATAAAAAAAAATATTTTGCTTGTAATTGTGTCATAAACCGATGGTTTTTATTACACAAGAAAATAAAGACTATTTAGGCCATTTACATTTCAAGAATTGATGTCCTCCAACGGCTATAAAAAATATTTAAGATTCCAGGTTTTTTTTTCTAAAATAGAATTTCATTCTCTCTTCTAAGAATATCTATATATTAAAGGTACCTCTTTTTATGAAAAAAAAAAGCGTTCAACAATATCTAATTGTGATTTGGTTGTCGACTGCTAAATGAAAATTTTCTTTAAAATATTTTATACATTGATAATCACGGTAATAACAACTTAACACAATGGTGAGAGCCAATATGGATTGATTTACCCTTTTTTCTAAATTATATATATATATATATATATATATATATATATATATATATATATATATATATATATATATAGAGAGAGAGAGAGAGAGAGAGAGAGAGAGAGAGAGTTAAGAAGTTAACTTACCTGACGCAAAAACTTTTTATGATCTGTAGTTGTCCGACGATCGCCCATCTGTCAGCTCGTAAAAAAACTCTCTCTCTTTCCTCTTTAGCAAAACTGGGCCAAATTCAACTTAACATGGGATAAAATATTCTTATCGATAGGGAAAAATGTTTACAATAAAGAAAAAAAAAGAAGATTTTGTTAGGTGAAGTTTATGACTAGAGTGCATAAAATTCCTTAATCTGCTTTTTAACAACCACCGCACCAGATAAGTCCAAAAATCAATTCCAACCATCTACATATATGTATAGTGTAGATGATATGTTGTTTAAAGTTTGACTCCTGGGACAATACTTGCGCAACGGAGGAGTACAACGCGGCTATGTTAAGGCTGCCCGATTAATTTCACAGCGATATGTAGAAAGTCACTTGTCTGTACTTCATAAGATATGACGTCATAGTTAACTTTGACGTCACGATCTGCATTCCTTTCGATCGTTTTTAGGGAATGTATCGTAACGTAATAAGTGATATTCATTGTGCATAATAAAACCGTTTCATTCCTTTACATAGACACTGTTGTAAATACTAGTGATACTAAAGTCAATATCACCGATATGGAGTATAAAAAAATCAACAGTTTTAAAGCTTCGTAATAGGTAAATTACTATTCATAAACTTATGGTTTTGAGACTCCCCCTGCTACGTGTAATCTAATGAATGGTGATATGTATGTGCATATAAAAAACGGCTTGGCACATAAAAACAATCTTAGTATATTTTACGTGAAATCGGGAGAGAAAATAAGTACCACTGTGAATCTTGCTGGGGGAAACCTACCGATTGACCCGATTTTGTGTAAATCGAGCCTAAAAGGTAAAAATGTGCCTAAATTCGATGGCGGTGCGAAATGTTTTGACAATATTTCAAATAAACGAAGTATTTATATGAACCCCCAGCAAGAACTGCAAAATACATTACTTATCGAAGGATTTGTCATAAAAATATTTTTGATTAAATGTCAGTATTCACTTGTGGCGATGCGATTTTTATAGATTATTTACCGTGTTAGAATACACCCGTCACGTGCTTAAGAAAAATATATGACGTCACAAAAATACATCAAATATAGTGTTGGATGACACTGTTAACTTACGTAATAAAAGTTTAAAGAAACTCACTCGGTTAAAGCATTTTTCGATAATTAAAATAGTATCATTTTTCGATATATATTTAGCTTCGGACAGCCTTAACATAGCCGCGAAAGTGCAATTAAGGATTACAAAAACTAAAATCCTCTGGTATGAAATGCTCTGCTTTGATGGATTTCTGTGTAAGAACCCTGATATATGAAACATTTTAAAATTACTCCAATTAAAATCCCCTGACCAATAATGGAGCTCCAAAAGGGGTACACAATTCAACATTGAAATATATAGGAAATATAGCCTCTCTAATCGCAATGCTACATTGCCTCATACTACTATGCAACCGCTTTAAATGTATACGAATATATTGAATAGGTTTGGTCAAAGTCTAACTTAAAGATAAAATCATCATCTGAATACCGTGGAATCATTACAATTCGTGGTGGCTCAATTTTCGTGGTATTTGTGGGTAGCCCTCCCCCACTAATTTTAATCCTCAACGAATACAATTTAAGAAAGAGATATGGGACAGTAACCGTTCCATAAAATTAATCCCCAAGAATGACAAAAAAATTTACAATCCACGAAAATTGGCCCCCGCGA
Organism: Magallana gigas; assembly: GCF_963853765.1. Classification (NCBI taxonomy): domain Eukaryota; kingdom Metazoa; phylum Mollusca; class Bivalvia; order Ostreida; family Ostreidae; genus Magallana; species Magallana gigas. Next base: position 35,113,929 of record NC_088860.1, read on the forward strand.
ATTAAAATGATTCCACAGTAAAACGTTGACGTTATAGAGCCAAACTAATGATCCCAAGTCTCATCTAGAACAAACCACCTATTGAGCTACTCAGATATTCAAAATTTACTCGAAAATTGTCGCTCTCCTATGAAATTATCTTTTTTTTTATTTATTTTTTATTTAATAAAGATACCTGTTTTAAGTTTAGTCGTTATACCATGAATGAATCCAAAGAAATGATAAAATATCCAAACGATTTAATTCTGCCTTTGCATCCATTAGAACTCACAATACATATCTGCATATACTTTAAATGTTGAAATAACACAATAAAAGGACATTTATCTAAGGAAATACGAAACAAATTTGTTCCCCTACACGTCTCCGTAATTATATGAATAAGTATGTAAAAAAAGATTATTTAAGACAAACTCGCCACGTCAAAATTAGTATAGTGTTATATACAGCATTGCGTTAAATAGAAACATGGATGGCATAGAAATTTACGAACTGGACTATCCAACTCATGAAGGAGTCAGGTTACCCAAAGTTGAACCACTTCTTAGAGATGCTGGAAAAGTGATAAATGATATTCAAGATTTAAAGCTTGGTCCGGAAGCAGTTATTCTGGCTACGTTTCCTAGATCAGGTAGGCCAAATTTAATAACATGTTCATTCTACTCTTAGGTGGCTGGATTGTCGATATATTAACCTTCCCATCGGCCTAGAATTTTAAAATATGATTTGTTCAGCTATTAATTATTTTTAAAACGAAAAAAAATATACCTAATAAACCTTTTAAATTTGGGTAATTTCTATATGTATATATATAGTTTTTGTTCTAAAAAAGATCAAGACAAGCTAAAAATGGCCACGACCATTAAGCCTTTCTAACACCTCAAATGTTTATCGGTATATGTATAATTTAAACACAACAAGCAATTGTGATATGGGATAGAATTTCATGTACGTTTCATGTGTTATGAAACCCAAGTGATGTGTTATAATTTTAAAACATCTGCAACATATTAATATAAAGTAGCAACTCTTGAAGCGTGTTAGGCTAAACAATCAAGTAATGTATATTAAAATTGTATTAAATTGATGGAATTTTGTCGTGGTGTTCAAATCCAATTAAGACCGAAGAGCTTGATGATAGATTTGATTACTCCGACATTATTTGATTACTGCATAATACTTAGAGATGATTTCTAAGAACATATATTTATATATTTTCAACAAACGTTCGATTAAATATTAAAATGGTCATTAATAAAATAAACTATACATTAAAAAATCGAGGTCGTAATGTTATCACAGACAAAGGCAATGTAAATGTAAATATTTTTCAATGCACATTACAGAACCGCTGACGGTACTAAAAAAATTAATTTCAAATTACACAATATATTTCAACATACACATATAAAGTCACCTTAACTCAAAGTCTGGGTTTTTTTTACCAAAAAAAAATTGAGTCAATAGTTATTTAACAATGAAAAAAATCAATGTTATACCAGTATTTTTTCAAATTAAAACTTAAATTTTTTTTTGAGAAAATTATATGTTACACAAATGTGGATTTGTATCCGGAACAGCAGATATTTGGTTAATTTTTTTCTCTTCTTCTGCTTTAAAAACTGTGCTAATATATATTACCAAAAATTCGGGTTTTTTGCAATTTTCAGTTTTAAGAAACTTAAAACATATGCCTTCCTTTTCATTTTTTTTCTTCTTTATCTTAACTTTGTCCGGGTCGGACTTTAAGACTTCAAACTTGATATGATACTGAGAAGGAAACCACGTCTCTTAAATGTTTAGATAATGAATATAATATATTTTTTTAAATATTTAACTTGTCCTATCTTTTTTCTCAAGGTCAATTGTTTAATTAAAATATTGTTTGGACCATTTATATAAAAAAAGTTGTTGGGTCACTAATCTACTTCTCTTCCAATTCAAAGAAGTTTAAGCACTTGAAATTGAGTACAACATTTTCATTTATTAATATAGATTGTGACAGTCAAATTTATAACAAATATATTTCAAAAGGCTTTTTTAAAAAGCCCTATTAGATTCAAAGCTTTAACATTGTAGGAACACACTGGGTGTACGAAATTACTCATATGTTGCTTACGAGGAATGCAAACTACAATACAGTTTCTAGAGAGGCCACTTTCTTGGAAGGGTTGCCAGACCTTGGTCCTCTACAGTTTTATAATCATATCGTCAGCACACACCTTCAATTCAAGTGGCTACCACAACAGCACGTAGAGAGAGGTGGCAAAATCATATACGTCATACGAAACCCTAAAGATGTTGCGGTTTCGTTCTTTGAATTGATGCGCTCCTGTGGTTTTTTGCGAGAAGAAACATTTGAATATTTTTTATCTGAATTTTATTTAGGGAAAAGTGAGTATTTATCAATCAATCGTTTTAACCTCTCTCTCTCTCTCTCTCTCTCTCTCTCTCTCTCTCTCTCTCTCTCTCTCTCTCTCTCTCTCTGAGCGCAGAATAGTTCTGACTTTACAATATAATATCGTAGTGCTATTTGCTATCTGATGAGAAAAATCTACAGGAAATGTCACGATCGATTATTATTTAAATAATCTTGATTGAAACCAAGATAAAATGAGTCAATTCTTTGGATGCTTTCCTATCATCTTAAGAATTAATTTAAGTATTTCTTTACCCTTGAGGGGAAAATAGGAATAAAATGTATTGAGAAAGAAATAAGTACCATTTTTACAGTTTTTTATGTGCTATAATCTTTTCAAAGATCAAATTCTTTTTATAAGGATTTAGAAGATTCTGGTTAAAAAAAACACGTTCAAAGAAGAATTTATTCATGAGTTTAAAAGTTTTTCATCACCATAAACTTTTTAACATATACTTGATTGCTACGTATTCAAAACTAGAGCCATTAACCCAGGGTGATTAAGGAATGTTATCACGCAACTAAAGAAGTAACTAGTTATATCCAGAAAGCTTTTAACGACGGTTCATTGTTTAATGCGAATTCGGGACTTTGTCATCATATAAAATGATTTTCTTGATATTTAGGGGCAATTTATGGGGGTTGGTTTCAATACAACCAAACCTTCATTAGAGAGGCAAAGGCACGAAAAGACCAAATCATCATGCTGCAATACGAAACATTGAAAAAAGTAAGTGTGTTACTGTTGGCAAGAACAGAATTTTACGTTCTTTTTATACTAAATTCTAAGGAAAGATTAGATATTAATATGTTTTTAGAATTTCCGTCCTAATTGATTTGATTTAAAAGATATTAATAACTTTGCATTGTTTGATATTCACAAAGCTTAATTTTGTAACTCTGTTGCTTAGCTAAAATTTGAACTCCAGTCAAATATGATTGAAAATCACAAAATTTAGAAGCAAACCATTGTATAATATGCAAATTTAAATTCAGCAAAAAAAAAAAACAACAGCAACAAAACATTAGCTTTGTTCACATGACAACTTACAGAGCTTTGTGTTTTACCGCTGACATTTAAATCTTAGTTAAGCAGGTAAAAGCTAAAAGTAAAAACATAGAAAATGTGAAGAATTTTGTCATGTTTTACTCAAATGTACACATACATACATATTGAAAAGAACATTTCAAATAGAACACACTAAAGGAACTAAAACGATTAGCGGAGTTCTTAGAAGTGAAAATAGCTGACCCATTATTGAAAGAAATAGCAGAGAAGTGTCAATTTGACAACTTAAAGACAGCTGATAAAAGCGTGCGAAATGATGAAGCATTGTCCAAGATCATGCGAGCTGTGAGTCTTAATGAATATCCTACCATTTATAGGAAAGGTAACTAAGAATACTTTAATAAATGTGTAAGGTTAGTTTGAAAATTTATTCTACAGCTTACTTATTTGTTCAATTTCAAATATATAAAACCTTTATAATAGTTTTGCTTTATTTAACCAATCAAAAGATTATTCAATATTCATCATTAGATATATGAAACATTTTTGGAAAAAATTACCATTGGTTTAAATACAAAAATCAAAATATGAAATTTATTACTTTAAAACACTGTCAATATTGAAGGAATGATACATTAAAAGGAATTTTATTTTAGGTGAAATTGGAGACTGGAAAAATTATTTCACAGTAGCGATGAGTGAAGCATTTGACAAAACAAATGCAGACAATATGGACGATATTGGATTGGAATTCGAATTTGAGTAGAGTACAAATCAGAAATTGATATATGTATCATATTTATGCATTATCATTCAACTCTTAGTGAACAAGATTTATCTAAATATCTATTGTTTATATTCAATGAAATAAAAAAAAATATTTTGCTTGTAATTGTGTCATAAACCGATGGTTTTTATTACACAAGAAAATAAAGACTATTTAGGCCATTTACATTTCAAGAATTGATGTCCTCTAACGGCTATAAAAAATATTTAAGATTCCAGGTTTTTTTCTCTAAAATAGAATTTCATTCTCTATTCTAAGAATATCTATACATTAAAGGTACCTCTTTTTATGAAAAAAGTCTGCACTAGAACAAAACGGAAAAATGCAATACAAAAAAATGTGCGTTACTCTAAAGATAAATATCACGAGACCATGTTTATTTCTAAAGTATCATAAGTAATGGAAAATGTCAACATCAAGAAATAAAGCCTATAAAAATAAACAAATTTACATGTAATTATGCATTCTGTAAACGTCTTTTACTCCTGGAGAGAAAAATTTCACGGTTTGATGAATTGGTAACTTTTACGGTAGTTTTAATTTCACGGTGGTTTTATGTTTTTATATTAAATAATCATGATGTTGTCAATATTTCTCTAATATTAGTAAACAAGGGAAATAATTAGCATTATTTTTCTTTCCCTTAATTATCTTTTAACTAGGGGCATAGAAAAGAAAATTCTCTTAGCAGAAAAGTCTCTCAAATCAACTTCTAATTTCAACGTCGAAGAAAATAATTATTCCACTTATGCACAATAATTGCAATGTTATATAATGTTCGCGGACATTTATTTCCTAAAGTTAAAATTAAAAAGAAAACACCGTAATGTACTCCATGTCTACAATATACACATCGAACACGTTTATCAAGTATACATGATGTAACAAACATTAAAGCCAAACACCGCTCGTAAATAGGCACCGTCACACAGATATCTTGTATATAAACCCTTCGATTTCGTAACACCCGATTGCACACCTGAAACTCGTGGTGGACGTGTAATATTCCTTTCGGGATCCTTGAATTTTACGCATTTAATTTTTATTTCATGTGCATATTCTGTTTGTAAATTACATTTTAACCAGTTCATTTGATGCTAGTATTCTCCTGGCTTGACATAAGTGCATAAAACTTAACATTTTCAAATTTCATCGTGACCGAGTAATACGGCGAGGCAAGATGTACGTCCATACAGGTAAGACCTCTACAGCAAAAAAAAATAAACTGTTGAAATTCTTCAGCATATTTAGGGGGTGTAGGGATAACCGTAACGTTGGTGAAACAGAAATATGGCGGACAAGATCTATTTACGACGGTGTTCATCTTTAACTTTAACAGGTTATGCAAAGTCCCAATTTACTCGAATTCTTAACTTGAAAGACTGATGATTCTCGCGCGGTTTGATAACCGACCTTTAAACGCAATAAAATGATTTTTTCCTTTTATGTGTATATCTTATATTTAAGATTGTGACATTTTACAGTAGTTTGTCGAAGGAGAATTTAATCTATAAAATTCAGGCATTGTAATTAATAAAAACAGATAAATACAAGTTCGCCAAAATCATGATCACTAAAATTTAGTTAAACATTAGAATTAAAGAAGTGTAAGCATTTTAAATGTAAAAGAAATTCTTTGATAACATCTGCCATTTTGGTTTCCTAAATAACTGTCAAATTAAAGAAAAATTATAGTTTAATGAAAGAAACCATGTACATAGTGAATTCGCTATAGTTATTATTACGAATTCATTAAACGGATATAACGCATTACGGATATCAAAAAGTTAATCCATTAGTCCTTAGGACTTTACTATAACCGAGTTTTATTGTACTACTAGACTAAGTATTTTCGATTTTACTGCTTACTCTTTGCAGCTTTTCGTATTGCAACATGATGATTTGGTCTTTTCGCGCTTCCGACTCTCTGATGAACGCCTTGTTGTAATTAAACCAACCGCCAAACATCACCTCATAATAACAAAAACAAAACACATTGTATTAAGAGAGAAAGAAAGAAAGAAAGAAAGAAAGAAAGAAGAAAGAAAGAAAGAAAGAAAGAAAGAAAGAAAGAAAGAAAGAAAGAAAGAAAGAAAGAAAGAAAGAAAGAAAGAAAGAAAAGTCTAGAAAGTCTTAAGATAATCCAATTATTCTTAAAGTTAATTTGAATAATTTAAACCCATACCAACTAAATTTATTAAGGAAATCTTTAAAGGGGAGGACTCATAAATGCGTGTAGGTTTAAATATTTTTCTACAAGTATATATTCAATACCATCACATCCCATTAAGGGTTAAAAACAAAATCGTTTATTTCATTTTTAACATTTCTCAGGAAAATATTGAAGACGGTTAAGAACTGCGATAAAACAATAATTGTTCGTTTGAATTTTAATGTTAATTTAATGTTGATTTCCGCTTGATCTTCCTGTTTGTTTAATCACCCCTTATGCCATAAATTGTAGGACTCGTTTTCATTTACATCTAAGTGCAATTATTGCAATGTAATTATATATAGAACCCAGGTCCTTCAAACGATTGGTGTATATCCAACTCACCTTCTTTTAAAAATATCCAAATAAGAACTCTTCAAATGTTTCGTCTATGGAATTGCAAGAGATTTTAATGTTAACAATGCTTCAGTAAAGCCTTTTCAATAGGCTACCAAAATTTGAATGTCATTCGATGAGTTACAAGTTACAGCGCTTACACTTCTTTGCTATGTAAACAAGGCATTTGTTTACATTCTGAATGTTGAAGTGAAAATTCAAGTTTTTGACCTATGATAAATGTGTTAAACGTTAGGAACTGTTCATTTATGCTTAATATAAATAAGGAGATATACATATCAGCATGGTATATTGAACATATGTTAACAAAGACAGGGCACGAGCCTTGTTTACATGACAAATAATTGTGAGCCCTGTATCTTGCTTATAACTCAACGACTGACTCTAAAAAATCATTTGATCATTAGAAATGCAGTTCTAAAGCATTGTAAATAATAATTAAAAAAAATAGATGCTGTCATTAGACAGTAATACCCGCACCAAGTGTTTGCCCCTAAATAACACTGTTTTGTACCAGTTTAATTAAAAATGAAGGCAACATGCCAGCTCCGGTAATATATTTAAAAATTATAATTTTCATAACGGAAGGATGAGATCCCTTCCCATATGATAATACACATGAGCAGCAATATGTGCAATTTGGGGTTGAACTGTTTGCACTGAATTTTCAGTTAATCAATAATCTTAACATTTCATGTGATAGAAAGTATAATGGTCTATTTAATTATTAGAAACAAAATTTCAAAATTAAAGTATGCCCCCTCCCCGTGGCAGTTGCCGGTTTTAGATTTGCTTCTGTGTGCCTACATGTACATCATCGAGTGCACAGATTTAGAGAAGGGAGTGAGAGTGAGGAATGCAGACCCCCCCCCTCCCCATGAAAATTCATTTATATCAATTGTAAAATTACCAAAGATACACCTTGGACCCCAGTGCTCTTACAGACATGTAAACGCTCTAACCCATTGCGCTTAAATGTTAGGTAACATTATTTAGGGGGTAAATATTTATTTAATATTTAATATACTTTATTGTTTATCTCGATAGGAAGTATACATCACAATATGCAGGTGTCCTGCACCACCTTAAAGCTGTTATTCACCTAATTAAATAGTGCAAGTGGATTTGAAGAATAGGTCATAAAAATACATGCATCTTACATATAACTGATCTTTGTCTGAAGTTACGTACACAACACAGGTCTGCAGGCCTCATTAGCGGGTACTAGTTTTACCCAGCTCTTCGATTAGATGGGTTCACGTGTATGTATACATGTATGTGTTTTCCATATGCAGAAAAGGATTAGTTAAGATCAGGTAAAGGAATTCATTATTGTGTTTTAATTGGATTATCATTATTATGTTGACCAATAAAGGTAAGCATAATACATGTAGTAGCAGTAGCACTATATAATGAGATGCCAGCATACATACGTTCTACTTTCAGTTTCTTAATGTGATCTCCCTTTGACAGCATACTGTGTCATCTTCTTTTAATGTTTAAATAAGTTTATCATCGTTACCTTTACTATCGTATTTGTAAAGTTTCTGTCATTTTAATTGCAAAAGTTATATTTTTCTTTGTCAGACTTGCACTATTGAGTTGACCCCATATTGACCCTGTATAGAGCCTTAACAATTTCGTATTAAATTTGTGTCTTAGATGTAAATAAGTTTAGACACTTATCATTTTTATATGAGTTATAATAGGAAGGAAGGAGTATTTCTTTCTTAATGTATTATAATGCATCAAATACAATGTAGGTCATGACCTTAAGGGACTGTTCTGACCCCACGAAACAGGAAAATACAAAATATCTTCTAATGTCAATATGATGCATCAATTTAAATGGTGTAAAGTACATTAATGACCCCCAGGTGATGTCGTTAACCCCCCCCCCTCGCCTTTATGAAATAGGAAATGATGATACACTGTATATTTTGTTAACTTCTGAGATCTGAGATCCTCATCCCTAAACCTATAATTTATTCTTGCTCTTTGTGTCATTGCGCGTAAAATTGTATATAGATTATGTCACCTAGGAGACACTCTAACATTCTAGAACTAGAAATAATAAAGTATTTTATCTTATTCATAATGTAGTGTTTGATCCATGTGGGTAATTCCTAGCCTAATAATGACACTGATTAATGTCTAGGAGAATTTACAATTGCCCCAAATAGGCGAATACACATGCATATAAGATTTTGTTTATAAATCTTAAAAATTGAATTAAGCAATTTCCAAAATGTTAATGTGCATCAGGAGAGAAAAAGCAATCAAAAAATGATTTAAAATTTGCTACTGTACACATGTAAGAATGTATTAAGAAGACTGAATATTTAGAACCAGGTTAGATTGGGGGGGGGGTGAATGTGGAGTATAAACATTTACCGGTATGATTTGAATCATTTATTGTTTTTAATTTTAACTTGTCAATGAATACTACCGGTAGTTATTGATCCCAAGGTAGAAATAGGACCTCTGGTCATATCTCAATAGATCATTTGTCAATTATGCAAGGTGTAATGTAATTTTTTTAAGAATAACATTTTTTACCAGTTTATAAAAGTTTTTAGACACCCAAATTATATTTTGATTTTAATAGATCATTCGACAATTAAGGGGAATGGGGGGGGGGGGGGAGAGAACAGTTTTTATTTGAGTTTGTTTGGGGGTGGGGGTTCCAAGTCATATATTTGACAATTTTTAATGTAATTTAAAATAAGACTAAGCCATACTACAGTCATGAACATGAATAGTATAGAACAAAACACAAACTAATACATGTATATATACATTGGACGTATTACAAAACATAGATAATTGATCTAATTATCTGGGTTTTTGAATTGAATCATATATCATGTACATATTATATTATTGTTTCTTTGTTCAAGGCATTTCAGATGGTATGTAGGTCATGATCCCAAGTGCTCTTCCTGAAAGTATCAAATATCATAAAAACCATTGAGATCCCCACCTTAATCCAAAGATATTATTCCTCCTTAGGTCATGGCGCATCAGATCATTATAGCATGTAATTAATTTATGACCCTAAGGGGTCATCCTGAACCCCTTAGAATCAGAAATTGTCAATTATCTTTAAATTATTGATGTTTGATGATCCTACCTCTATTTAATCTTTACTATTAAGTCTCCCGAATGAAATTTGGAGACTTATTGTTTTTGTACGGTTCTTAATACATGTATTATTATTCTTCGTCTTCTTCTTTTTCTTCTTTCCCACTCTGAACTTGTTTCTCAGAGATGGCTGGACAGAATTGTACAAAACTCTAGGATATGATAGGCCTGCATATCTAGTTGAGCACCCTGGTTTGATTTTTCTCATTTTGGGTTAGACAACCACTTTTCGGGGGGGGGGGGTCAAAAGGGTGTGGGGGTCTAACATTGAACCTTGTAGGAAGAATCGTAGACTCTATTGTAAATGGTAACTTGAAAACGGACAAAGATAATAATATAGGGTTTTCATAATCATATATTGACTGATATTGGCAATATATAGGGTTTATTAGATCTGACACCTCGGGTCATCCCCATCCCCCAGGAATTTGACGTTACCATATATCTCAGAAACTGTTAAAATCATGACCCCTTAACCATATATATTCATGTTTCTGATGTCAAGGCATCAAATGTTATGTAGGTCATGGGCCCTGTGGGTGGTCCTGACTCCCTCAAACAGCAAGTCCCTTCATATCTTCAAAACAGTTGAGATCCCCACCCTTAAACCATATATATTCTTGTTCCTTGTGTCAAGGGGCATCAAACGGTATATAGGCTATGACCCCCCTCGAACAGGAAGTGCACGAATATCTCGAAAACGGTTGAGATCCCCACCCCTTAACCATATATATTCTTGATTCTTAAAGGGCATCAAAAGGTATGTAGGTAATGGGCCTCAGAGTTAAATTTAATTTTTCAAAACCGTGATGCACATCTATGGAACAGTTCCTATCATATCCCAAGATATGATGTGTCTTTCCATTAAATCATAAAGGGAATTCTAGGATCTATGGTTTTTTTTGAAGTGATAAACGTCAATTTTCTGCTACTTTTTGATTCCCTGGATGAAATTTAAATTTTTAAAACCTTATTGCACGTCTATAGAACAGTCCCTATCAAATCCCAAGATATGATGTGTCTATCCATTAAATCATAAGAGGAGCTCTTGGATCTATGGTTTTTTTAGTGATAAAAGTCAATTTTCTGCTACTATATGACTCCCTGGATGAAATTTTAATTTTTAAAACCTTATTGCACATCTATAGGACAGCCCCAATTATATCCCAAGAGATGACGTAGCTACTCCATAAGTTGTAAGAGGAGTTCTGGGAACCATACTTTTTTTGCAAGAAAACGTCATTTTTTGTTGCCTACTGATCCCCTTAATAAAAAAAAAATTCTGGAACCTGATCACACTTCAATATGACACCCCCAATCATATTCAAGAAGATCATTTGGCTACGGTTCAAAATAATGTATCCATGTTTCATCACCACTAACAATTTTTGATAAACGTCGTCCATCGTAATTTTCGTAGATTTGAGGTGCTCCAAGACGTTGCTTATCCTTAAGGTCTGTTTGGACGTTTTTTGAATTGGTAACCCACCTTTAAACTTGTATCAATGACATACACTTGTTTCCATACACATCACACAGATTTTTGAAAATTTCTTTGGCGTCTCTTACTGGTCTGACACATGCTATTATGAAGCATCCTTATTGGATGATAACTTGATCAGTCATATTCTCACACAGTGTCTCGAATTGTGGTCATATACCAGCTTCTCCAAGGAGTATTCGATGACGAAACGTGGTCAAATAAACGGCTATAAATAGAATATGAACCAAATCATTCGTGACATTATTTATTGAACGCCCCTCGTGCTGGTTCATTTCATGGTAGTTAAATTCTTACAAAGAATCAATATTTTTCGTTACCACAAAATGATTTTATCAAATATTTTTTGGAAGTAATATTTTTTTTATTTGCTTTACCTTATTTACTAAACGTATAGCATTGAAGTTTCTCCTAGCAAAGAAGTCAGTCTTGGTTAACTTATTTTATTACAAAGATAATAATATTTAAATAAAAGCAAAATAACCGCGTTACTATAATGTTTGCGGAAAATTACTTCATTGGGAACATAGTGAAATAATATTCATTGTCATTACCACGTCTGCGGTTTACACGTTTACACGTTGAAAACGTTTATTAAGTGGCATGATATGACAATCATTAAAACAGGCAATTTTTTATATTTATTATTTTTTCATATGCATACAAACATTTTAATAATATAATTCAAAGCCATTTTTTATTCATCCACTCACACATTCATCCAGATTTGGCAGTGGTTGCTTGTTAAACAAAGGCAAACGGTTAATATTAATGATAAACAAATAAGAAACAAAAAATAAATTAATTACTGAATTGTATCAAATATATGTTTCCATACATGCCAGTTGTTGGTAAACTTTTGCAAAAACAGGCAAATTAACTTCAATTTAAAATCAAAATCTCAATGGAGGAAGATTGAAGCGTTTCAAAAACTGACATTTGAAGCGCAGTAAAATGAGGTATTTTTTCTCTGTGCAGATATATAGAATGTTGACATTTTACGGTAACAAGTCGAAGGATTAAGTGTGTCAAAATCCACTCATGTTTTAAGGGGTTATCGTAAGTAGGACACAGACATATTTAAATCAAGGTTAAAATTTCATGCTAATACAAATAAGAGTAGAATGGATATCTATCTTGGGATCTAAATGATTCTCGTCTGGGGGATTTAGTTACACATGCATAAATTGATTTAATTTTCAACAAGGAAACTTAGGGTGCTTTTTGTCAATCTAAACAAGTTCAAGGTATCACATCATTCAGTGTAAACTAATAAATTCATTCAATATCTTTGTCTTTGGCGGTTGGGCAAACCCTTGTAAGTTTAAAAGCCTAAAGTTTATTATATGGTGCCCCAACAATCTTTTATTAAACTTATTAGTTATTAGGTATGTAGATGTACTATTTAAGCATATACTAACTAGTTATAATCCATTAGTCTCCTTTCGTTCAATATGCATGAACATAAAACCCTTCAAAAGTTCAGTATGAAAGTAGGATCATATTTGTAAAAGCCATATCTAAAAATATGTTTAAAGTGTTTTATCATGCACGGTCACGAGTCTTGAACACCGGCTGATGACCGAATTATGTAATACCAACAATTAGTGTCTCATTTAGTACGGAAACAGATACTGTCTCTTTTTTTTTTTAAAAACTGATTATATATGAGAGCAACTTGGGCTTCTCTAAGGAGTATTTGATGATGAAACGTGGTCAAATAAATGGCCATCAATAGAATATGGACCAAAGCATGCGTGAAAAGAAATTCCAAAGTCACTTGAAACCTGCATTTTATGTTATATTATTGAATTTGTATATTATTGAAATTTCTCTCATCAAAGAAGTCAGTCTTGGCTAATTTTATTTTATTATAAAGAAAATAATTTTTAAAGCAATGCAAAATAACTGCGATGTTATAATGTTATAATGTATAATAAAAATTTATCGCATCGGGAATATAGTGCAATAAAATACACTGTCATGATTACCATGTCTACAGTTCGAAAGATCGGTCAAATACCTAGCGAAATAAAATTTACAATAAATTTTCATAATTGCATGACTGTAGCCCACAGAATTCTACAGGCTAATACTAAGTTTTTATAAGTTTGAACTAATTACAAGTATTTGAATAAGAAAATGATCTGAAACAGATAGATGCACTAAGCCAACACTCATTGCACTTCAAAGCACACCATACTATAATACATTTTGAGAAACACTTTGGCATGTGAGCGAGAAATTCCCGCTGCATCATTCACATATATGTAAACAATCAAAATAGGTTATGAAAGTCAAAAGTTATTGTTCACCGTTCGTTGAATTTACATGTACATAGGATCCTTCAAAGTTCAGAAAGTGGAATCATGTTTGATAAGGTCATATCTAAATCAATTTGTATAAAGTATTTTATGCACGGTCACGAGTCTTGAACACCTACTGAATGACCGATTATGTAATATCCTTAAGACCTAAACCCTCACCAAATGCTTTTAACTCATTCAAATCATCCATGTCTGACATGAAACTATCGGTACAAGAATAAATTAACTTGATCCTCTCTTCACATGTGACTAACTCAAAACCACCAGTAGCTATGATACACAATACATCGCGAAAACAAATACATCCAGTATCACGAAACACAAAATAGCTTACTACTCTGCAGTTACCAGAATGTTCCGACTTACTGAGACAGGTCCAACTCTGGTTATCATTTTTCCAAGGTCCCAAACAACCAGTACACGGCTGATTTTCTACAACACAGAACACACACAAAAGGACAATGGTGCACACAAACTGAAACAACATAAAGAACAATGAACATGAATAACATAGAACAAAAACAAAACGGTAAACAAACAAATTGAACACTGCGGGGTTTTTTTCAGAAAAATTTAACAATTTTTTTTTTAATACAAAGATTTTGGGGAATCTATCCCACTTCTGACACCAATTTTTCAAAGATTTTCGAGCGGAATTAATTAAAATTTATATTTACTGTAAGACAAAGAATAAGACAATATTTTTACATTGTTTTTACATATTTAATATAGTTTGAATCGATACATATTGAAAGTAGTTGTCCTAGTATGGGAACTGGTAAGGTCCTCCACTGTAGTCTATTGCCACTTGGTCTACACAAGAATGGACTGGTAAGGTCCTCCAATGGACAATGTTCTCTACTGGCCACTTCGTCTACACAGGACTTCACCAATATTCGGTCACCATCGATGAAAGTGGTTTACACAATGGCTGGCAAAAAGGGATCTGCGCCAACATAGTACACAAACACATTAAGAACATGACAAAAGCAACTGTGGCTTTTACACCAATACGCACCATACTTTACTTACAATATACAGGCTATACGGTCATGAATGACACACTTAGCATAGACGCTTATTACACACAAAATACTGATACACAGTCTTAAAGAAGACTTACTATAAAGCATATAAGCTTTTACACTCACAAAATACTAACTCATAATTACTTAAATGCAGTGTTGCATAATACTACTCATGACTACAAAAGGAATATGACCATAATAGTCCGCCATACTTATAATAGATTCAAACACGTGTATCTAAACATATACATTTAAATTCAAACGTAACAAATAAGCATAAAAACGATTGGAATACCATGACTGGGTGTTTTAG
This sequence comes from Magallana gigas, assembly GCF_963853765.1. Lineage (NCBI taxonomy): Eukaryota > Metazoa > Mollusca > Bivalvia > Ostreida > Ostreidae > Magallana > Magallana gigas. The sequence continues at coordinate 35,129,026 of NC_088860.1, forward strand.
AACAGTAATGAACGAAATGACGATAAAATTGACAATTAATAAACCTCACCTCAGAAAAAGCCAGTACCAGGTTCACCTCAGAGTAAGCACACAGCTGTTTATATTAACAACATGCATAGTGACTGGATGGTATGCACGAGAGAAGTATAAGCGCGTCCTTCCCTCTGGACTGCCGCGTCCAAACTGATACTGCACGGACTGGCGGGTTTAAGGCCCAGTGAACTGAGGTTCAATAAGGGTATTTACCAATACGTATGACTAAATCACTAAGGGGCTCAACACGGGATATGTGGTTAAGTTAAAATACGAAACAATATATACAATGATGAATTTTAATGTGACAATACCAACAATATGTCATCTAGTACGAAAGACAGATACTGTCTCATTCTTTTTAAAAACTGAATATATATAATATTTATATTACCCCTACCCACGGGGATCATGATTTGAACAAACTTAAATATACTCTTCCCAAAGATCATAACTATGATACAAGTTTTAACATTTCTGCTCGTATGGTTTTGAAAAGATTTTTGAAAAATACCGACGAATTTTTAAATAATACAAAATAACCTCCACTTGTAGAGAGCACTAACCTTTATATTAACAACCTTGATTCCTTTTCACCCTAAAATGTTTTTGTCAAGTTTGGTTAAAATTGGCCAAACGGTTTTGGGGAAGAAGATGAAAAAGTTTTTCAATGACGACAACGACAACAACTATCGACAACGGACACATATTGCTCATAGAAGTTCACATGTGCCATCGGCTCAGGTGAACCAAAAACATGTGGGTTTTTTTTAAGTTTTACTAGCAAGTCAATTTGTACTCTCTGGCGCCTCAGAACGTTAAAATTGAATCCGTTTAGAACTCACGAGCGCTTCTGTTTATAAAAGTGGTTTTACTCAAATTATGTCATGACGTCCTCTTTCTTCGCAATTTTTAGTTCTAGGCATGGAAATAAAAATTCCAGTAAATGAAAATAATGATCGAGATCTTGTCATACCGTGTTGAGACGGACACATATTGATTATGGGGGAAATTGTTCATTATATTTTTAATTTATACATGTTTGTGTATTTGAATTGTGTTGTAATTACTTATACATATGTTTGATAAAATTATTTCCAAGGTTCTTTATTCAAAAAGACAACGCGAAGTCATGAAAATATGCATGCTTACAGTATTTTACCGGTTAGTAGAGGTTCACCAAGGCCTCCATTTATAAACAATGTTTACAAAGCCGTCTTATTTCCATACCTTTAAATAAACTTCATTCTCATTGGCTGAGGTAGTCCAATGGGACAGATCGATATATACTGATTTTCTTCTATTTTTAGCAGGTGTATAAAAGGACAGTCTTGCCTATTATTCAGTGAGTTGTCCGGCAGAACACCCCAGCAGGTTCACAGTACCTTTCCCCATCTGCTAAGCACTGTCCCTTTTTGGTGATTTTCCTTTATTCTAACTTAGTAGTATTCCTAAGTATATTTCTAAATCCATTCAAACAGCTTAGTGTTTCTTTAACTGGTTTACGGTAAATAAAAGGTCATTTTTAATTAATTATATTCAATTTGATAGAATAAATCAGAAGAAGATTACTTATTTTTGACAAAGTTTATATTCCTGGAGTATTCATATTTTTCACATCATCATATTTTCTGATAAGTCAAATTTTTTAAGTCTTGTTTTTGAGACATTCAATTTTTTTAGGTCACGTGATTAAACTCAGGTGACGTATTGCTATCCGTTTACAACCGTCGTCGTGCGTCGTCCGTTGTGCGTTAACAATTTTACATTTTTAACTTCTAAAATTACGTCCATTTGTTACCATTTTTTTATGTGAGGCCTCTCTATGATAAGAGGAATCTTATATAAATTGTGAAATTCATGGATCTACCACCCCGGGGCACCACAGGTGGGGCCAAATATAAAAAAAGCAAAATTTTCAAAAATCTTCTTCTCTACTCCCACACATGTAAAAAAAAACCTGGTTGCATGGTTATGATGTCCATGAAGCCTTCTACATAAATTGTGAAATTCATGGCCCCTGGGTCAGGGGTTTTGGCTCTGGGTAGGGCCAATATACCCATATAGTAAAAATGTATTGAATCGTAGAAAATCTTCTTCTTTACTCCCACACATGTGGGCAAAAAACTGAATACATGGTTATGATGTCCATTAACTCCTCTACCAAACTTGTGAAACTCATGACCCCGGTGTCAGGGGTTCAGGCTCTAGGGTGGGGCCAATATGGCCATATAGTTAAAATGTATTAAATCTTAGAAAATATTCTACTCCCATATATATTTGTTAAAAAAAGCATGATTATAATATCAATGAAGCCCTCTACTAAAATTGTGAAATTCATGACCCCTGTCTCAGGGGTTCGGGCTCTTTGGATGGGCCATTTTGGCCATAATGTAAAAATGTATTAAATCTTAAAAAATCTTCTTTACTCCCACACATGTGGGCAAAAACCTGAATACATGGTTATGATGTTCACTAACTCCTCTACCAAAATTGTGAAAGTCATGGCCCCTGGGTCAGGGGTTCAGGACATGGGGGGGGGGGGTATAGTGTTAATGCAAATAATGTTTAAAAATCTCCTTCTCTATTCTCACTCATCTGTATGAAAAGACTTAATAATTATGTTTAAATATGTCTTAGAAAGTCCTCTACTAAAATTATAAATTTCATGTCCTCTTGAGTAAGGGTTTTGACTCTAGGGTAGGGCCAAAATAATGCAATGTTTAAAAATTATCTTCTTTACTTTCACACACCTGAGAGGAAAACTGAATTCATGATTTTGAAGACCAGATCTTTAAGTTTTTCACCAAAATTATAGGTTTCATAGTTCTTTTTGAAAGATTTCAGGCAGGGATGTGGTTGTCATTACAGATTTATAATTTTTCTACTCCAGAATGAAATCTAATTAAATACAAATATGAGACTCCTCGACAAGTTTGTGTATAGGTAATATGCTACTCAGGTGACCGTTAAGGTCTATTGGCCTCTTGTTTCAAAACATCATATTTTTAATTTTGATATTTTCAAATCCCATAGTCATATATTGATGTTTGATAGTATGTGGTTTTAATGTGTTTCGTGACAATTCAGACAACATCGTCCTTTAAATTTCATTTTTGTTGCTCATTTATATATTCATAATAAATTTGTTAAACTTCTTTTCCAGTTAATGTTGTTCTCTCCATCCATAGCACATCCTGAATTAGTTAGTGGGACGATTCGATTAAAGCTAGTGTGCATGATAACCACTGTAGGCGGCCACATCTTTGGGCAGTGCCCAACCTGCAAATCTGGAATATTGGATTTCTCAGCCCAATAAATGGCATAATTTTTAATGAAACGTAATGAAACTGTAATGTCCAGTACTCTCGTTCATAAATATGTTTTGTTTTACTTATACTAGAAAGATATGAACTACATTGTATGTATAAGAGCCAAATTTAAGTCAATTTAGAATAGTTTACGTCGAGCCGACCTGTGTAGATTAATTATTAGGATATGATATGCAATACATAGTTTTACAATCGTTTTTGTAGGTACTCTTATTCTGGACGAGGAATCAAATAAATCAGTGATTTCATCGGCCTTAGGAAGGCGGCTGGGCAGTTTGTTGGGAGCGCTTACTTTATGAGGTTTTAATCTACATGTACGTAGCAGCTTTCTAATGCCATCTTGCATGATCGATATGGTTGGCATCATGGCATGTCTGGATCTGAACTTGGGCCAAGACAAGTGAGGAGTGCTGAGCTGTCCTGACCTCTGTGGCGAAATTGAAATAAAACTGGTTTTCCAGTATTTCTGCCTTTTCCTTTGGGCCTGATCAAAGGAAATGGATTTCATCCCTTTAGATTGTTAAGATGCCACTAATGTCACACATTTGGTCCTTATTCGAGTTAAACAGCTTCTTGTTGCTCCTATCATCAGTCATTATGTTCTCAATGTAGGAATTATAGGCCTGACTTCTGTAGTTTTCGGTAGTACCGCCACCTTTATGCTTTTTGGTCAAATTGAAATTCGAGAAGGCCCTCTGTTCCCGGCGGTCATTTGTTGAAAAATGACTGACTATATCGTTTGGATGTAATCTTGGAATGAGCATGCCTCTAAAGTGTGTTCAGATTTCTTGTTTTGAAGGAAAACCAGAGTTGGTCCACCAGTGAGTCAGTTGTACGGTTGGCTGTGAACTCGTTGAAATGCTGTATAATTCAGGTCTTCTTTAATGTCATCGAGGGTTTCTTGTTTTCACGGATAGATGAGTCGTCTCACTCGTTTTTGGGCAGATGATAGAATCGTTTTCTATAAAATTATGATTATCAATATTTAGATCTACCTAATATGTATTTAAAAGAAAAAAAAGTGGTTTTCAAAGCTCCATTAAAACCTATAGAACTGAAAATTACCGATCCTGTCTCGACAAGATATCGAACGGTCGAAAATTTTAACAAATTAAAAAAAAAATCATGGACTGTACAAAACTATCAGCATGAAGTCAGACTCAAATTCTCTTATGAGAATAAATGGTCATTTCACCGAATTCCATCTATCATACGTATGCACATTTGATAACTTTGTATCTTTTACCTTACACGTTATAGTTATTTCAATTTTTCTTTTAAAAAAGTAAATATAAACAATAAAATGCTATCTTTGATTATTCATTCGGCCTATGATGCCCGGATTTGTATTTTGTTTGCAATGTCGCTGCCTTCATACCTGCATCAACCAACAAACAAAGCATTTTGTTTAGATATGATGTACAAATTTGCAATCGTTGAATTCAAAATGTGTTCTGACATCCATCGTAACATCCAAAACATTATTGTTCAAAAAGGAACTTGTATCATGTCAATCATTGGTCATTTGACACTCTATTGTTTAAAATCCAACCAAATTAGCTCGGACTGAATTCGCAGCGTCACTTTCACTATACATGTAGTGGTGCGATGGAAGACGAAATGCACCGTGGCGATTTTCTGCGTTCGATTGTTTTCCCGGCGAACATCAATGACATTTATTTGTCTCTCAAGTCACAGTGGACAACTATACCCTCACGCTCACTCTGTATCATTTACTGTAGGATTTTAAGACACCTGAGAGACAAGAAAATTTATCATAAAAACTTTCTCCTGCACTAAAATATTGAAGTTTTCCGAATTCCGAAAAATACTCGAAACCAGACTGAAGAAGCTGCTGCAGATGGGATTAGGCACAAAGGTACGATTTTTATTGCAAAACCGAATAAAATATTTAAATGTTGGTTTAGATGTATATTTATATAATCTAATACTAATAATATTTCATTAGTTAAAATTGCTTTTATTTTAAAGTTCAAGCAGGCGCAGGCAGTTCAACCTGAAAACGAGGATGTGCTTTGAGGAAAGGGTGTCTTCGGAAATTCCACTGGTGAGGCATTGCAGAGTACGGCTGTTACAATGCACTTCGAAAAATTACACACCTTCAAAACAATTTTCAAAATGCGTTAATTTTGGGACCAAGTCAACGCACTTTGAATGTTTTTTCTTTCAAAGTGCATTCATATCGTCGATATAAACGCATTTTGAAAAAAAAATGCCCAGGGTTAGGTAAAAATATTAGATACTTTTATATACAATAAATGACTGTTTTAACCTTGTTTAGCTCATAAAAAATAACTCATTGCATTCTCAGCGAACTTAATAAACAGTTTCTAGATTAAAATTTAGCGGTCTGTATATGCGGAAGGAAATGAAAATACATGTAATACATATAAATACATGAGAGTTAGCTCTCATTGGTTAATCTTTAAAAAAAAGAAAGAGGTCAATTGCATGTTGATGTGGGTCATTATCAAAATATGCAGACTTTTGAAAAATGTAAAACATGAGAAAATTATTGCTGAAAAAATTACTTTGATTGCAAAAAACACATTTAACAAACAATGAAGTATAACATCTTAAAATTTGCAAACATTGGGATCTACCATTTGATTGATAATTAGACTGAAATTTAATGAACTGTGAACATTTTGTCAGTGGTGTAACAGGTATATAGTATAGGAAAAAATTCTGAAATAAAATAAAATAATTCTTTTAAAATGATGGACATAAAGTTTATATCAACAAAATTCATTTAAAGTTATTAGAACTAGATAACAGAAAATATTTGACACATTTACATAGTGACCAACATAACATTTGAGACACAGTCTTGATGTTACTCAACAAATTTTTAATTTGAGCATTAAAAACACAACTGGATTTTTCTTTCAATGATGCATAAAAAAGACATTACTATAAATGCACTGGTGTGTTTCAAATATACATGTATTATTGTCAGTTTATTTTATTTGGAGAAAAATGTACATGTTACACCACTGATTATTATGTTTTACCACTGACATAAAAGTTACACCACTGACCTAGCGATAATAAATAAGAGATAAGCGTGTTAGATTTTGTAAAATAAACAAATTTCTATTTTTGATTGCATTTAAAACATGATAAATTTGATCTTAAATAAAAGTTTTCGTGTCTCATTCTTTCATAATCTGAAGATAGACACACTGTTACACCACTTATAATCAGTGTTACACCACTGACAGAAAAATTGCATGTAGATGTTTTTTTTTTACATGAATTCACTCATTCTTGAAGTTATATTTTTTTACTATTGGCATCCACACACTTATATCCACCTTGTACCGAGTTCGAACTTTCTTTGCCTCATCAATCTCACAAACAACATCGTCAATACTATACCAGCTCATATCAATCATACATTCTGGACAATAAAATTGAATTTTCTCCAATTTTCTCCAAAATCAATGCATACAACGCATATACACTTCCTCTTTGTCTATATATGTTTGTTGAAGCTCAGCTAGCATTTGTTACTTTTAAGCATTTGAAAGATTTTAGTATAACATAATAGGGAATGTGAAATGTCAGTGGAATAACATATCTTATAATACACTGTAAGTTATGGTGGCATAGATCTGCCATCACTTGTCAGATAGTTATGTCGACTTGTCAGATGATTATGTCGACTTGTCAGATATTTATGTCAACTTGTCAGATATTTATGTTGACTTGTCAGAAAATAAACATATTGACTAGAAACTCAATATTTTGTTGTTAAAGCGTGTTAGTGCCACTAACTGCCATTAACTTGTCATCATAATATCTGACAAGTCGACATAAAGATCTGACAAGTTAACATAATTATTTGACAAGTCGACATAAAGATCTGACAAGTTAACATAATTATCTGACAGGAAAAATAATATGACCACTAGTTTAAAGAAATTTATCATTCATATTATAAGCCGAGGTGTCAAATAATTATGTCGACTTGTCAGATAATTATGTCGACTTGTCAAATAATTATGTCGACTTAAAAGATGCTAATGTCGACTTGTCAGATCCTTATGTCGACTTGTCAGAAGATATTATTTCAACTTGATGGCACAAATTGGGCGTGGAAAGGTTATAGTGTTGAATTTTTAAACACGTGGATAAGTGACAAGTCGATTTAAAGAACTGACAAGTCCACATAATTATCTGACAAGTCGACATCAAGATCTGACAAGTCGACATAATTATCTGACAAGTGGTGGCAGATCTATGCCACCATATTAAGTCATTAAAAAATTTGATTTTTTGATAAAAATAAAATGTGGATTATTTCATTTCTTTATTAGAATAAATTTGTTTTTACTTTTATCTTTTAATCAAGTATTTAAATGAGGAAAACATAATTAGAGCATACAAAATGTCAATGGTGTTTCAAATAATGTCAATGGTGTAACAGGTCTCATTTTCCAGATTAAGAAAACACAATTGCAATTAAATAGTCAAGCTTTCTTTATTGTGACAGTGTCTAACTTGTAAAATTGATAAATAACAATTGTTTAAAATGCTCAAAATATAAATGAAATGGAAGAAAAAGTAAAATAATTAGATAATGTCATGTGGTGTAACAGTTTTTTCAGTGGTGTAACAACAATTTTTGGTTACACCACTGACCGTTATACCACTGATGTATCCATAGTAAATGTAGCAGTGTGACCCAAGAGAACAGATACTACACAAAGCTACAAAGCCTATGTTATAATGTGATAAACATTCATCATTTGTGTGAAAAACTTTTTGTTCTTTCATAATAGAAAACCTTAAATAGCACGTTATTCCACTGACACAGTTTACATTGTATTTTTCGGAGCATCCTAACATTTTCTGCCATATTTTCTATCACAATGATGTCATCACTGATACATTTATCTTTTTAGTAGCAGGGAATGATGCCACTATGATCTGAGGGATTCCAACTGTAGTACAATATTATTTACTTGATGTATTTTAAGATATTTTTATATAATTTGCCTTGTAACACCAATGACAAAAATTTTGTACAAGCATATATTTCATCAAATTCATTGTTTTTAAAAGAGAACTTGTTAAGGAGCATATCAGAAATTAAAATATGAATGTTGTTTTGAAAATTAACGGTGATTTTTGGAATAAAACATCAATATTATTGAAGATATTGTAGGTTAAAGACGTTGCAAAAATTTAATGACAGCATAAATTCACTGAAATCTCATAACAAATAATATTTTTTTTATACTTTAAGCAGTAAAATTGTCGATTTATTTGTTCAACAATATAGGTTTAAGTTTCTAAAATCCAATGGTACTGTATATATTCCCCAGAACATTATTTTTCCCCCTTTAAATTGACACTGACGCAAAAGGCTGCATATTTTGATAATGACCCATGTAACGTTTTTTTATGGTCGTAACAAAAGATAATCAAAGTATTGAAGTACTGAGAGGATTTGATTTTATCGATTATCATATATTTTTAAAATCAGTGATATGTGATTTTGCATGGCAAGTAGTATCAGTAATTGAAATATTTCTGAGAAATTGTATGGATCAAGGCAAGATTGAACTTTAGTTTTGTTCAACCAAACGCTCGACTGTCTCCGTTTATCTTCGACATGCAAGAGAGACTCTCTGTTTTGTCGGATATTAATGGAGACAGCCGAGCGTCTGGTTGAACGAGACTCTATCGTATGAATACATACGACTTAAAAAAAAATATCTAAACTGTTCGTACCATTTAGAATCTTACTATTTTCATTGTATTGATAAATAGGTTTTCTTGAAAAACAATGCTTCAGAATACATTGCATCTGAATTTATCGATTATTTTCAGGAGCTAAGTGTTGTCAGCGGTAGTGATTTGTGCTTAGGTCCAAGCACTGTTTGACTTTCGGTTTACCCGAGTAAGTGCAAAGGAGAGTTGATTTAAATCAACTCCCAAAAACGATAAGATGGCGGACTTCGATATTCTCAAACTGGACTATCCAGTATATGAAGGAATTGGTTTACCAAAGATGCCAAATTTTTTAGAAAACGCTGGACAAACAATACAAAATATCAAAGACTTAAAGCTCGGTCCAGATGCAGTTATTCTGGCTACGTTTCCTCGATCGGGTAAGTCGTATTTAAAGTGTAATCTTAAATAACATCTTTTATGGTTATATCGAGCTATTAGATAAGGTTCTATTTTCAAGTTATAATTAAATTTTAATGGATGGTTACTATATGTTAAATTGTATATTTATAAAGTGTGCAAATATTTGTCGAGCAAAGTAACTGAATAATTTTGAAACTCATACCTTAGAGCACGACTTGTACACATTTTTGTGTAGATTGATAAATGTTTTATATTAAATGTGCACATAAATCAAAAGTTAGTAACTGGTATAAGCATCTGTTTGTTACTGAAGTTATTCTCATGCAACATGGCAATGACCTATATAGGCATGAACTTCTCGAGTTGTACAGTGTACATGTATATACACTCGAAAAAAAAAATTATAAGTGTTCACCAAACAGTTGTAACAACGTTATTGTTGACAAAGGATACGCACGATTCTGATACACGAACGATCTTACAGAATTTTCACAATGCATGAACGATAACGATAAAAAAAACGCAAACAAACGATTCTACACCATTTAAAACTCTTGACTGGTCCTCTGTCTCTATCGTACAAAAGAGACACATCGAAGCCAGGGATTCCTGGCTTGATTGACGCGCCCTCTATCGGTGCTGCTTTATACACAGTATGGGAAATAATCTAGTAATTACGCGATCTGCCGAGTCTATAACACCATACTCGGCCGATTTATGTTTCCTGTGTCGATTAAATATGTCAGTCTTAATTAACAAAACCATTTTACACCGCTGTTTCAAGTTTTTTACTCAATTAATGAATGATTTGCAATATAAGGGAACAGGTGATGTCCCAAAAATAGAATATCATTATGTGTGAAAATGTAGAGAATTTTGTGCGTATGAAATGTTTAATAATCCCGTGAAACAAAAATCTGATAAAAAGGAATGTTTGTATTTTATGTGGAAATAAAAGGGACCGTGTTAGATTGATTGAAAGCAAATAACACTGTGCCGGATAATTATGCCAGTGCCAAGGTGGCAATTTTGCACCCGTCTAAGCTGCATATATCGAAAAATTCAAATATGCCATATGATAGACCATTGCTTAAAGAGTTAACAACCACCTTTGTTATCATTGTATCTCACCTGTCAGGTGAGATGTTTACCTTTTAGAAACAAATTCCTATAGGAAAATAATTTTTTTCCCATAAGAAGAACAGTATTCTTATAGGAAATTTGAAATTTCCTATCGGAATACAAGAACTTCCTATAGGAATTTCAATTCCGATAGTATTTGATAAAATCTGATAGGAAAACTTAATATCCTGTAGGAAAACTACATGTCTGAATCAAATGCATACAGGAAATACCATTCTCCTATAGAAAACTATTGTCTATCATTTGGTATGTATAGATTTTTCCGAAACTGCATCTTAAGCGGGTGCAAAAATGCCACCTTGGCACTGGCATATTTATCCGGCACAGTGTTAAATTCTGATATTGTTTTTAAAGAACTTTTTAAAAAGTATGGCGGTATTTGTGTTGAAAGCGGAATACTTTGCAGAAATTGTTTTAAAAAATTAATAAACTTGGAAAAAAAGTGTCGGGAGTTCTACGATTTGTGTCAAAAAACTATATAGCTGTCTATACTAGAGGGAAGAGGCTCGCTTATTCTCCGGCCAATGAACAAAGGAAAATATCAGAAAGGCATTGCCAGTCTACAAAAATTTAAAGTTAGAATTGATATTTTAGATTAGAATTAAGAAAACGTATTGCTTTAATTTATATTACAATATGCTTTGTTAATTAAAAAATCGGCATTTACAGTAGCCATGCACTGTTTTATATTTACTAGTAAACGGTGCGATAGGATTCATACACCAATTAAATTGTTTTAATAACTCCACAAGGTATATTAACTTCTACCAGAAGTTAAAGAAAATAAGAAAAAAAGATAATGCATACTCTACACGAAATTATTTACATACGAGTTAAATTTTACACAATGAACATAGGTTTACTCTTCAATTCTTTTATTGACGCATAAGAAATGCATAAAAAGGAAAACCAGTCTTAACTATTTATCGAAAATTAACAAAATTTGGTGGAACCACCAATATCTAAACAATACATTCTATAATCTACAACGTTTTATAACGATGGTGGAACCACCAATTTTATTCACTGTTTGTGCAAAGAAACTATTCTATACATTGTTTAAACTATTCTATACATTGTTTATGCAATCTGATTCCCTTATGTAATGATATAATTGTGCTAGAAACAGGTAAATTTGTTATCTTGTTCCAGAGAAGTTTGATTTTACTCATGCCATATTTTCATATTATACGGTATTAGTTGATTGAATTTTATTTATTCTTAATTTTAAAGCATCTAAATATATTTCAGTACTAATAAATGTTTACGCAATGTAATAGAGAGGAATGCCTATCGTATTTTCATTTGAAAGAAAACTTGTATAGGCAATATTGATCGCTTTCATTCAACGTGTCTCTCTTGATTGAGGCTTATATGATCAAAAGTATATGTCAAGATACGATATATGCTTAATATAGATAACCTAATCATGCAAAACTAACTCGATCGATCAAAAGATTAAATGAGATGTTGAATTACTTACTATTTAACGAAGAAAGGGATTCGATATTTTAAAAAAGATTAGCGCTGACATGATACAAGTATGTAAACTTTTGTCAATATTATTCTACAAAAAGTTTTAAATTCACATTTTTGCGTTGGTTTAAAAACTACTCGTCATGGCTTTAGATTAAATCCTGGAATTCCGAAAAAATTTATAAAACAAAAATCGCATAATCACGCACGGTAAAAAACGCAAACCAATTTTCTGATACACGTACGATCCGGCACGCTACACGAACGATCACCCATGGTGCAAGAACTATTTGACTTGTGAACAATACCGTTGTTACCACTGTGTAATGTATTTACTTTATGAAACAACATGTGATGCACATGTGATGTTCTTGTCGTCGGGATGACTGACTCCAACTGTATTTCAAGTACTTAAGAACGATGCATCGACTCCTGGTTCAATTTTTCTCGGAGCTTTAGGGCTATTTTAAGTTGTTGATGGAAATGGCGTTTTAATTAGGGAAAGAAAAATAATATCAAAATAACATTTTCCTCGGATCGCTCTATATTCAAAACATTGTCGAGGACAAAAGAAACAGCAAATTTAAATTGAGTAATATTTGTGCTAGAAACAATGCAGACAACAATTTTTCAATGATCTGTTTTTCAAATGATCGTTCGGCAACGTTAATTGTTATCTTTTTAAACTGTCACCAAATACTTATATCAATCACAAAAAGACAATTATATTATATGTTGTGACGTTTTGTCACGGGTAATTGATTTCAATCGATGTTCTTATTTTATCTATGATATTAATGACAAGACATATCAGTCAAGAAATATTTGAAAATTTTACATTATATCATTGTGTAGTTTTCAAATTATTCTATTTATCAGGGTCAACACTTGGAAGTTCATAACTTAGAACTATAAAATAATGGCATCGCGAAAATAGAGTATTTTGAGTAAATTAAGGAATCTACAGTTATAAATTTTACATAAGGCGATGTATGTATGTATGTATGTATGTATGTATGTATGTATGTATGTATGTATGTATGTATGTATGTATGTATGTATGTATGTATGTATGTATGTATGTATGTATGTATGTATGTATGTATGTATGTATGTATGTATGTATGTATGTATGTATGTATGTATGTATGTGTACAGAAGTAGTTATATATTTTAGGATCCCCCCCCCCTCCCCAGGAAAATACAATATTATGATACAACAATTGTCCGATAGACATTATTTATTCCTCAATATGTTTTGAAAAAGTTACTTTACATTGTATATGTATATATATTAAGATAATTTGAGCAACAATTGACATAATTGACATAAATGGACAAGCTTTAAGGAGTCATTAAAGAAATAACAGGAAAATAAAATAAAATATATTCTGCATGAAAAAAATCAGAATTTTTGTCAGGTTTTTTTTTATGTTAAACATTGAGCTTTTTTTATAATTAGATGATTTTCATCGTCACATTGCATATTGAGCACTGCGATTTTCAAAAAGATCTTCAACAATTGTTCATATAAATATAAAACACCTCTGTAAGCAATTCTAGTTTGCTGTCCATTTTTCTCTACCTAGAGTATACAACGTTCCGATAACATGTAAAATACTGACAAATTAGAAAAATTGGTTCTGATAAATGTTATTGATTCCAAACTGAACCAAACAACTTTAAAGTCTACCTCAGATATAAAACAGTCAACTCTAGATTTAATATTCTATTATCTTATCAAAAACATATTTATCATTTAATTCACAGACAGAAAAAAACAAAAGATTTGATCTGGGGATAATCTATAAGATAAAAGTTTTTACATTGTAGGAACACACTGGGTGTACGAAATTGCTCATATGTTGCTTACAAAAAAGGCAGAGTATGCTACAAAGTCCAGAGAGGCTGTTTACTTGGAAGGGTTGCCAGACCTGGGCCCTCTACAGTCTTATAATCATATCGTCAGCACACACCTTCCATTCCAGTGGTTGCCAAAACAGCACTTGGAGACTGGTGGCAAAATCATTCATGTCATAAGGAACCCGAAAGATGTTGCTGTTTCATTGTATAAATTTACGGACTCATGCGACGGTATCCCTGAGAACACATTTGAAGAATTCTTTTTTGAATATTTTTTAAAGAAAAGTGAGTTTAAAATCAGTTGTGTAATGGAAAAAGTTTGAATATTGCAATAACTAGTTTTTAATGTGAATGAAAACGTATCCTACAATTCAAAGCTTAAAACGGGTGATTTTACAAAAGAGAAGATCAAGAGGAGGCTATAGAATACATTTATACATTTAAACATTCTCAAACTATAAATTATTTTTAATATATAATATATCACCTCTTAATTTGATATGATTATATTAAAATGTATGAGGGCCCTTCAATATTAAAAAATCTTCACGCATCCATCAATATAAGAGTTTTTTGTAAGAATTGTGGCATGTAAAATTTAGTTGGTATGTGTCGCTTTATTACATATTTTAATCTTGCTGGATTAGATTTTTTTTAAATGTTTGTTTCTTTGCATATAATGTGTCTTCTTTCTTTTGTTAAGAGGTGATGTTTGGCGGTTGGTTTAATTACAACAAGGCGTTCATCAGAGAATCGGAAGTGCGGAAAGACCAAATCATCATGTTGCAATACGAAAAACTGCAAAGAGTAAGTAATAAAACCAAAGGTACAGTTGGTTAGCAAACTGTGTATTAATAAAAGCAAAATTCATTTATTTCACAGTAAAGAAAAATTAGTAACATATAAATGTATAGACATATTTCTAATTGTTCAATCCATTTCAATATATCTATATATGAATAAATATCAAATAATATACTCCTTAGGTAAAATCAAGCACATACATGTATCATACTCTAAAATTCAAATTCATTCCTTTTGAAAATTACAAAGTTAATCATAATGGATCGCATTCATCCAACTTTGCAAATACAAAACAATAAAATGTAAAATTAATTCAATAGAAACATAAAAACTTAAAGATGCAATTCAAAATTTAAGAATTTTAAGTTCAAACGATCACCATTTTAAACAGAATACTATCGGGGAACTCAAACGATTGGCAAAGTTCTTAGACGTAAAAGATGCTGACCAATTGTTTCCAGAAATAGCAGAGAAGTGTGGCTTCGACAATCTTAAAGCAGCTGATGAAAGAGTGCGAAATGATTCCACTATGGCAGAAATCATAAAGTCTATGAATCTCAAGAAAATTCCTACCTTGTATAGAAAAGGTGAGCAGATAATAACGTATCTCCAAAGGGGGGGGGGGGGGATTAGCGTGACATTGTTTTAATTGACGTCCATAATTTTTTGCTATTCAAAATGTTTCTTATATCAATCAATATCGAAAATAATATCTGCGTTTTATTATTTTTTTTTTTGTCGTTAGTTTTTTGAATTGCAAAAACATCGTCGCGAAAATAATCAGATACTTAGTATGCTTTTAATGCCTTGATAAGGATGTACATGTATATTTTTATATAGTTATGTAGCATATTACTTTAATATTTAATGTTTTATGAAAATATGCAAAATATCAAATATTTCTTTTTAAGAAAGAGCCTTAACATTTACTGAAAGATATTTAAATTTTGAAAAAGGTTTCCTGTAATGATTAAATAAAAATGTGTATGTAAAACCCAATTTTAATTGAATTTTACGCAAATGAAGCAACTGAAGACTAAAGAAACAACAATTTATTTTCAGGTAAAGTTGGAGATTGGAAAAATTATTTCACAGTAGCAATGAACGAAACATTTGACAAGATATACGCAGATAACATGAAGAATGTTGCAGTTGATATCGATTTTGTCTAGTGTTTAATCCGAAATGAATCATATAACATTTGTATTGTATTAATCGATTATATCTAAAGTATTGGCTAAATATTTATGCATTACCTCTTAAGTGTGTATCTAAAGCTAAGGTAGTTATTAGTTTAATCTTGTAATTTAACACCAGTGTTGATGTATACACTGTTTATAGATCAATAATACAGTAGACAATAGTGATAAGATTTTCTGTTAATATCCAAAAGCTACTCTACACACTCCTAAAATGATTAGAAACCCGTTCTATTCTAGCTGAGCTGGGGAAATAGACATGTGTGCTTTATTAAGACTGAAACGAAATGTGGCGGTAGGGAACAGTGCTCTAAATCAAAAGTTCAAAAGAAAAATACAAAACAGGAGCAGAATACACATGGGTCTCTACAAAAACTTGAGGGGGAATCAGGCACCATGGATAAGCGAGCAACGTCACATCCGCCGTGTGCTCTTTGTGGTAATCGGAAAAGGCTTTGCATGATTCCTAAATTTAGATATAACGCCAAATCATTTCCATTTTGAATTTAAAGGGGCTGGTCACGATTTTGGTCACTTTTATTATTTACAATGCGTTTAGAAGACATTTCTAATGATCCAATAAAATTTGAGAGTCAGTTGTAGAGTTATAAGCAAGATACAGGGCTCACAATTCTTTGTCATGTAAACAAGGCCCGTGCCCTGTTTTTGTATACAATGGTTCAATATTACAGTAAAAAATCTTTCTCTAGCCAATTTGTTAATCTTCTTATTCATTTTAAGCATGAATAAACTGTTTCTAACATAACACATTTGTTTTAGGTCTAAAACTGAAATTTTTACTTCAACATTCAAAATGTAAACAAATGCTTTGTTTACATAGCAAAGAAGTGTAGGCTCTGTAACTCCCTTATAACCCAACAATAGACACTCAAATTTTTGTTTATTATTGACCTTACTTGAGCATTGTAAACATTAAAATTTGAAAAAAAAACCCAATTTTTGATCAAAATTGTGACCATGCCCCTTTAATGATGTACGATAATTAATTTAAAAAAAAACAATAATACATATCATTTTTAAGCTCACCGAAGTTTTCTTATTCATGTACTGGGAAATTCACTGAAAAATATGTTTATTTTAACAATCTAAAAATAAAAGAACTTCTTGATATCGATGTTTGCACTTAACTTTTCCCGCTACATCATTTTAATGTTCTAATTTGTGCATTTGACAAAAATACCTTAAAGAGAGCTAAATAGTTGCCGCTTTTAAAATGTTATACTCATACTTTAGACAAAAAGGTATGTGAAAAAAATTAGAGAAATGTATTTATCTTTTAGCTTTATCTCCCCCTTAATAAATAGAGTTATGGCAACATATCATATTTAAAAGTTTAAAGCATATCTGATGGGTAAAAGGTTGACACCAGCTTCCTTTAATACTGTTTAAAATAAAATTGTACACTTCTATCACATCAGCGAATTCGAGGCTTTACCAGAACTTAATATTTAGGTGGAATCGATTGAAATATTTGCAATGTATTGTATGTACCATATAGATTTCGCCCTAAAAGCTATATGTTATAGGTGATCAACGTTACACAATTTATTAGATTCAAAGTATTAATCAGCAGTAAAGAACCAATGTCACCACAAAAATAAACATTTGATAGAAGGTACACCATTCGTGTTTTAAATCATGCTTACTCGTTTATCACTGATATGAAATGGATTCAGGAAAAAATGTCAGAAAAAATAGATTGTAATTAAGATATGCTGTTGATTGAATTGGAATTGCCAAGATACACAAGCGAAAAAATGCAAGATTATTTTTTAATCAATATGATATGTTAAATCAATTACAGGTCTCAGCGGATCTCAAGTATTGGCTTTCCAAACATTCCACTTCCGACAACATCGATTAGGTTAAATCCATATTTAACTTTATCTACATATCCAAATTCTAAAAATAAAAGTTCCAACAATAAATATACAAGAAAGGAAACAAGAGCACAAATTCGAGCCCATTTAATTGCAGCCCTTTTAAAATCGTATATATTATCAATTCTTATTTTATTTTTAAAATAAAATTAGCATTTTTCTCGACGTAAGATATAATAATTGAGGTATATCGACAACGTTTTATGTACTAACAATTGTTACTTCAATACTTACGTCTACCATCATCTAACACAGATAGGCAACTCCGCCATTAGCGTGGTTTGTTGTTGGAAAATATTACGGGACCAACCAAACATTGAGAACTACATATAAGTAAACTGAGATAATGATCTTAAACAAAAAATATATTGTTTTCACGAAAAATGGCATAGGTTTTAGACATTTTGAAACAAAAAATTGAAAAATAAGTTAAATATATAGAAAATATATTGACCCGCTATAAAACATCGGCAAACTCTCGGATGATGGGTAGCCAACTGCCTCCGTAAACTCCTCTTTTTATGTTGTTTACTAGATATGAACTCACAAAAATATAATATTTTGAATGTTTTGGTAATAGGTTTTAGCTGTTTATGTTTTGATATAATTGTTTATTAGAAAGACACACTGATTTAAACTGGAAATACTTGACAATAGGGACCGCAAGTTACCAATCAGTTGCCAATCTCTGTTATTTATGTCTCTGCTTCTATTCGATATATCCCTGTAAACTTGTTCTAAAAGATACCACAGTCTGCGTCATTTGTTTCATATTTGGATATTTTACTGGAAAGGGACATTGATTGTATCCTTAAAACAAAACTTTACGATAATCGTGATGACTTAAATTTTTCAAAAGTCAACTTTCCTTGTTTATGTAACAATATACTTCTACACCTGAATATGGAGTTTTTGTCTCTCAATTAATAAATCAATAAATCAATAAATCAATACACAAGGACATGCTCTTTGCATTAACAGTTTCTAAGGCAAGACAGGCTACTGACCACCAAGTTGATAAAACAGGATACATGTACAACAACCTTCTCAAGAAAAACAATCGTCCACTGAATGACGTTTTTCATACTTATTATTAGACCATAATTAATCACTTAATTGTATACGGATCTTTTCGTTTTCCCGATTACACCAAAGAGCACATGTCGTGTAGGACCGGTCAGCAAGGGATGCCCACTCTTCCATGGCACCTGGTCCTACATCCAATTTTTTTTAGAGATCCGTGTTTGTTCTGCTCTTGTTTTGTATTTTTCTCTTGGACTTTTGATTTTGTATATATTTGTTTTTGTATTTGTCAGAACTCTATATTTAAAAGGAAACAGTATATTTTTCTTGGAATTTTTTTAAGAAACGACCACTGAACACTAATAAAAAAAATTAAACGATAATATTTTATATATTTCTAGACTGTAGTATGTCAAAATATATAAAGTAACTAGATACGATCTCGTTACGAGTAGATCTTCCGTTCAATTTTTACGATTAAATATCAATGAATTTCAGAATTCCTCCTCAACCACTCCCTTTCAGATAATGTATACAATTGTCATTATCCTTTAAAATGCTTAACAAAGAGTTTTGCTTTTTTCACATACAGCACATTAAAAATTTAAGATTTTAGTTTCCTAAAATCCCTAATTACGTCATCAATGGGTTTGGAAATGAGTTTTACAAACTGATATTGTTACGATCAACAACTTTGTTTCTATAATGCATTAAAAAAAACTTGATCGTTTTTAAGGTATGTGCAATAGACTTTACGAGTGTCTTGACCTTTAATTTAAGGGGCCAGCCATTATTTCTTGAGTTCATTTGAAAGGTCTTACATATAATAACATTGTTTGTTCTTACACCTATCTAAAATTGTTGATCATTTTTGAGATACAAATGATTGAATATTTTAGGGGCCAGCCCTCTGGATCCTTAATGGGCACAGGCATTGGTGTTTTAATTAATGGAATCGTTTACAATGCTTAACAAAATATGTCTCCTTCTCTAGATATATTGCGTCCAAGTTTATGTACTTTGGTCCCTAAAAATCCCTAATTACGTAATAAATGGGCGTGGAAATGATTTTACCTGCTAAATATTGTAACGATCAACAACTTTGCTTTTTTAATGCATTACAAAATCTTTATCGTTTTAAAGTTATTTGTAAAAGAGTTTACGAGTGTCTTGGCCCCTAATTAAAGGAGCCAGTCCCTATTTCTTAATTTTGTTGGAAGGAACTTCTGATTCTCTACCTCTTTTATAATATATGTCTTTACAAAACATCAACTCATAAAAAGATACAGATCAAAACGAATGAAAATTTTGATTCGAAATTCGTACCCAATTTCCGAGCCTAGGCGAGCTCAGAGAAATGGCGCCAGTGGCACCAAAAAACTACATTCTGCACACCTTCGAACTATAGTCTACCTATCCTGAAAATTTCATATTCATATCTCTAATAGTCTTTGGGTTTATTTCTGCACAAAATTGGTCGTGAAAACTTACAAAATCGGCCGTAAATCGGAACCGGAAGTGACGATCTCAAAATTTCAAAAAAATTCTAGATTTATGACCTCTGTGTTGCAACCACTATTGACATTTATCTCAATAGTGGTTTTATTTCAAAAGTGGTTGCAACACCTCTGGCAATCATCTGTGAAAAAATGGTCGATATCGGCCGAAAAGTTTTCGAGATATCGCGTGCACAAAATTTGTGGAAAAGAAAATAAGAAGAAGAAGAAGAAGAAGAAGAAGAAGAAGAAGAAGAAGAAGAAGAAGAAGAAGAAGAAGAAGAAACAGTACGAAAACAATAAGGTCCGTTGGAAACGGAACACTTTAAATAAGGCAATAAAAGTTTGAATTATAACAACTGAGGATTCTATTACGAAAGCCTATAGTTACCTATGCTTGTTGTGTTATAACTCATTCACTGTCTTACCTTTTAATGTCTTATCAATATTGAAAGTATAATGACCTCTTCGTCATGCAATGCATGCGCGTAAGTGGGTTCTGAAGTTATTTATTTATTCATAACACAACTCGTATGAATCATCAAAAAATGATTTTATTGGTATTATTAACATCTTTCTTACGATTTCTCAACGATTTATACAACCAATTTCTTACTTGTTATTGAAAGTCTAAAAAATTATTTTGTTAAAAAGCCATTCTGATTGCACAAGTACTCTGAAGTTGACATTAAAAGGAAGCTGTAATTTTAGATAGACACCATCTATGTAGCTTTTGGAGACCAGGTCTTCCAACAATCAGTAGGAATTTCCATGGGCACAAATTGTGCTCCTCGTTTGGCTGACTTATTTTTATATTCATAAGTAACAGAAACTATTCAAAAGCTTGTGCAAGAAAATAATAAAAAACTCACTGTGACCATATCCTGACATTTAAATATTTTAATCATGTTTTATTCATTAACAACAGTTACTTTCACTCTAATATTAAATTTGTATATCCCAGTAAACTTGAAATGAAAAGATACCGCATATTGTGAGACATTAAGATATTTAAGACGTTAGCGGTAACCTAACAAAAAAACCTATAAAATCAACAGAATGATTTTCATCTTTTCTTTCATCATCAATTTCCCTTACTTACGAAGCAATACAATATCATCACCTGCTTATGGGGTTTATGTCTCTCAGCATATTCGTTATGCAAGAACATGGCCTACATGTGAACAATTTCTTAAACGAGGTAAACTGCTATTTAACAAGTTGTTGAAACAAGAATATCAAGAAGTCAAGAATCTCGATTAAAATCATCTTTACGGAAGTTCTACGGTCGATATAATGACCTTGTCAGCAAGTACAATGTTTTATTAAGACACATGCTGACTGACATTTTTCATAATTGATAAACGATTCTTTATACATCCGACTGACTATGGTTTCTCCCATTTCTATGATATTGAATATAAGCACACGGCGGGTGCGACCGATCGGCAGGGGATGCTAACTCCTCCTAGGCACATGATCCCACCTCCTGTGTTTGCTCAAGGTTTTTATTTTGACCACCACTAACAAACCAAGTCATCAACGTTTTATATTTTCCCTATTATGACATTTACCTCGATCATAACATGTCCAATTGTGACGATGAGCCAGGCGGGTGCAATCGGCCAACAGGGAATGCTTACTCTTCCTCGGCGCCTGATCCCACCTCTATCTTTTTAGAGGTTCGTGTTGCTCTGCTTTATTACATGTATATTTATGAATATTCAATGTGTTTACGTTGTTTTAAAATGATATAAATTTTTATAATTATAATGTCTATAAAAAGTTTGATAGTTTTGCAAAAATTTAATAGCAAAACTTTCATTTTTATTTATATATTATTAAATTATTTCACAGAACCAAATTTATTCAACCTTTTGTCAGAACATTTCATGCATTAAACTTAATCAGAAAATTTCAACGAATGTTCCTGAAACAAAAAAAAAAAGAAATTGATTTAAAAGTGGAATTTGAGACTGGAAGAACTAATTAAAAGTAGCCATGAGTGAAACATTTGACAAGATTAATGCAGACAAAATGAAAAATATTGAATTTGAAATCGAGTTTGACTGATGTTAAATTCATAAGCAGAATATTTGCATCCATAACGTTAAAAACACACAATCGCTTATCATATCAATAATAAAAAATCATTTATGAATTATATAAACTGTTGTAATGCTTTAATATAGAGATTTAAACATTTTTTTTATTTTCATTAAAATTGTTATGTACAAATTAATTCTATGAAGTAAAGATATGTTTAATATTGATCGATTGCGAATCCGTTTATATATTTTACCACCCCATAACAACAGAAAACTTTTTGGAAATTACTCCATGAGGCAAAAAAGTAAAACCTGGATATTTAGTACATCAGGCTGATTTTTTTTTACATCATCATTGTTTTTCAGATTCTCACAAGTCTACAAGAAAAGACCCATGGGCCACATCGCTTACCTGACGAACAATAGGTATGATAAAATCAGCTTAATGGAGTCATAATACAAACTATTCGGACAATGTACAATGATACATAGATCCTGTATAAATAAAGTCTATTTCCCACTGGATATTCTTATGTTTATAATCATTAGTCCCTTTTCTAAAATGATGATTTTATAGTCATATCACATGTTGAGTATTGCAGTTCTCAAAAAGATCCTGAACAATTGTTTATATATGGGATATAAACCTACATCAAACTCTGAACCTTCTGTGAGGCCGAAGAATTGTCATGGGGCCAAAGTCTTAACAATTATAAATGATTCTGAGAAGAAGATTTTTAAAGACTTACTCTACATATTCCTATGTAAAACTTTGATCCCCCCCCTATTGTGGCCCCACTCTACTCCAGGAGGTGTCATTATTTTCACAATTTTGAAAGTACATTACCTTAGGACGCTTCCACACAAATTTCTGCTTTTCTGGCTGATTAGTTTCTGAGAAAAAGATTTTTAAAGATTGACTCTATAAATTCCTATGTAAAACTTCGACACCCCCCCCCTATTGTGGCCCCACCCTACCCCAGGGATCATGATTTACACAACTTTGATTCTACACCACCTGGGGAAGCTTCCACACGAATTTCAGCTTTCCTGGCTGATTAGTGTTTTAGTAAAAGATTTTTAAAGATTTACTCTATATATTCCTATGTAAAACTTTGATCCCCCATTGTGGCCCCACCCTATCCCCTGGGGATCATGATTTTCACAACTTAGAATCAACAATACATGAGGATGCTCCCACACAAGTTTCAGCTTTCCTTGCTGATTAGTTTATGACAAGAAGATTTTTAAAGATTTACCTTATATAATCCTATGTTAAACTTTGACCCCCCATTGTGGCCCCAACCTACCCCAAAGGGTCATGATTTTCACAACTTTGAATATACACTACCTGATGATGCTTTTTCACAAATTTCAGCTTTCCTGGCTGTTTAGTTACTAAGAAGATGATTTTTAAAGATTTTCTCTATATAGTCCTATGTAAAACTTCGACACCCCCATTGGGGCCTACCTGAGGATTCTTCCACACAAGTTTCAGCTTTCCTGACTGATTTGTTTCTGAGAAGAAGATTTTCAAATATTTACCCTATATATTTCTGTGGTAGAGTCAAGTATATGGCATTCCTACTAGCTCTAGCTAGTGGGTTAGCCTTTTAGCTCGATCGGTAGAGCGCTGGAGGACTGCCGTGCCAGAGGACCCGGGTTCAAACCCCAGCAGAGGCAATAAGTGTCTCTGTTACATTTGGCGCCCACGTTGGGACCTGGGTATTATCTGGCGGGTGAAAGAGATTGTCTCTAGTACTTCGCCCCATAGGTGCTGGCACTCCAGGAGAGTCGGGACGCCTCTTTCCTTAGAGGGGGACAAGTGGTAGAGTCAAGTATATGGCATTCCTACTAGCTCTAGCTAGTGGGTTAACCCTTTAGCTCGATCGGTAGAGTGCTGGACTGGCGTGCCAGAAAACCCGGGCAGAGGCAATAAGTGTCTCTGTTACATTTCTATGCAAAACATTGACCCTCCATTGTGGCCCCACCCTATCGCCTGGCGATCATGATTTTCACAACTTTGATTCTACACTACCTGAGGATGCTTCCACACAAGTTTCAGCTTTCCTGGCTGATTAGTTTTTTAGAAGAAGATTTTTTAAGATTTACCTTATATATTCTTTTGTAAAACTTTGACCCCCCGATTGGGACCCCACCCTACCCCCATGGCTCATGATTTTCATAATTTTGAATGTACCATATCTTAGGATGCTTCTACACAATTTTCAGCTTTCCTGGCCCATGAGTTAATGAGAAGAAGATTTCTATAGATTTACTCTATATATTCATATGTAAAACGTCGACCCCCCCCCCATTGTGGCCCCACCCTACCCCTGGGGATCATGATTTACACAACTTTGATTCTACACTACCTGAGGATGCTTCCACACAAGTTTCAGCTTTCCCAGCCTAATGGTTTTTTAGAAGATTTTTTATATTTTCTCAAAATTTTTCAATAATTTCTAATTACCTCCCTTTGAAAAAGGGCATGGTCCTTAATTTTCACAACTTTGAATACCCTTTGCCTAAGAATGATTTGTGCCAAGTTTGGTTGAATTTAGCCCAGTAGTTCTTGAGAAGATGTTGCAAAATGTGAAAAGTTTACAGACAGACAGACGGACAGACAGACGACAGACTAAATGTGATCAGAAAAGCTCACTTGATCTTGCAGCTCAGGTGAGCTAAAACGAAATCAATTTGTATATATATTTAATTATTCATGCGTAGACAAAGCGTTCAACAATATCTAATTGTGATTTGGTTGTCGACTGCTAAATGAAATTTTCTTTAAAATATTTTCTACATTGATAATCACGGTAATAACAACTTTACACAATGGTGAAAGCCAATATGGATTGATTTTCCCTTTTTTCTAAATTATATAGAGAGAGAGAGAGAGAGAGAGAGAGAGAGACAGAGAGAGAGAGAGAGAGAGAGAGAGAGAGAGAGAGAGAGAAGAGAGAGAGAGAGAGAGAGAGAGAGATTCATGTATAAGTTAAGAAGTTAACTTACCTGACGCAAAAACTTTTTATGATCTGTAGTTGTTCGACGATCGTCTATCTCTTTTTCCTCTTAAGCAAAACTGGGCCAAATTTTACTTAACATGGGATAGAATATCCTTATGGATAGGGAAAAATGTTTACAATAAAGAAAAATAGGATATTTTTTTAGGTGAAGTTTATGACTAGAATGCATGAAATTCCTTAATCTGCTTTTTAACAACCACCGCACCAGATAAGTCCAAAACTCAATCCAAAACATCTACATATATGTATAGTGTAGATGCTATGTTGTTTAAAGTTTGACTCCTGGGACAATACTTGCGCAACGGAGGGGTACAAAGTGCAATTAAGGATTACAAAAACTAAAATTTTCTGGTATGAAATGGTATGATTTGATGAATTTCTGTGTTAGAATTCTGATATATGAAACATTTTAAAATTATTCCAATTTAAATCCACTGACGAATAATGGAGCCCCAAAAGGGATACAAAATTCAACATTGAAATATATAGGAAAAATAGCCTCTCTAATCGCAATGCTTCATTGTTTCATACTACTATGCAACCGCTTTAAATGTATACGAATATATTGAATATGTTTGGTCAAAGTCTAACTTAAAGATAAAATCATCATCTGAATACCGTGGAATCATTACAATTCGTGGTGGCTCAATTTTTGCGGTATTTGTGGGTAGCCCTCCCCCACTTATTTTAATCCTCAACGAATACAATTAAAGAAAGAGATATGGGACAGTAACCGTTCCACGAAATTAATCCCCAAGAATGACAAAAAAATTAACAGTCCACAAAAATTGGCCCCCGTGAATTAAAATGATTCCACAGTTAAACGTTGACGTTATAGAGCCAAACTAATGATCCCAAGTCTCATCTAAAACAAACAACCTATTGAGCTACTCAGATATTCAAAATTTACTCGAAAATTGTCGCTCTCCTTTTTTTTTTTTTTTTTTTTTTACCATGAATGAATCCAAAGAAATGATAAAATATCCAAACGATTTAATTCTGCCTTTGCATCCATTAGAACTCACAATACATATCTGCATATACTTTAAATGTTGACATAACACAATAAAGGACATGTATCTAAGGAAATACGAAACAAATTTGTTCCCCTACACGTCTCCGTATTTATATGAATAAGTAGGTAAAAAAAAAAAGATTATTTCAGACAAACTCGCCACGTCAAAATTAGTGTTGTGTTATATACAGCATTGCGTAAAATAGAAAAATGGATGGCATAGATGTTTACGAACTGGACTATCCAACTTATGAAGGAGTCAGGTTAGCCAAAGTTGAACCACTTCTTAGAGATGCTGGAAAAGTGATAAATGATATTCAAGATTTAAAGCTTGGTCCGGAAGCAGTTATTCTGGCTACGTTTCCTAGATCAGGTAAGCCAAATTTAATAACATGTCCATTCTACTCTAAGGTGGCTGGATTGTCGATATATTAACCTTCCGATCGGCCTAGAATTTTAAGATATGATTTGTTCAGCTATTAATTATTTTTAAAACAAAAGAAATCTACCTAATAAACCCTTTAAATTTGGGTAATTTCTATATGTTTATATATAGTTTTTGTTCTAAAGGAGATATTTTAAATTATACATATACTGATAAACATCTGAAGTGTTAGGAAGGCTTAATGGTCGTGGCCATTTTTAGACTGTTATACCGATAAACATCTGAAGTGTTAGGAAGGCTTAATGATCGTGGCCATTTTTAGACTGTCTAGACAGTCTAAAAATGGCCACGACCATTAAGCCTTCCTAACACTTCAGATGTTTATTGGTATATGTATAATTTAAACACAACAAGCAATTGTGATATGGGATAGAATTTCATGTACGTTTCATGTGTTATGAAATCCAAGTGATGTCATATAATTTTAAAACATATGCAACATATTGATATAAAGTAGCAACTCTTGAAGCGTGTTAGGCTTCAATAATCAAGTAATGTATATTAAAATTGTATTAAATTGATCGAATTTTGTCGTGGTGTTCAAATCCAATTAAGACCGACGAGCTTGATGATAGATTTAATTACTCCGACAATATCTGATTACTACATAATACTTAGAGATGATTTCTAAGAACATATATTTATATATTTTCAACAAACGTTCGATTTAATATTAAAATGGTCATTAATAATATAAACTATACATTAAAGAATCGAGTTCGTAGTGTTATCACAGACAAAGGCAATGTAAATGTAAATATTTTTCAATGCACATTACAGAACCGCTGACGGTACTAAAAAAATTAATTTCAAATTACACAATACATTTCAACATACACATATAAAGTCACCTTAACTCAAAGTCTGGGTTTTTTTTACCAAAAAAAAAAATTAAGTCAATATTTATTTAACAATGAAAAAAATCAATATTATACTAGTATTTTTTCAAATTAAAACTTAAAATTTTTTTTATTTGGGAAAATTATATGTTACACAAATGTGGATTTGTATCCGGAACAGCAGATATTTGGTTAATTTTTTTCTCTTCTTCTGCTTTAAAAACTGTGCTAATATATATTACAAAAAATTCGGGTTTTTTGCAATTTTCAGTTTTAAGAAACTTAAAACATATGCCTTCCTTTTCATTCTTTTTCTTCTTTATCTTAACTTTGTCCGGGTCGGACTTTAAGACTTCAAACTTGATATGATACTGAGAAGGAAACCACGTCTCTTAAATGTTTAGATAATAAATATAATATTTTATTTAAAATATTTAACTTTGTTAATTTATTTATTTATTTAAATTTATTTATTTATTTATTTAAATTGTTTAATGAAAATATTGTCTGGACCATTTATAAAAAAAAGTTGTTGGGTCACTAATCTACTTCTCTTCCAATTCAAAGAAGTTTAAGCACTTGAAATTGAGTACAACATTTTCATTTATTAATATAGATTGTGACAGTCAAATTTATAACAAATATATTTCAAAAGGCTTTTTTAAAAAGCCCAATTAGATTCAAAGCTTTAACATTGTAGGAACACACTGGGTGTACGAAATTACTCATATGTTGCTTACGAGGAATGCAAACTACAATACAGTTTCTAGAGAGGCCACTTTCTTGGAAGGGTTGCCAGACCTTGGTCCTCTACAGTTTTATAATCATATCGTCAGCACACATCTTCAATTCAAGTGGCTACCAAAACAGCACGTAGAGAGAGGTGGCAAAATCATATACGTCATACGAAATCCTAAAGATGTTGCGGTTTCGTTCTTTGAAGTGATGCGCTCCTGTGGTTTTTTGCGAGAAGAAACATTTGAATATTTTTTATCTGAATTTTATTTAGGGAAAAGTGAGTATTTAACGACTCTCTCTCTCTCTCTCTCTCTCTCTCTCTCTCTCTCTCTCTCTCTCTCTCTCTCTCTGAGCGCAGAATAGTTCTGACTTTACAATATAATATCGTAGTGGTATTTGCTATGTTATGAGAAAAATCTACAGGAAATGTCACGATCGATTATTATTCAAATAATCTTGATTGAAACCAAGATAAAAATGAGTCAATTCTTTGGATGCGTTCCTATCATCTTAAGAATTAATTTAAGTATTTCTTTAACCTTGTAGGGGAAAATAGGAATAAAATGTACTGAGAAAAAAATAAGTACAATTTTTACAGTTTTTTATGTGCTATAATGTTATCAAAGATCAAACTCTTTTTATAAGAATTTAGAAGATTCTGATTTAAAAAAACACGTTCAAAAAAGAATTTTTTCATGAGTTTAAAAGTTTTACATCACCATAAACTTTTTAACATATACTTAATTGCTACGTATTCAAAACTAGAGCCATTAATCCAAGGTGATTAAGGAATGTTATTACGCGACTAAAGAAGTAACTAGTTATATCCAGAAAGCTTTTAACGACGGTTAATTGTTTAATGCTAATTCGGGACTTTGTCATCATATAATATGATTTTTTTGATATTTAGGGGCAATTTATGGGGGTTGGTTTCAATACAACCAAGCCTTCATTAGAGAGGCAAAGGCACGAAAAGACCAAATCATCATGTTGCAATACGAAACAGTGAAAAACGTAAGTGTGTTACTGTTGGCAAGAACAGAATTTTACGTTCTTTTTATACTAAATTCTAAGGAAAAATTAGATATTAATATGTTTTTAGAATTTCCGTCCTAATTGATTTGATTTAAAAGATATTAATAACTTTGCATTGTTTGATATTCACAAAGCTTAATTTTGTAACTCTGTTGCTTAGCTAAAATTTGAACTCCAGTCAAATATGATTGAAAATCACAAAATTTAGAAGCAAACCATTGTATAATATGCAAATTTAAATTCAGCAAAAAAACAAACAACAGCAACAAAACATTAGCTTTGTTCACATGACAACTTACAGAGCTTTGTGTTTTACCGCTGACATTTAAATCTTAGTTAAGCAGGTAAAAGCTAAAAGTAAAAACATAGAAAATGTGAAGAATTTTGTCATGTTTTACTCAAATGTACACATACATACATATTGAAAAGAACATTTCAAATAGAACACACTAAAGGAAATAAAACGATTAGCGGAGTTCTTAGAAGTGAAAATAGCTGACCGATTATTGAAAGAAATAGCAGAGAAGTGTCAATTTGACAACTTAAAGACAGCTGATAAAAGCGTGCGAAATGATGAAGCATTGTCCAAGATCATGCGAGCTGTGAGTCTTAATGAACATCCTACCATTTATAGGAAAGGTAACTAAGAATACTTTAATAAATGTGTAAGGTTAGTTTGAAAATTTATTCTACAGCTTACTTATTTGTTTAATTTCAAATATATAAAACCTTTATAATAGTTTTGCTTTATTTAACCAATCAAAAGATTAATCAATATTCATCATTAGATATATGAAACATTTTTGAAAAAAATTACCATTAGTTTAAATACAAAAATCAAAATATGAAATTTATTACTTTAAAACACTGTCAATATTGAAGGAATGATACATTAAAAGGAATTTTATTTTAGGTGAAATTGGAGACTGGAAAAATTATTTCACAGTAGCGATGAGTGAAGCATTTGACAAAACAAATGCAGACAATATGGACGATATTGGATTGGAATTCGAATTTGAGTAGAGTACAAATCAGAAATTGATATATGTATCATATTTATGCATTATCATTCAACTCTTAGTGAACAAGATTTATCTGAATATCTATTGTTTATATTCAATGAAATAAAAAAAAATATTTTGCTTGTAATTGTGTCATAAACCGATGGTTTTTATTACACAAGAAAATAAAGACTATTTAGGCCATTTACATTTCAAGAATTGATGTCCTCCAACGGCTTTAAAAAATATTTAAGATTCAAGGTTTTTTTTTCTAAAATAGAATTTCATTCTCTCTTCTAAGAATATCTATATATTAAAGGTACCTCTTTTTATGAAAAAAGTCTTCACTAGAACAAAACGGAAAAATGCAATACAAAAAAATATGCATTACTCTAAAGATAAATATCACGAGACCATGTTTATTTCTAAAGTATCATAAGTAATGGAAAATGTCAACATCAAGAAATAAAGCCTATCAAAATAAAACAAATTTACATGTAATTATGCATTCTGTAAACGTCTTTTATTCCTGGAGTTAATAATTTCACGGTTTGATGAATTAGTAACTTTTACGGTTGTTTTAATTTCACGGTGGGTTTATGTTTTTATATTAAATAATCATGATGTTGTCAATATTTCTCTTATATTAGTAAACAAGGGAAATAATTAGCATTATTTTTCTTTCCCTTAATTATCTTTTAACTAGATGCATAGAAACGAAAAGTCTCTTAGCAGAAAAGTCTCTCAAATCCTCTTCTAATTTCAACGTTGAAGAAAATTATTCTTACACTTATGCACAATAATTTCGATGTTATATAATGTTCGCGGACATTTATTTCCTAAAGTTAAAATTAAAAAGAAAACACCGTAATGTACTCCATGTCTACAATATACACATCGAACACGTTTATCAAGTATACATGATGTAACAGATCTAGACATTAAAGCCGAACACCGCTAGTAAATAGGCACCGTCACACATGTCACAGTTCATATTAATTTATTTATATAATGTTCATCAGCGCGCATTGCCGATAGAACGCATTGCTGTATGTATGAATGAGTGCATGTGTGAATGTTGTGATAAGACACGTGGTTTTTCCATTTTTAGGATTTAGTGACCAGGTACATGTATATAAGTCTTATTGACCAATGACAGACGACTTTTAGCTCATTAATATGCATGTTTAACTAACTTCGTTCACTATATAAGCGCAAGTCCCGCCAAATCCAGTACCCACAGATTCTACCCTTTACGGCGCTAGTATCATTTACTGTTATATTCCATTCCTGATCTTCAAAGATCCAGTTATTTTTTATTATTTAAAGTCCTGGATACCTGGTAAGATCACTGTTAAACATATTATTGTAACATCATGTTCAGTGATATTGTCGGTAAATCACCGGTATTATAATTGGGAAAACCATTGTGTTTGTAATTTAATTTAATATGTAGTACATGTAATTGTCTTTCGTCAACGTGTGTGTGTTGTGTTGTGAATGTGTTTTCTGTGTTTTCTAGGTTTCTTTGCATATATAATATAAAAGCAAAGTACGAATCCAAGTCTTTGATCGTTATTTATTTAACGACCCTGTGACACACAGATATCTTGTATATAAACCCTTCAATTTCGTAACACCCGATTGCACACCTGAAACTCTTGGTTGACGTGTAATATTCCTTTCGGGATCTTTGAATTTTATGCTTTTAATTTTTATTTTTATGTGCATATTCTGTTTGTAAATTACATTTTAACCAGTTTATTTGATGCTAGCATTCTCCTTGCTTGAAATAAGTGCGTAAAACTGAATATTTTCAAATTTCATCGTGACCGAGTAATACGGCGAGGCAAGATCTACGTCCATACAGGTAAGACCTCTACAGCAAAAAAAAATAAACTGTTGAAAGTCTGCAGCATATTTAGGGGTTGTAGGGATAACCGTAACGTTGGTGAAATAGAAATATGGCGGACAAGATCTATTTACGACGGTGTTCATCTTTAACTTTAACAGGTTATGCAAAGTCCCAATTTACTCGAATTCTTAACTTGAAAGACTGATGATTTTCGCGCGGTTTGATAACCGACCTTTAAACGCAATAAAATGATTTTTTCCTTTTATGTGTATATCTTATATTTAAGATTGTGACATTTTACAGTAGTTTGTCGAAGGAGAATTTAATCTATAAAATTCAGGCATTGTAATTAATAAAAACAGATAAATACAAGTTCGCCAAAATCATGATCACTAAAATTTAGTTAAACATTAGAATTAAAGAAGTGTAAGCATTTTAGATGTAAAAGAAATTCTTTGATAACATCTGCCATTTTGATTTTCTAAATAACTGTCAAATTAAGGAAAACTTATAGTTTAATGAAAGAAACCATGTACATAGTGAATTCGCTATAGTTATTATTACGAATTCATTAAACGGATATAACGCATTACGGATATCAAAAAGTTAATCCATTGGTCCTTAGGACTTTACTATAACCGAGTTTTATTGTACTACTAGACTAAGTATTTTCGATTTTACTGCTTACTCTTTGCAGCTTTTCGTATTGCAACATGATGATTTCGTCTTTTCGCGCTTCCGACTCTCTGATGAACGCCTTGTTGTAATCGAACCAGCCGCCATACATCACCTCTTAATAACAAAAACAAAACACATTGTATTAAGAGAGAAAGAAAGAAAGAAAGAAAGAAAGAAAGAAAGAAAGAAAGAAGAAAGAAAGAAAGAAAAGTCTAGAAAGTCTTAAGATAATCCAATTATTCTTAAAGTTAATTTGAATAATTTAAACCCATACCAACTAAATTTATTAAGAAAATCTTTAAAGGGGAGGACTCATAAATGCGTGTAGGTTTAAATATTTTTCTACAAGTATATATTCAATACCATCACATCCCATTAAGGGTTAAAAACAAAATCGTTTATTTCATTTTTAACATTTCTCAGGAAAATATTGAAGACGGTTAAGAACTGCGATAAAACAATAATTGTTCGTTTGAATTTTAATGTTAATTTAATGTTGATTTCCGCTTGATCTTCCTGTTTGTTTAATCACCCCTTATGCCATAAATTGTAGGATTCGTTTTCATTTACATCTAAGTGCAATTATTGCAATGTAATTATATATAGAACCCAGGTCCTTCAAACGATTGGTGTATATCCAACTCACCTTCTTTTAAAAATATCCAAATAAGAACTCTTCAAATGTTTCGTCTATGGAATTGCAAGAGATTTTAATGTTAACAATGCTTCAGTAAAGCCTTTTCAATAGGCAACCAAAATTTGAATGTCATTCGATGAGTTACAAGTTACAGCGCTTACACTTCTTTGCTATGTAAACAAGGCATTTGTTTACATTCTGAATGTTGAAGTGAAAATTCAAGTTTTTGACCTATGATAAATGTGTTAAACGTTAGGAACTGTTCATTTATGCTTAATATAAATCAGGAGATATACAATATCAGCATGGTATATTGAACATATGTTAACAAAGACAGGGCACGAGCCTTGTTTACATGACAAATAATTGTGAGCCCTGTATCTTGCTTATAACTCAACGACTGACTCTAAAAAAATCATTTGATCATTAGAAATGCAGTTCTAAAGCATTGTAAATAATAATTAAAAAAAAATAGATGCTATCATTAGACAGTAATACCCGCACCAAGTGTTTGCCCCTAAATAACACTGTTTTGTACCAGTTTAATTAAAAATGAAGGCAACATGCCAGCTCCGGTAATATATTTAAAAATTATAATTTTCATAACGGAAGGATGAGATCCCTTCCCATATGATAATACACATGAGCAGCAATATGTGCAATTTGGGGTTGAACTGTTTGCATTGAATTTTCAGTTAATCAATAATCTTAACATTTCATGTGATAGAAAGTATAATGGTCTATTTAATTATTAGAAACAAAATTTCAAATTTAAAGTATGCCCCCTCCCCGTGGCAGTTGCCGGTTTTAGATTTGCTTCTGTGTGCCTACATGTACATCATCGAGTGCACAGATTTAGAGAAGGGAGTGAGAGTGAGGAATGCAGACCCCCCCCCCCTCCCCATGAAAATTCATTTATATCAATTGTAAAATTACCAAAGATACACCTTGGACCCCAGTGCTCTTACAGACATGTAAACGCTCTAACCCATTGCGCTTAAATGTTAGGTAACATTATTTAGGGGGTAAATATTTATTTAATATTTAATATACTTTATTGTTTATCTCGATAGGAAGTATACATCACAATATGCAGGTGTCCTGCACCACCTTAAAGCTGTTATTCACCTAATTAAATAGTGCAAGTGGATTTGAAGAATAGGTCATAAAAATACATGCATCTTACAAATAACTGATCTTTGTCTGAAGTTACGTACACAACACAGGTCTGCAGGCCTCATTAGCGGGTACTAGTTTTACCCAGCTCTTCGATTAGATGGGTTCACGTGTATATATACATGTATGTGTTTTCCATATGCAGAAAAGGATTAGTTAAGATCAGGTAAAGGAATTCATTATTGTGTTTTAATTGGATTATCATTATTATGTTGACCAATATAGGTAAGCATAATACATTGTACATGTAGTAGCAGTAGCACAATATAATGAGATGCCAGCATACATAAGTTCTACTTTCAGTTTCTTAATGTGATCTCCCTTTGACAGCATACTGTGTCATCTTCTTTTAATGTTTAAATAAGTTTATCATCGTTACCTATCCTATCGTATTTGTAAAGTTTCTGTCATTTTAATTGCAAAAGTTATATTTTTCATTTGTCAGACTTGCACTATTGAGTTGACCCCATATTGACCCTGTATAGAGCCTTAACAATTTCGTATTAAATTTGTGTATTAGATGTAAATAAGTTTAGACACTTATCATTTTTATATGAGTTATAATAGGAAGGAAGGAGTATTTCTTTCTTAATGTATTATAATGCATCAAATACAATGTAGGTCATGACCTTCAGGGACTGTTCTGACCCCACGAAACAGGAAAATACAAAATATCTTCTAATGTCAATATGATGCATCAATTTAAATGGTGTAAAGTACATTAATGACCCCCAGGTCATGTCGTTAACCCCCCCCCCCCTCGCCTTTATGAAATAGGAAATGATGATACACTGTATATTTTGTTAACTTCTGAGATCTGAGATCCTCATCCCTAAACCTATAATTTATTCTTGCTCTTTGTGTCATTGCGCGTAAAATTGTATATAGATTATGTCACCTAGGAGACACTCTAACATTCTAGAACTAGAAATAATAAAGTATTTTATCTTATTCATAATGTAGTGTTTGATCCATGTGGGTAATTCCTAGCCTAATAATGACACTGATTAATGTCTAGGAGAATTTACAATTGCCCCAAATAGGCGAATACACATGCATATAAGATTTTGTTTATAAATCTTAAAAATTGAATTAAGCAATTTCCAAAATGTTAATGTGCATCAGGAGAGAAAAAGCAATCAAGAAATGATTTAAAATTTGCTACTGTACACATGTAAGAATGTATTAAGAAGACTGAATCTTTAGAACCAGGTTAGATTGGGGGGGGGGGGTGAATGTGGAGTATAAACATTTACCGGTATAATTTGAATCATTTATTGTTTTTAATTTTAACTTGTCAATGAATACTACCGGTAGTTATTGATCCGAAGGTAGAAATACGACCTCTGGTCATATCTTAATAGATCATTTGTCAATTATGCAAGGTGTAATGTAATTTTTTTAAGAATAACATTTTTTACCAGTTTATAAAAGTTTTTAGACACCCAAATTATATTTTGATTTTAATAGATCATTCGACAATTAAGGGGGGGGGAGAGAACAGTTTTTATTTGAGTTTGTTTGGGGGTGGGGGTTCCAAGTCATATATTTGACAATTTTTAATGTAATTTAAAATAAGACTAAGCCATACTACAGTCATGAACATGAATAGTATAGAACAAAACACAAACTAATACATGTATATATACATAGGA
This sequence comes from Magallana gigas, assembly GCF_963853765.1. Lineage (NCBI taxonomy): Eukaryota > Metazoa > Mollusca > Bivalvia > Ostreida > Ostreidae > Magallana > Magallana gigas. The sequence continues at coordinate 35,165,573 of NC_088860.1, forward strand.
CGTATTACAAAACATAGATAATTGATCTAATTATCTGGGTTTTTGAATTGAATCATATATCATGTACATATTATATTATTGTTTCTTTGTTCAAGGCATTTCAGATGGTATGTAGGTCATGATCCCAAGTGCTCTTCCTGAAATAATCAAATATCATAAAAACCATTGAGATCCCTACCTTAATCCAAAGATATTATTCCTCCTTAGGTCATGGCGCATCAGATCATTATGGCATGTAATTAATTTATGACCCTAAGGGGTCATCCTGAACCCCTTAGAATCAGAAATTGTCAATTATCTTTAAATTATTGATGTTTGATGATCCTATCTCTATTTAATCTTTACTATTAAGTCTCCCGAATGAAATTTGGAGACTTATTGTTTTTGTACGGTTCTTAATACATGTATTATTATTCTTCGTCTTCTTCTTTTTCTTCTTTCCCGCTCTGAACTTGTTTCCCAGAGATGGCTGGACAGAATTGTACAAAACTCTAGGATATGATAGGCCTGCATATCTAGTTGAGCACCCTGGTTTGATGTTTCTCATTTTGGGTTAGACAACCACTTTTCGGGGGGGGGGGTCAAAAGGGTGTGGGGGTCTAACATTGAACCTTGTAGGAAGAATCGTAGACTCTATTGTAAATGGTAAATTGAAAACGGACAAAGATAATAATATAGGGTTTTCATAATCATATATTGACTGTTATTGGCAATATATAGGGTTTATTAGATCTGACACCTCGGGTCATCCCCATCCCCCAGGAATTTGACGTTACCATATATCTCAGAAACTGTTAAAATCATGACCCCTTAACCATATATATTCATGTTTCTGATGTCAAGGCATCAAATGTTATGTAGGTCATGGGCCCTGTGGGTGGTCCTGACTCCCTCAAACAGCAAGTCCCTTCATATCTTCAAAACAGTTGAGATCCCCACCCTTAAACCATATATATTCTTGTTCCTTGTATCAAGGGGCATCAAACGGTATATAGGCTATGACTCCCCTCGAACAGGAAGTGCACGAATATCTCGAAAACGGTTGAGATCCCCACCCCTTAACCATATATATTCTTGATTCTTAAAGGGCATCAAAAGGTATGTAGGTAATGGGCCTCAGTGTTAAATTTAATTTTTCAAAACCGTGATGCACATCTATGGAACAGTTCCTATCATATCCCAAGATATGATGTGTCTTTCCATTAAATCATAAAGGGAATTCTAGGATCTATGGGTTTTTTTGAAGTGATAAACGTCAATTTTCTGCTACTTTTTGATTCCCTGGATGAAGTTTAAATTTTTAAAACCTTATTGCACGTCTATAGAACAGTCCCTATCAAATCCCAAGATATGATGTGTCTATCCATTAAATCATAAGAGGAGCTCTTGGATCTATGGTTTTTTTTAGTGATAAAAGTCAATTTTCTGCTACTATTTGACTCCCTGGATGGAATTTTAATTTTTAAAACCTTATTGCACATCTATAGGACAGCCCCAATTATATCCCAAGAGATGACGTAGCTACTCAATAAGTTGTAAGAGGAGTTCTGGGAACCATACTTTTTTTGCAAGAAAACGTCATTTTTTGTTGCCTACTGATCCCCTGAATAAAAAAAAAATTCTGGAACCTGATCACACTTCAATATGACACCCCCAATCATATTCAAGAAGATCATTTGGCTACGGTTCAAAATAATGTATCCATGTTTCATTACCACTAACAATTTTTGATAAACGTCGTCCATCGTAATTTTCGTAGATTTGAGGTGCTCCAAGACGTTGCTTATCTTTAAGGTCTGTTTGGACGTTTTTTGAATTGGTAACCCACCTTTAAACTTGTATCAATGACATACACTTGTTTCCATACACATCACACAAATTTTTGAAAATTTCTTTGGCGTCTCTTACTGGTCTGACACATGCTATTATGAAGCATCTAATTTCAACCTTATTGGATGATAACTTGATCAGTCATATTCTCACACAGTGTCTCGAATTGTGGTCATATACCAGCTTCTCCAAGGAGTATTCGATGACGAAACGTGGTCAAATAAACGGCTATAAATAGAATATGAACCAAATCATTCGTGACATTATTTATTGAACGCCCCTCGAGCTGGTTCATTTCATGGTAGTTAAATTCTTACAAAGAATCAATATTTTTCGTTACCACAAAATGATTTTATCAAATATTTTTTGGAAGTAATATTTTTTTTATTTGCTTTACCTTATTTACTAAACGTATAGCATTGATGTTTCTCCTAGCAAAGAAGTCAGTCTTGGTTAATTTATTTTATTACAAAGATAATAATATTTAAATAAAAGCAAAATAACCGCGTTACTATAATGTTTGCGGAAAATTACTTCATTGGGAACATAGTGAAATAATATTCATTGTCATTACCACGTCTGCGGTTTACACGTTTACACGTTGAAAACGTTTATTAAGTGGCATGATATGACAATCATTAAAACAGGCAATTTTTTATATTTATTATTTTTTTCATATGCATACAAACATTTTAATAATATAATTCAAAGCCATTTTCTATTCATCCACTCACACATTCATCCAGATTTGGCAGTGGTTGCTTGTTAAACAAAGGCAAACGGTTAATATTAATAATAAACAAATAAGAAACAAAAAATAAATTAATTTCTGAATTGTATCAAATATATGTTTCCATACATGCCAGTTGTTGGTAAACTTTTGCAAAAACAGGCAAATTAACTTCAATTTAAAATCAAAATCTCAATGGAGGAAGATTGAAGCGTTTCAAAAACTGACATTTGAAGCGCAGTAAAATGAGGTTTTTTTTCTCTGTGCAGATATATAGAATGTTGACATTTTACGGTAACAAGTCGAAGGATTAAGTGTGTCAAAATCCACACATGTTTAAAGGGGTTATCGTAAGTAGGACACAGACATATTTAAATCAAGGTTAAAATTTCATGCTAATACAAATAAGAGTAAAATGGATATCTATCTTGTGATCTAAATGATTCTCGTCTGGGGGATTTAGTTATACATGCATAAATTGATTAAATTTTCAACAAGGAAACTTAGGGTGCTTTTTGTCAATCTAAACAAGTTCAAGGTATCACATCATTCAGTGTAAACTAATAAATTCATTCAATATCTTTGGCGGTTGGGCAAACCCTTGTAAGTTTAAAAGCCTAAAGTTTATTATATGGTGCGCCAACAATCTTTTATTAAACTTATTAGTTATTAGGTATGTAGATGTACTATTTAAGCATATACTAACTAGTTATAATCCATTAGTCGCCTTTCGTTCAATATGCATGAACATAAAACCCTTCAAAAGTTCAGTATGAAAGTAGGATCATATTTGTAAAAGCCATACCTAAAAAAATGTATAAAGTGTTTTATCATGCACGGTCACGAGTCTTGAACCCCGGCTGATGACCGAATTATGTAATACCAACAATAAGTGTGTCATTTAGTACGGAAACAGATACTGTCTCATTTTTAAAAAAAAATCTGATTATATATGAGAGCAACTTTGACTTCTCTAAGGAGTATTTGATGATGAAACGTGGTCAAATAAATGGCCATAAATAGAATATGGACCAAAGCATGCGTGAAAAGAAATTCAAAGGTCACTTGAAACCTGTATTTTATGTCATATTATTGAATTTGTATATTATTAAAGTTTCTCTCATCAAAGAAGTCAGTCTTGGCTAATTTTATTTTATTGCAAAGAAAATAATTTAAGTGATGCAAGATAACCGCGATGCTAAAATGTTATAATGTATAATAATAAGATTATCGCATCGGGAATATAATGCAATAAAATACACTGTATGACTGTAGCCCACAGAATTCTACAGGCTAATCCTAGGTTTTTGTAAGTTTGAACTAATTACAAGTATTTGAATAAGAAAATGATCTGAAACAGATAAATGCATTAAGCCAACACTCTTTGCACTTCAAAGCACACCATACTATAATACATTTTGAGAAACACTTTGGCATGTGAGCGAGAAATTCCCGCTGCATCATTTACATATATGTAAACAATCAAAATAGGTTATGAAAGTCAAAATTTATTGTTCACCTTTCGTTGAATTTACATGTACATAGGATCCTTAAAAGTTCAGAAAGTGGAATCATGTTTGATAAGGCCATATCTAAATAAATTTGTATTAAAGTGTTTTATGCACGGTCACGAGTCTTAAACACCGGCTGAATGACCGATTATGTAATACCAATAATATGTCATCTAGTACGAAAGACAGATACTGTCTCATTCTTTTTAAAAACTGAATATATATAATATTTATATTACCCCTACCCAGAGATCATAACTATGATACATTTTATCATTTATACATTTTAACTATGATACACATATTGATTATGGAGGAAAATGTTTATTATATTTTTAAGTTATACATGTTTGTGTATTTGAATTGTGTTGTAATTACTAAATAATACATATGTTTGATAAAATTGTTTCCAAAGTGCTTTATTCAAAAAGACAACGCGAAGTCATTAAAATATGCATGCTTACAATGTTTTACCGGTTAGTAGAGGTTCACCAAGGCCTCCATTTATAAACAATGTTTGCAAAGCCGTCTTATTTCAATACCTTTAAATAAACTTCATTCTCATTGGCTGAGGTAGTCCAATGGGACAGATCGATATATACTGATTTTCTTCTATTTTTAGTAGGTGTATAAAAGGACAGTCTTTCCTATTATTCAGTGAGTTGTCCGGCAGAACACCCCAGCAGGTACTCACACAGTACCTTTCCCCATCTGCTAAGCACTGTCCCTTTTTGGTGATTTTGCTTTACTCTTACTTAGTAGCATTCCTAAGTATATTTCTAAATCCATTCAAACAGTTTAGTGTTTCTTTAACTGGTTTACGGAAAATAAGAGGTCATTTTTAATTAATTATATTCAATTTGATAGAATAAATCAGAAGAGGAGTACTTATTTTTGACAGAGTTTATCTTCCTGGAGTATTCATATTTTTCACATCGTCATAAAATTTGGATAAGTCCAATTTTTGAAGTCTTGTTTTTGAGACATTCAAATTTTTTAGGTCACGTGAATAAACTCAGGTGACGTATTGCAGAGTACATATCGTCGATATAAACGCACTTTGAAAAAAACGGCCCAGGGTTAAGCAATAATATTAGATACTTTTATATACAATAAATGATTGTTTTAACCTTGTTTAGCTCATACAAAAATAACTCATTGCATTCTCAGCTCACTGAATAAACAGTTTCTTGATTAAAATTTAGCGGTCTGTAGGCGGAAGGAAATGAAAATACATGTAATACGTATAAATAAATGAGAGTTAGCTCTCACTGGTTAATCTTTCAAAAAAATAGGTCAATTGCATGTTGATGTAACGTTTTAATGGTCGTAACAAAAGATAAAAACGATAAGATGGCGGGCCTCGATATTCGCAAACTGGACTATCCAGTATATGAAGGAATTGGTTTACTAAAGTTTCCAAATTGTTTAGAAAACGCTGGACAAACAATACAAAATATCAAAGACTTAAAGCTCGGTCCAGATTCAGTTATTCTGGCTACGTTTCCTCGATCGGGTAAGTCGTATTTAAAGAGTAATCTTAAATTACATCTTTTATGGTTATATCCAGGAATTGGATAAGGTTCTATTTTCAAGTTATAATTAAATTTTAATGGATGGTTACTATATGTTTAATTGTATATTGATAAAGTGTGCAAATATTTGTCGAGCAAAGAAACTGAATAATTTTGAAACTTATACCTTAGAGCACGACTTATACACATTTTTGTGTAGATTGATTAATGTTTTATATTAAATGTGCACATAAATCAAAAGTTAGTAACTGCTATAAGCATCTGTTTGTTACTGCACTTTTTCTCATACAACGTGGCATTAACCTATATAGGCATGAACTTCTCGTGTTGTACAGAGTACATGTATATACACTCGAAAAAAAAATTATAAGTGTTCACCAAATACAGTTGTAACAAAGTTATTGTTGACAAAGAACACGCACGATTCTGATACAAGAACGATCACGCATGATACACGAACGATTTCTAACTTACAGAATTTTCACAATACATGAAAGATAACGATAAAAAAAACCGCAAACAAACGATTCTACACCATTTTAAACTATTGACTGGTCCTCTGTCTCTATCGTACAAAAGAGACACATCGAAGCCAGGGATTCCTGGCTTGATTGACGCGCGCCCTCTGTCGGTGCTGCTTATACACAGTATTGGAAATAATCTAGTAATTACGCGATCTGCCGAGTCTATAACACCATACTCGGCCGATTTGATTAAAATATGTCAGTCTTAATAAACAAAACCATTTTACACCGCTGTTTCAAGTTTTGTTTTACTTAATTAATGAATAATTTGCAATATACATGTAAGGGAACAGGTGAACGTCCCAAAAATAAAATAGCATTATGTGTGAAAATGTAGATAATTTTGTGCGTATGAAATGTTTAATAATCCTGTGAAACAAAAATCTGATAAAAAGGAATGTTTGTATTGTATGTAGTAATAGATAAAAGTGACCGTGTTAGATTGATTGAATCTTACGCAAATACTGATATTGGTTTCAAAGAACTTTTTAAAAATCATGGCGGTATTTGTGTTGAAAGCGGAATACTTTGCAGGAATTGTTTTCAAAAATTAATAAACTTGGAAAAAAGTGTCGGTAGTTCTACGATTTGTGTCAAAAAAACTCCTAGCTGTAGCTGTCTATCTAGAGGGAAGAGGGTCGCTTCTTCTCGAGCCAATGAACAAAGGAAAAGAAGCAATCCCGCATATCAGAAGGGCATTGCCAGTCTATTAAAACTCAAAGTTGAATTGATTTTTTATATTAATTATTAAGAATTAAGAAAACTTATTGCTTTAATTTGTATTACAATATGCTGTGTTAATTAAAAAATCGGCATTTACAGTAGCCATGCACTGTTTTATATTTACAAGTAAACGGTGCGATAGGATCCATACACCAATTAAATTGTTTTAACTCCACAACGTATATTAACTTCTACCAGAAGTTAAAGGGTAGAAGTTAATGAAACTAAGGTGTAAAAGAAAAAACAGAAATGCATACTCTTCACAAAATTATTTATATACAAGTTAATGTTAATGCAATCTGATTCCCTTATGTGATGATTTAATTGTGCGAGAAACAGGTAAATTTGTTATCTTGTTCCAAAGAATTTTGATTTTACTCATGCCATATTTTCATATTATACGGTATTAGTTGATTGAATTTTATTTATTCGTAATTTTAAAGCATCTAAATATATTTCAGTTCTAATAAATGTTTACGCAATGTAAAAGAGAGGAATGAATATCGTATTTTCATTTGAAAGAAAACTTGTATGGGCAAGATTGATCGCTTTCATTCAACGTGTCTCTCTTGATTGAGGCTTATATGATCAAAAGTATATGTCAAGATACGATATATGCTTAATATAGAAAACCTAATCATGCAAAACTAACTCGACCGATCAAAAGATTAAATAAAATCGCACAATCAAGCACGGTAAAAAACGCAAACCAATTTTCTGATACACGCACGATCCCGCACGTTACACGAACGATCACCCATGGTGGAAGAACTATTTGACTTGTGAACAATAACGTTGTTACCACTGTATAATGTATTTACTTTATGAACAACATCTGATGCACATGTGATGTTCTTGTCGTCGGGACGACTGACTTCAACTGTATTTCAAGTACTTAAGAACGATGCATTGACCCCTGGTTGAATTTTTCTCGGAGCTTTATGGCTATTTTAAGTTGTTGATGGAAATGGCGTTTAAATTAGGGAAAGAAAAATAATATCAAAATAACATTTTCCTCGGATCGCTCTATATTCAAAACATTGTCGAGGACAAAAGAAACAGCAAATTTAAATTGAGTACAATTTGTGCTAGAATCAATGCAGACAAAATTTTTTCAATGATCTGTTTCTCAAATGATCGTTCGGCAACGTTAATTGTATTCTTTTTAAACTGTCACCCAATACTTATATCAATCACAAAAAAGACAAACATATTATATGATGTGACGTTTCGTCACGGGAAATTGATTTCAATATATGTTCTTATTTTATCTATGATATTAATGACAAGACATATCATTCAAGAAATGTAAGAAAATTTTACATTATATCATTGTGTAGTTTTCAAATTATTCTATTTATCAGGGTCAACACTTGGAAGTTTATAACTTAGAACTACAAAATAGTGGCATCGCAAAAATAAAGTATTTTGAGTAAATTAAGGAATCTACAGTTATAAAATTTACATAAGGCGATGAATGTATGTATGTGCTCGTGTACAAAAGTAGATATATTTTTTAGGATTTCCTCCCTGCTCCCTAGGAAAATACATCATTATGATACAACGATTGTCCGATAGACATTATTTATTCCTGAATATGTTTTGAAAAAGTTACTTTACATTGTATATGTATATATATTAAGATAATTTGAGATTGATATAATTGACATAATTGGACAAGCTTTAAGGAGTCATTAATGAAATAACAGGAAAATTAAATAAAATATATTCTGCATTAAAAAAAATCTGAATTTTTGCCAGTTTTTGTTTTTATATTATACATTGAGCTTTTTTTTTAATAAATAGATGATCTTCATAGTCACATTGCATATTGAGCATTGCAATTTTCAAAAAGATCTTTAACAATTGTTCATATAAATATCAAAACACCTCTCTTGGTTCTGATAAATGTTATTGATTACAAACTGAATCAGACAACTTTAAAGTCTACCTCAGATATAAAACAGTCAACTTTAGATTTAATATTCTATTATCTTATCAAAAATATATTTATCATTTAATTCACAGACAGAATAAAACAAAAGATTTGATCTGGGGATAATCTATAAGATAAAAGTTTTTACATTGTAGGAACACACTGGGTGTACGAAATTACTCATATGTTGCTTACAAAAAAGGCAGAGTATGCTACAAAGTCCAGAGAGGCTGTTTACTTGGAAGGGTTGCCAGACCTGGGCCCTCTACAGTCTTATAATCATATCGTCAGCACACACCTTCCATTCCAGTGGCTACCACAACAGCACTTGGAGACAGGTGGCAAAATCATTCATGTCATAAGGAACCCGAAAGATGTTGCTGTTTCATTGTATAAATTTGCGGACTCATGCGACGGTATCCCTGAGAACACATTTGAAGAATTCTTTTTTGAATATTTTTTAAAGAACAGTGAGTTTTAAATCAGTTGTGTAATGGAAAAAGTTTAAATATTGCAATAACTAGCCTTTAATGTGAATGAAAACGTATCCTACAATTCAAAGCTTAAAACGAGTGATTTTACAAAAGAGAAGATCAAGAGGAGGCTATAGAATACGTTTATACATTTAAACATTCTCAAACTATAAATTATTTTTAATATATAATATATCACCTCTTAATTTGATATGATTATATTAAAATGTATGAGGGCCCTTCAATATTAAAAAATCTTCACGCATCCATCAATATAAGAGTTTTTTGTAAGAATTGTGGCATGTAAAATTTAGTTGGTATGTGTCGCTTTATTACATATTTTAATCTTGCTGGATTAGATTTTTTTAAATGTTTGTTTCTTTGCATATAATGTGTCTACTTTCTTTTGTTAAGAGGTGATGTTTGGCGGTTGGTTTAATTACAACAAGGCGTTCATCAGAGAATCGGAAGTGCGGAAAGACCAAATCATCATGTTGCAATACGAAAAACTGCAAAGAGTAAGTAATAAAACCAAAGGTACAGTTGGTTAGCAAACTGTGTATTAATAAAAGCAAAATTCATTTATTTCACAGTAAAGAAAAATGTAAGCCTTCTGTCTTACAGGATCCTATTGAGGGTCAGCTCAAGCTTATGGATGACAAGTCCAGTATTTCTTTCTCAAGCGGTTTTATTAAGCGTGATCGTATAGTTACAATAACATCAGCTAATAGCAGCCCAAATCAGGAGTCTGCACAATCTCATTTCATATGGGTATATATAAGGTTTTACTTACGATGGACAGTTTTGACTAGTTCGGCCCATATACGACGATCATGAGTGAACATTTAGTGTTCAAAATTAAGATTAATATTTTATTTCTAAATAAAGTAACAAAACCGTCAAAACTGCCAATCAAAGAGTCTGGATGCAGGATGTGGGTCTCCGAGTCCTGGGTCTCGGAGCCCCCCCACCTAGTATGAGGCATCACTTACTCACAATACGTTCATTCATACACGGCATAAAAGGTTACAAAGGTTAATATATAGAATACACAATACATGACTCAATATAGAATACTAGAGCATTCGTTGCAGACACAGAATCGCCAAATAGGTCACATGTTGTTAAACTCTCAATTTGGATATTATTCTGCCCATATTATGCACCTGGTTTCATAACATCATTTAGGAATACTACGCATTGCTACAAGAGTCACAGAGTTCATTCTGTCAATTATCATTAACACCATTCAGTGCGCAGCATCTAGGTACACATAAATATCATAGTGACCATTATGTAATACTAGCAATTCAAGGTCATAGCATGGCTATCTGTTTACATACGTCCCCCAAACAAAAGAAATATCCCGAAGGGAGATTTCTCATGCCTGGCGCCCGGAATAGGAAAGCGTCCTTGATCTACCCTTGATCAGACGAACTTCCTAGTGACATACCAGTCAGAACATCTATATTAAGAGATAGTAACAAGTGACATGTTTCCACCTCCGGCTTGGAACACCATTCATCTATAAAAACAAATCTATACCCAGGATGTATACATGTTCATAAAATCATATAGCTTGATTATATCGCATTACAATCATGAAAACAAAAATGAATAAAGTATGATAATAATGACCAAGATGAAATAACCATAGTTGAATATAATCGTAATTCATCATCAAAGTAATACTAAGTATGGTTAAGCTTGATGTCACATACATATACAAAGTCAGTGCATGCTTATAAGTTCACAAAAATATCTCTTCCTTCCTAGGGGCGAGGTTCGCGTCATAAGTTCGGAGTCCATCGGTTTCTTCCTGAATTTCTCCAGAGTGAATCAACAAATACAAGATTTACATTAGCACAAGATAACGCACATTTCTACTTTAACACATTTCACATTTTGTTAATTTTCGCTAAAATCACAATCCTTTCATAAAGAATACACAACTTCTTCGCGGCTGTAGCTCAATTATTCATCCATCATCGGCACCCGTGGGTAGAGGGTCGGCGCGGATGGCGAGGCGACTTCTCGCGGAGCGTCTCCTGCGTTCCTCTGTTGCGTAGACATCGCGGCCTTCTCTTCCAGGTATTTACGTGCCAGCTCTGGGTCCGGTCGATAGTATTTGGTATATGGATAGTCTTCATTTTCCTCCTCTCCACGAAATTGTTGTGCTAGTTTAGTCGAAATGGTCCCCGTGTTACTGGCCAATTTGTGAGTTCCGATTCCTCCGCTTCGTCGGGGTTTCTCTTGGATCCTAGTGACTTTCGGGATTGGTTCAAGTTCAATAATGTCGCTAGAGGTCCTTTTCTCTGGATTCTCACAACAAAATACAGTGTCTTTGGAAGAACCTTTCTTATCTCCGTCACTACCCCTTTTTCGACAACCTGTCCAGCAACCACTACAGCATATACCACCCCACTTTTTAATAGTTTTACGTTTCTTAATACAAAGTCCTATCGTTATTGTTACTGCCAAAGTTAAACACACATAAAACCAGGGGCTTCCCACCCAAGACGAGGATTTCATGGGTTGCAAATTAATTACTGGCAATTCCGCCATTAGTGCATTCATAGGGAAAATTTTAATATCTTTTAATTTGTCAGGAATTTTTATTTGGCTAATTTCGGGGTGTCGGGTGTTTAGAGGGTCCCAAAGGGTGCATGTATCGATCTCATTGATAAATTTTTGGAAAGAATTGGTCATGTTGAACTGACTTTCTCTATTAAAAAATGGTGGTAATAATAATGAACCGTGAAAACCCGAGCAACCTTGTCCCAAACTCAGAATGTCTATCGGGCTCTTAACCTTTGTACTTTGTGTATTTTGTCCACATTTTACATTTATTTCCAATGGCTTTGAAGAAGTGATTAACCACTTTCCTTCACGCAAGTTGACCGCATTTGGATCAAGTAACTTATTTTCCACTAATACCGAACAATGTTTTTCTATTTCTAGCAGATTATTTATAAATATTTTTACTATGCATAAATCGCTCGAGCTTACGGGGTAAAAGGGTTTATTTATAGAACAAAAGTTCCCGTGTTGTCTTTTACATGCGTTGGTTTCTATTTTAGATAAGGTAGTGTATGTTCCCCGAACATCATCTATAGCGATTGCTTCAGTTTCGATATCATATCTAGCCAACAGATTTGATTGATTCGTTTTTAAATTTGGCACCGGGAGGTTATGGACCTTGAATAACTCAAATCGTTTGTTTGTATCTAACAGGGGTATAGTCATTGCAATTATGAGATTTTCCTCCCCAATTAATGTCGTACATGGTAAAATCCTATAATAAGACCAAAGGTCGGTGGTTATATCATAAGGTAATTTAAGATACGAAGGTAACTGATCTGAGATTTCTAACAACAGGCGCCTGAGATCTCCTGGGGGGATAACGGTTGGAGAGAGATGTCCTAAAGAAAGCATATTGAGACGTAAACGAAGTTGTTGTAAATGATTTCTAGTTACTGAGACGATTTCGGATAAACTACTTAATGTCCTGTCGAAACGTATGTAAATGTCATTAAATCTTTGCATGTCATGCAATTTTCTGCCCAGTGTTGATTGTTCTGTCATTGATTCCTTAAGACTAGTAATAATTTCATTTATTGTCCTGCGGTTGTCCATTATATTTTGCTGATTATCTTTAACAAAAGTCATACTTTCGGTTAATACATGTTTTATTTGCTGTTGATTATTGGCAAGCTGCCTAACATTGCTTCTAATACTGTTTAAATCTTCTTCGTCTAATGTACCGAAAAGAAAAGATAGGACTTTCCCTACAATTGGTATTACAGCTCTAGTATTTCTACGGTGCATAAAACGAATTTCTTGTACCTCTTGTTCCAAATATCTTCTGTTTACCTTAAAATTGTTTATCTCAACTGAAAACCTTTCGCTCATTTGATAAAGCCGAAAGATGGGCGTCATGCGAATAGTTTGATTAGTATCAGTGACTGATAGTTTCTTTGATTCATCCCCAATGGCTTGAACTAAAGTATTTTTGACAGTTACTAATTCCGTTTGTAACAAATTAAGAATGGTATAATAAGGATTTAAGCTTATTGTCGTGATTGCTGTCCATTTTCCTTGCACCAGAGAAATATCCTTAACTTTTTCAAAAATTACATTTTTCCTGACGATATTGTTTGCGAAAGGTATCCCAAACACTCCAGCTAGGAGGAATACTGTCAAGACCCACTTCATCCTGCAATTAATAATTGAAACTTCTAATACAAGGGTGTTTGCAGAAAGTTCTTTCAAATTGGTACATCCAGCCAATTACATTCCTTCTCGTTTCTGACATTTCTATCATTTTTGAATGAGTTTCTACTAAATCAAGTGGAAAGTGTTTTTTCATAAATTTGATGAAAGAGGGGTATAGCAGCAGCGTTTCATTATTTCCTATCACTATGGCTTGTAGGGTTACTATTCTTTGAAATTCTGAATTTATCTTAAGCCTAGTAGGGCGATTTTGTTCCGCGATTCTCTGATACTTCATTATTTGAGCCTTAACCAATTCGGGTAAATCACGGATCAATTCACAGATTTTACTTAACGGTATATCTTCATCGTCAGCGGTCATTGGGACTAATGCCTGAGGAATTTCTACCTTAGGATTTGAAACGCTTGGAAGTTTTACAAATTTATTTCTTTCGAAGCCGGGTTGTAAGGAGCCCAAACTAGAGTGTAATTGTTGTGAGTTAGTATTTGTTCCCTGCTTCGGCATTTCTAGCTTCATTGACCATTCACGTTTTGGGTCGGGTCTAAGTCTTGATTTGTCTGAAAATTTCTTCCCCGATTGTGAAAATGATGTAAGTGAGCGGGGCGACGGTCGTGGATCGGACATCTGAAAAGAACGTTCGATATATTAAGACCTTGGATTAACCCAACCTAAAAGGTTCACCATTTATGTCAAGAAGTACTAATTCGTTTTCGATTGGATTGAAATCCATTATCACCCCATTTTCACCTACTCTAAACGAGTTTGGGACGACCTCGTTTGCTAGGATGAATTGTAAATACCTAGTCTCTTCGTGACCAATGGTATCAAAAAGATGATAAATTTCATCGAATTTTTTCTTAATTTTCAATAACCTGTTTATGTTCGTTATGAAAGTTGGACCAAATTTTCTAATAAATGCATCAGCATATTCATCCATTCTCTTTAACTCTAACAAAACTGTTCTCTTTGGTTCGATTTCCGCGTTTGCCAAGCGATGGTATGTCATGATTTTATCCAAGATTAATGGGGGCAAATCTGGATAAATATCTTCTCCAGTGAATAATTCCCTGGGAGTTTTCTGACTTTCGGCCATTTCTGTAAAATAAATGAATTATTACCTTATTTAGTACATAAGTTTAATAAGGCTCCCCATTTAATGTGGTTCATTAAGATCTCTGAACTGCATATTCAACCCGGCTGCGTCATTTTGAATACTCCCCATATCAACTAGATCTAGGACCATTGCCGACAGATACTCTAATTCTTCAGGTCCTAAGCGTTCACAATCCCTTAGAATTCTCATCATCAATTTTAGGTTTCGAATAAAGCTAGGTCTCAGTGTTTCCGGACTTAACCTCCTGTTTAGGTACTTAGAATATACGTTAAATCGCCTTAACTCTACATTGACATATTTCTTTGGGGTCAATTCCGCGTTTGCTAGACGGTGATACTTCATAATTTGATCGATAACAGGATAAGGTAGCTGGTCAGGGTAAATGTTCCCAGGGGTATATAATGAGTTGATCCTCATAGCTCTTTCCTCAAGGTTGTCAGTGCTTTCCATTTCCTCTTCCTCTCTCCCTGATGGATGTTCCGATCTTGCACTTGCCATTTTCTGCAAGAAATGCAAGACATCAGGAACATCCACCCATGAACAAGAGAAAAGCTAAATTGCTATATCCCTATTTTTTTTTTTTTTTTTTAATTATTAATAAGCATGATATATGTACAAAGCAAAGCTCATCCGAGATTATTTACATCTACATTCGGTTTCGAGTGACCCCCTCCCTCCTAACGCTCGCGGAGGTGATTTCTCCTCTAATGATTAGCATAACCATATCAGAGTATGGCTCTGTATCACTCAAATAATGGCTGTATGTGTTCAAGGTTGCTGTCAATGTGACTCCTCCAAACTTTATTTTGATATAAAGTTCACTAGGGGGCGTCAATCTCAGTTCCAATAACTCAGATTCTGACATCTGAAAATAAAGGATACTTTATCTACCCTATTACTAACTGTTTTAAGACAACTAAACAATCCTCTTTAAATTTTTGTTTATTAGATTTACGGGGTTTAGGGATTGGTTTGAAGCCTAGACCTACTTTAGGGGCTATTTCATCTATTTCCAAATTTTCTTCTAAGGGTACATTTGGGTTATCTAAGGGTATTTCATAGTCTTGACCACTATTTTCACCACATTGATTTGACTCATGGGTCTCATCCGATTCTGAATCTACGGTCTGATCATTCTCGTGTTTATACTGCTGATCATCCATGATCGTCTTAGCTCTTATACGTCTTTGAAGTTCTGCTAGGGGAATATCCTCTTCGTCTGAAGATCCTTCTCTTTCCCATTGTTTGGACTGTATAGCTCTTTCCAATGGTTCTGGTTGCATGTCTTCATTTTCTGACGACGATTCATCTTCCGGTGGCACCACATAGTTAGTTTTTCTTAGAGTTCTTCCACCATCTTCAGTAGTTTGTGAAAGGGGCCAGTGCGAAATATCTGCCAGTCTTAATTGTCGCGCATGGCATTTGGTGGTTAATCCAGTCAATTGATCTCTCACCACGAAACTAACTGGTCCTTTCTGCTCTATGATTCGATAATACGATAGCCACTTTTTATCTAATTTATTTTGTCTTCTGTTGTTCTTAAGGTAGACAGGGTCACCTACCTGAAAATTTTCATCTTTGCTTCTCTTATCGGCCTGAGCTTTCTGTTTCTTCTTGGCTTCCTTCATATTACGATGTACTAGCAGGAAAGCTTTATGCTGTTCTTGAAGGGCGATCTTGTGTTGATCTTCTCCCGCGTATCTCCTTCGAAGTTTCATCAACGTATCAAGAGGTAATACGACATCTCTGTTGTACATAAGGTAATATGGAGAAAACTTTGACGAGTCGTTAGGATGGAAACGAATGGCTGCCAACGTCTGATTAAGATGAATATCCCATGTTTGAGCGTTGTCTGTTGTTTTCTTAGCCATCACGTCATGTAGAGTTCTATGAAATCGTTCTACTTTACCATTACCTTGAGGGCTGTAATAAGATGTTTTGATATGGTTGATATTCAATTCTTTTAAAGTTTCTTCCACTTTCTTATTCACATTTTCTGTTCCGTTGTCTGTGAGGATTTGAAGAGGACAGCCATATCTTGGATATATTTCTTCTAAGATAAGATGTACAGTGCTGCTATCCTGAAAGTTGACAAGGATAGGATAGGATAGGATGCAGGATGCACGATACAGGATAGAAATATAAAAATTAAGTTCTATCCTATCCTATCCTATCCTATCCTATCCTGCATCCTGTAGCCAATCAGATTCGAGTATAAATTTCAGAGTTATTTTGCGAAACGAAAATTGGCTAAACAATGTATTTTCAACGTCAATTTAAAACGTTTAACAAGTTAAACCATTTAAGAATAATTATTATATCAAGAACGCGGTGCATAACATTAATGCGCGCTAAAATGTCGGCGCTACATCTTTGTCAATTCGTACGCAAGTACGGAGTTACTGCGAAAATTCGTTGCAACATTTGACAACGTCAGAAATATATTTCTGTATTTACTTCATTTAAAGTCTGCAAATTAATAAAAGCTTGAATTTATAAACGACTAATTTGGCATTTTAAAAGATAAACATGTATACAAGAATCAGACATTGATTCACGTTTAATATAATTTCTTCGAAGCCCAGTAACAGGGACGCATATTTTAGTCCAATATTAACCTGAACATATCGAATTAATAAATGTTAGCTAGCTATAAATGCTTAAGAATTTATACTTTAAAGATACCTCCGAGTTGTTTAAACTATAAACGATATAAACTTCCTAAAGGAATTACTTATTTTCAGATCGTGTTTATATTTATCGCCGAACGAATCGCTCGAATAGTGAGAATGACGCTCAGTTGTATGTGATAAGAAAATAATTTGAAAAAAAAGTGTGACTAAACAGTTCCTCAATAAGTGCATCGAAGTTATTTATCTGTTTTTATGCATAAATATAATTTAAATCAAAAATCTAATCGCTTACCTGTTTGTTTACGTTATTGTGTCCATCCCGCGTACGATTTAATTTTACTGTAGTACAGGTAAGTAAGTTATCCCGCTCGATGAATATTCGATTTTAAGATTTAATTATTCATTTTGAGTACTACATTAATTAATAAAATCATTTTATCTTTAAATTTCGTTTCATTTAACTTGCATTCCTATATTTTGAAAGTATGGGATAGGATAGGATAGGATAGAGCTTATTTGCAGGATAGGATGCAGGATACAGGATATAGGATAGGATAGGATAGTTTTGTCAACTTTCACGATAGCAGCACTGTACTATGTTGTCAGCTGACTTATCAGGAACGGGAAAAGCCTCTGGCCAACCAGAGTAAATGTCAATAAAAGAAACTATGTACTTGTTTCCCGACAAGGATGTTGGATATGGTCCTGATAGATCAAGTCCTACTTTAGCCATTGGAAAAGGTGGTGTATCTGTCTCTTGAAGTGGAGGCTGATTTTTCTTATTGCTCCTCGTTTGGCATACTACACATCCTTCTATATAAGAGTATAACCTTTTGTACAAATTTGGTATCTAGTACTTTTGTCTGATTACGTCATATGTTTTGTCCACTCCCATATGTCCAAGCCCGTCATGATATTGCTGCACTACTAAAAGTTCTAACTCACGTGGTACATACAGGCGAAGTTTTGGGCCTTCTGAGTCTCCATCTGAAAGATAGTACATTAAACCATCAATTTCCAAAAACTTCCTTTCTTCGGTTGCCGTTGCTGTTCCCTTATTTAACCGATTCTTCAGTTTCTTGATCTGCTCATCGTGTTGTTGACTTTCTTTGATGTTGATTTCTTCTGGTAGATCAATAAAGGGTTTGACCAATTCGTCGTGTTGTTTAACTTCACATCTGGCTAATCTCTTAGGCGAAAAGGCATTGGAGTTAAGTACGTTCACTTCAAAGAAATTGTCCTTAACATCTGGTTCATCATGCTCTGATTGTTCTTCCTCTTCACACTCGAGGTTGACTGTCGGTAATCGGGATAAGAGATCTGCACAGCAGTTAAATCTTCCTTCTATGTACTCTACCTTACAGTTATATCCTGCAATACTTAATGCCCATAGTTGAATTTTCTTATTTTGCATTGGAGATTCTAAGATATACTTGAGCGGCTTATGGTCTGTTCTTATAGTAAACTGAGCACCGTGTAAATAATGGTCTAACTTCTGAAGGGCGTAATGGATTGCAAATGCCTCCTTTTCTATGGTTGACCACTTTTCTTGAGTTTTACTCAGCTTGTGGGATAAGTAATATATTGGCTTATCTTCTCCCTCATCTGTCTTTTGAGTAAGGCACGCTCCAATACAATTGTCGCTGGCATCGGTGTACAGGATGTAAGGCTTATTAGTATCTGGATATGCTAGTAAAGGCACTATCGTTAAACTTTCTTTAATAAAGTCAAACGCTTTTTTACAACATGGTGTCCATTTGAATCTTGCATATTTTCTGGTTAAGTCAATCAATGGTTCTGCAATCTTAGAGAAGTTCGGTATAAATCTCCTGTAATAACTACACATACCTATAAAGCCACGAACTTCTCGGACTGTAGTGGGCGCTGGTAACTTTCTTATAGCTTCGACTTTCTTTGGATCAGGTGTAACGCCATGTTCATCAATGATGAAACCAAGATATTCTGTCTGTTCCTTGAAGAAACTACATTTCTTTAGCTTCATTTTAAGTCCATGCTTCCTTAGGCGGTTGAAAACGTCTTGAATATAACGAAGATGATCTTCCGGTGTCTCTGAGAATATAAGAATGTCATCCAGGTATGCGATGGCAAACTCCTCTTGTCCTTGAAGAACTATGTTCATCAGCTCTTGAAAGACTGCTGGTGCATTACTCAACCCAAATGGCATCCGGTTGAATTGGAATAGTCCTTTGTGACATGCAAAGGCCGTTTTTTCTTTACTTGAATCTTCTAATTTCACTTGCCAATATCCACTCTTTAAGTCTAGTGCAGTGAAATATTTTGCCTTACCTAGTAAACATAGGATGTCATCAATCAACGGTAGCGGGAATGATACGGGTTTCACTATCTTATTCAAGCTTCTAAAGTCAACGCACATTCGGTCTGATCCGTCGTTTTTCTTCACCACTACTAAGGGAAATGACCAAGGCGATTGTGATCTCTCAATTATCTTTGCGTCCATCATTTCCAGTATGGCCTTGTCAATTATCTGTCTTTTATTTAAGGGTACACGGTAGGGTCTGTTCTTTATTGGGTGGTGATCTCCAGTTTCTATCTTCATTTTAACAGTATCAGTCACTCCAAGGTCACTGTCTTTCTTTGCAAATAAATCATTGTTTTTGCTCACAAGTCTTTTGATTGAGTGTTCAAATCTTCTAGGTACATCAATTTCTTCTTTTGTGTCTTGAGTAGTCTGTATTTCTGAGATTTCCTTCTGTTTTAATGCGGTAATTCGTCCTACTATGTAGCCTCTTGGAATTTTATAATTTTTGTTAGTTTGGTTAACGAAGATCATTGGAACTTTCTTATCCTTCCGAACTATACAAACGGCGTCTTTTAAATATAGTCCTGGGTCTTCCATAATGCAGTTATTGTCTATGCTGTTCACTTCAACCAAGTCATTTTTTTCCAGAGGAAAATTGTTATTTATTTTTCCATAGAATACAGTCACCGTGTTTGGTCTCATAATAAGTTTCTTAGGAGTTCTTACAATAGTTGAGATATGTAAATCTTCTTTAAGTTCCGCGTATACTTTGCCATCAATACGCATGAGTCCAAGATCAAAGTATAAACGAACATTGTTTTTCTTGAGCCAATCACGACCGAGAATCATGTTTCGGTTGAGTCCCTTTGTCACATAAAGTTTGTGGTCTAAAGTTAACCCTGAAATCTTAAAGGAAATATTTACATACCCTACCGCAATTAAAGAATTGCCATTTGCTGCTTGTAAAGAGGGGATGTCATTTTTAAACAACTTGGGGCGGGGAAATAGATTATCATACATTTTCTTACTAATTAGAGATACGGCTGCACCTGTATCTACCAAAGCTCTAAATTTATTTTTACCTACTTTTAATAAACAGCTACTGGGGTTGTTAGTAAAATTAATTTCATATGTAGGTCTTTGTTTAAAGTTCTTTCTTCGGGCTTCAACGAAGGAAGAACGTCTTAGTTTTCCTGTTTTTGTTTGTCAAAATAAGAGCGCGATTTGAAATTTTGAGACGATCCCCTATTTACTTGGTCGCTAGATTTATATGTTCGGCCTTGACGATTTGATGGTCTGCCCCGATTTTGCTGCGTTCTTTGATACATATGCGAGCCCCAACAATCTGCACGCACATGACCTACTTTACCACAATTCCAACATTCCACAGGCGAACGGGGTTTCTGCTCTATATTATGGACGGGTTTGTTTTGACTGGGTCGTTTATCTATTTGAGGACGGGACCTGACTTGGGATTTATTTTGAGTACAAAATCGAGCCCTATGACCCGTCTGTTTACATTTAAAACACCTACTATTACGCGCATGGTCAATTTCCATTGGTTCTACATGCCTTGTTTCTACTGAGGTAAGATTATCTGCTCTATCCTTTAATAAGGGAAGAGTAGTATCAAAATTTGAAGGAGTTCGTCTGTTGTCATTACTTTGTACAATTTCTGTCATATTTGACCCTCTTATCGCTAGCCTTTGTCTCAGATTTTGTTCTCGCATTGCTATTTGAATTGCGGATTCTAAATCTTTAGGGTTTTCTCGCAAAATTTTCATTCTGAGGTAGTCGAATGTCAACCCGTCACAAAAGATATCTACTAACTGTTGTTGTATCAAAGGGTCTTTTAGTCTGTCATTACTGTAGGCGTCTTCCGCGATTTGCAATAGTCTCTCGGCGAACAACTGAACACTTTCATTTGAATGTTGTCGAGTCTTACGCATTACTGCCAACGCGTGTTGGGGATCTGTTATTTCTGCAAATCTATTTTTAAGGGATTCCTTAAGATCGTTCCAAGATGGGATTTCTTCAGACGCATCTGTTTCATCTAAATACCTTTTAATATAATCCCCAACTGAACCCTTACTCGTTATGTATGCAAGCCTGGGGATCTCATGACCTTGTTTTCCAGACATAACACTGTACTTTTCAACTTCCTTTATCCACTGTTTAAATTTTTGAGCATCTCCCTCAAAAGGAGTTATCACAGAAGATAGGGGCACTGAGAGTGCGGCTGTTATAGCTTTTACTTGACCAATAAAAAAATCTTTTTCATCATCCTGATCTGAGACTCGGTGTCGAGTTTCACGAGTTTCATACGGCCTAGCATCATGATATGTTTCAAAAGTATTTTGTTTAATCTGCTCTTTTTCTGGGGATTTTTGACCTGTTTCTTGCCCTTTATTTTCATTGTTCTGACCCAACCCCGCGAATTGTTTTTCTAATTGCTCCATTTGATTTTTAAATTCTTTTTTATCAAACCCATCACCTGTCGCCATATTGGTTGCTTAGACAAAGTTGTTTACTTCGAGATAGCTATAAGAGACATATAGAAATGGTTCTTACCTTACTCTGTATTGAACTTCGCTCAGTCCTGGTCACTGGCACCAAGAAAGTTCATGTAAGCCTTCTGTCTTACAGGATCCTATTGAGGGTCAGCTCAAGCTTATGGATGACAAGTCCAGTATTTCTTTCTCAAGCGGTTTTATTAAGCGTGATCGTATAGTTAAGATTACAACAATCTAAAGCAGCCCAAATCAGGAGTCTGCACAATCTCATTTCATATGGGTATATATAAGGTTTTACTTACGATGGACAGTTTTGACTAGTTCGGCCCATATACGACGATCATGAGTGAACATTTAGTGTTCAAAATTAAGATTAATATTTTATTTCTAAATAAAGTAACAAAACCGTCAAAATTGCCAATCAAAGAGTCTGGACGCAGGATGTGGGTCTCCGAGTCCTGGGTCTCGGAGCCCCCTCCCCCACCTAGTATGAGGCATCACTTACTCACAATACGTTCATTCATACACGGCATAAAAGGTTACAAAGGTTAATATATAGAATACACAATACATGACTCAATATAGAATACTAGAGCATTCGTTGCAGACACAGAATCGCCAAATAGGTCACATGTTGTTAAACTCTCAATTTGGATATTATTCTGCCCATATTATGCACCTGGTTTCATAACATCATTTAGGAATACTACGCATTGCTACAAGAGTCACAGAGTTCATTCTGTCAATTATCATTAACACCATTCAGTGCGCAGCATCTAGGTACACATAAATATCATAGTGACCATTATGTAATACTAGCAATTCAAGGTCATAGCATGGCTATCTGTTTACAAAAATTAGTAACATATAAATGTATAGACATATTTCTAATTGTTCAATCCATTTCAATATATCTATATATGAATAAATATCAAATAATATACTCCTTAGGTAAAATCAAGCACATACATGTATCATACTCTAAAATTCAAATTCATTCCTTTTGAAAATTACAAAGTTAATCATAATGGATCGCATTCATCCAACTTTGCAAATACAAAACAATAAAATGTAAAATTAATTCAATAGAAACATAAAAACTTAAAGGTGCAATTCAAAATTTAAGAATTTTAAGTTCAAACGATCACCATTTTAAACAGAATACTATCGGGGAACTCAAACGATTGGCAAAGTTCTTAGACGTAAAAGATGCTGACCAATTGTTCCCAGAAATAGCAGAGAAGTGTGGCTTCGACAATCTTAAAGCAGCTGATGAAAGAGTGCGAAATGATTCCACTATGGCAGAAATCATAAAGTCTATGAATCTCAAGAAAATTCCTACCTTGTATAGAAAAGGTGAGCAGATAATAACGTATCTCCAAGGGGGGGGGGGGGGAGGGGGGATTAGCGTGACATTGTTTTAATTGACGTCCATAATTTTTTGCTATTCAAAATGTTTCTTATATCAATCAATATCGAAAATAATATCTGCGTTTTATTATATTTTTTTGGTCGTTAGTTTTTTGAATTGCAAAAACATCGTCGCGAAAATAATCAGATACTTAGTATGCTTTTAATGCCTTGATAAGGATGTACATGTATATTTTTATATAGTTATGAAGCATATTACTTTAATATCTAATGTTTTATGAAAATATGCAAAATATCAAATATTTCTTTTTAAGAAAGAGCCTTAACATTTACTGAAAGATATTTAAATTTTGAAAAAGGTTTCCTGTAATGATTAAATAAAAAATGTGTATGTAAAACCCATTTTCAATTGAATTTTACGCAAATGAAGCAACTGAAGACTAAAGAAACAACAATTTATTTTCAGGTAAAGTTGGAGATTGGAAAAATTATTTCACAGTAGCAATGAACGAAACATTTGACAAGATATACGCAGATAACATGAAGAATGTTGCAGTTGATATCGATTTTGTCTAGTGTTTAATCCGAAATGAATCATATAACATTTGTATTGTATTAATCGATTATATCTAAAGTATTGGCTAAATATTTATGCATTACCTCTTAAGTGTGTATTGTATTAATCGATTATATCTAAAGTATTGGCTAAATATTTATGCATTACCTCTTAAGTGTGTATCTAAAGCTAAGGTAGTTATTAGTTTAATCTTGTAATTTAACACCAGTGTTGATGTATACACTGTTTATAGATCAATAATACAGTAGACAATAGTGATAAGATTTTCTGTTAATATCCAAAAGCAACTCTACACACTCCTAAAATGTTTAGAAACCCGTTCTATTCTAGCTGAGCTGGGGAAATAGACATGTGTGCTTTATTAAGACTGAAACGAAATGTGGCGGTAGGGAACAGTGCTCTAAATCAAAAGTTCAAAAGAAAAATACAAAACAGGAGCAGAATACACATGGGTCTCTACAAAAACTTGAGGGAGAATCAGGCACCATGGATAAGCGAGCAACGTCACATCCGCCGTGTGCTCTTTGTGGTAATCGGAAAAGGCTTTGCATGATTCCTAAATTTAGATATAACGCCAAATCATTTCCATTTTGAATTTAAAGGGGCTGGTCACGATTTTGGTCACTTTTATTATTTACAATGCGTTTAGAAGACATTTCTAATGATCCAATAAAATTTGAGAGTCAGTTGTAGTGTTATAAGCAAGATACAGGGCTCACAATTCTTTGTCATGTAAACAAGGCCCGTGCCCTGTTTTTGTATACAATGGTTCAATATTCCAGTAAAAAATCTTTCTCTAGCCAATTTGTTAATCTTCTTATTCATTTTAAGCATGAATAAACTGTTTCTAACATAACACATTTGTTTTAGGTCTAAAACTGAAATTTTTACTTCAACATTCAAAATGTAAACAAATGCTTTGTTTACATAGCAAAGAAGTGTAGGCTCTGTAACTCCCTTATAACTCAACAATAGACACTCAAATTGTTGTTGATTATTGAAAATACCTTACTTGAGCATTGTAAACATTAAAATTTGAAGAAAAAAAAAACAAAACAATTTTTGATCAAAATTGTGACCATGCCCCTTTAATGATGTACGATAATTTATTTAAAAAAAACAATAATACATGTCATTTTTAAGCTCACCGAAGTTTTCTTATTCATGTACTGGGAAATTCACTGAAAAATATGTTTATTTTAACAATCTAAAAATAAAAGAACTTCTTGATATCAATGTTTGCACTTAACTTTTTCCGCTACATCATTTTAATGTTCTAAATTGTGCATTTGACAAAAATACCTTAAAGAGAGCCAAATGGTTGCCGCTTTTAAAAGGTTATACTTATCCTTTAGACAAAAAGGTATGTGAAAAAAATTAGAGAAATGTATTTATCTTTTAGCTTTATCTCCCCCTTAATAAATAGAGTTATGGCAAAATATCATATTTAAAAGTTTAAAGCATATCTGATGGGTAAAAGGTTGACACCAGCTTCCTTTAATACTGTTTAAAATAAAATTGTACACTTCTATCACATCAGCGAATTCGAGGCTTTACCAGAACTTAATATTTAGGTGGAATCGATTGAAATATTTGCAATGTATTGTATGTACCATATAGATTTCGCCCTAAAAGCTATATGTTATAGGTGATCAACGTCACACAATTGATTAGATTCAAAGTATTAATCAGCAGTAAAGAACCAATGTCACCACAAAAATAAACATTTGATAGAAGGTACACCATTCGTGTTTTAAATCATGCTTACTCGTTTATCACTGATATGAAATGGATTCAGGAAAAAATGTCAGAAAAAATAGATTGTAATTAAATTATGCTGTTGATTGAATTGGAATTGCCAAGATATACAAGCGAAAAAATGCAAGATTATTTTTTAATCAATATGATATGTTAAATCAATTACAGGTCTCAGCGGATCTCAAGTATTGGCTTTCCAAACATTCCACTCCCGACAACATCGATTAGGTTAAATCCATATTTAACTTCATCTACATATCCAAATTCTAAAAATAAAAATTCCAACAATAAATATACAAGAAAGGAAACAAGAGCACAAATTCGAGCCCATTTAATTGCAGCCCTTTTAAAATCGTATATATTATCAATTCTTATTTTATTTTTAAAATAAAATTAGCATTTTTCTAGACGTAAGATATAATAATTGAGGTATATCGACAACGTTTTATGTACTAACAATTGTTACTTCAATACTTACGTCTACCATCATCTAACACAGATAGGCAACTCCGCCATTAGCGTGGTTTGTTGTTGGAAAATATTACGGGACCAACCAAACATTGAGAACTACATAAAAGTAAACTGAGATAATGATCTTAAACAAAAAATATATTGTTTTTACGAAAAATGGCATAGGTTTTACACATTTTGAAACAAAAAATTGAAAAATAAGTTAAATATATAGAAAATATATTGACCAGCTATAAAACATCGGCAAACTTTCGGATGATGGGTAGCCAACTGCCTCCGTAAACTCCTCTTTTTATGTTGTTTACTAGATATGAACTCACAAAAATATAATATTTTGAATGTTTTGGTAATAGGTTTTAGCTGTTTATGTTTTGATATAATTGTTTATTAGAAAGACACACTGATTTAAACTGGAAATACTTGACAATAGGGACCGCAAGTTACCAATCAGTTGCCAATCTCTGTTATTTATGTCTCTGCTTCTATTCGATATATCCATGTAAACTTGTTCTAAAAGATACCACAGTCTGCGTCATTTGTTTCATATTTGGATATTTTACTGGAAAGGGACATTGATTGTATCCTTAAAACAAAACTTTACGATAATCGTGATGACTTCAATTTTTCAAAAGTCAACTTTCCTTGTTTATGTAACTATATACTTCTACACCTGAATATTGAGTTTTTGTCTCTCAATTAATTCGATACACAAGGACATGCTCTTTGCATTAACAGTTTCTAAGGCAAGACAGGCTACTGACCACCAAGTTGATAAAACAGGATACATGTACAACAACCTTCTAAAAAAAACAATCGTCCACTGAATGACGTTTTTCATACTTATTATTAGACCATAATTAATCACTTAATTGTCTACGGATCTTTTCGTTTTCCCGATTACACCAAAAAGCACATGTCGTGTATGACCGGTCAGCAAGGGATGCCCACTCTTCCCTTGCACCTGGTCCTACATCCAATTTTTTTTTAGAGATCCGTGTTTGTTCTGCTCTTGTTTTGTATTTTTCTCTTGGACTTTTGATTTTGTATATATTTGTTTTTCTATTTGTCAGATCTCTATATTTAAAAGGAAACAGTATATTTTTCTTGGAATTTTTTGAAGAAACGACCACTGAACACTAATAAAAAAAATTAAACGATAATATTTTATATATTTCTAGACTGTAGTATGTCAAAATATATAAAGTAACTAGATACGATCTCGTTACGAGTAGATCTTCCGTTCAATTTTTACGATTAAATATCAATGAATTTCAGAATTCCTCCTCAACCACTCCCTTTCAGATAATGTATACAATTGTCATTATCCTTTAAAATGCTTAACAAAGAGTTTTGCTTTTTCACATACAGCACATTAAAAATTTAA
Organism: Magallana gigas; assembly: GCF_963853765.1. Classification (NCBI taxonomy): domain Eukaryota; kingdom Metazoa; phylum Mollusca; class Bivalvia; order Ostreida; family Ostreidae; genus Magallana; species Magallana gigas. The sequence goes on from NC_088860.1 coordinate 35,193,171, forward strand.
GATTTTAGTTTCCTAAAATCCCTAATTACGTCATCAATGGGTTTGGAAATGAGTTTTACAAACTGATATTGTTACGATCAAAAACTTTGTTTCTATAATGCATTAAAAAACTTGATCGTTTTTAAGGTATGTGCAATAGACTTTACGAGTGTCTTGACCTTTAATTTAAGGGGCCAGCCATTATTTCTTGAGTTCATTTGAAAGGTCTTCCATATAATAACATTGTTTGTTCTTACACCTATCTAAAATTGTTGATCATTTTTGAGATACAAATGATTGAATATTTTAGGGGCCAGCCCTCTGGATCGTTAATGGGCACAGGCATTGGTGTTTTAATTAATGGAATCGTTTACAATGCTTAACAAAATATGTCTCCTTCTCTAGATATATTGCGTCCAAGTTTATGTATTTTGGTCCCTAAAAATCCCTAATTACGTAATAAATGGGCGTGGCAATGATTTTACCTGCTAAATATTGTAACGATCAACAACTTTGCTTTTTTAATGCATTACAAAATCTTTATTGTTTTAAAGTTATTTGTAAAAGAGTTTACGAGTGTCTTGGCCCCTAATTAAAGGAGCCAGTCCCTATTTCTTAATTTTGTTGGAAGGAACTTTTGATTCTCTACCTCTTTTATAATATATGTCTTTACAAAATATCAACTCATAAAAAGATACAGATCAAAACGTATGAAAATTTTGATTCGAAATTCGTACCCAATTTAACTACATTCTGCACACCTTCGAACTATAGTCTACCTATCCTGAAAATTTCATATTCATATCTCTATTAGTCTTTGGGATTATATCTGCACAAAATTGGTCGTAAAAACTTACAATATCGGCCGTAAATCGGAACCGGAAGTGACGATCTCAAAATTTCAAAAAAATTCTAGATTTATGACCTCTGTGTTGCAACCACTATTGAAATTTATCTCAATAGTGGTTTTATTTCAAAAGTGGTTGCAACACCTCTGGCAATCATCTGTGAAAAAATGGTCGATATCGGCCGAAAAGTTTTCGAGATATCGCGTGCACAAAATTTGTGGAAAAGAAAATAAGAAGAAGAAGAAGAAGAAGAAGAAGAAGAAGAAGAAGATGAAGAAGAAGATGAAGAAGAAGAAGAAGAAGAAGAAGAAGAAGAAGAAGAAGAAGAAGAAGAAGAAGAAGAAGAAGAAGAAGAAGAAGAAGAAACAGTACGAAAAAAATAAGGTCCGTTGGAAACGGAAGACTTTAAATAAGGCAATAAAAGTTTGAATTATAACAACTGAGGATTCTATTACGAAAGCCTATAGTTACCTATGCTTGTTGTGTTATAACTCATTCACTGTCTTACCTTTTTTAAAATGTCTTATCAATATTGAAAGTAAAATGACCTCTTCGTCATGCAATGCATGCGTGTAAGTGGGTTCTGAAGTTATTTATTTATTCATAACACAACTCGTATGAATCATCAAAAAATGATTTTATTGGTATTATTAACATCTTTCTTACGATTTCTCAACGATTTATACAACCAATTTCTTACTTGTTATTGAAAGTCTAAAAAATTATTTTGTTAAAAAGCCATTCTGATTGCACAAGTACTCTGAAGTTGACATTAAAAGGAAGCTGTAATTTTAGATAGACACCATCTATGTAGCTTTTGGAGACCAGGTCTTCCAACAATCAGTAGGAATTTCCATGGGCACAAATTGTGCTCCTCGTTTGGCTGACTTATTTTTATATTCATAAGAAACAGAAACTATTCAAAAGTTTGTGCAAGAAAATAATAAAACACTCACTGTGACCATATCCTGACATTTAAATATTTTAATCATGTTTTATTTATTAACAACAGTTACTTTCACTCTAATACTAAATTTGTATATCCCAGTAAACTTGAAATGAAAAGATACCGCATATTGTGAGACATTAAGATATTTAAGACGTTAGCGGTAACCTAATAAAAAAAACCTATAAAATCAACAGAATGATTTTCATCTTTTCTTTCATCATCAATTTCCCTTACTTACGAAGCAATACAATATCATCACCTGCTTATGGGGTTTATGTCTCTCAGCATATTCGTTATGCAAGAACATGGCCTACATGTGAACAATTTCTTAAACGAGGTAAACTGCTATTTAACAAGTTGTTGAAACAAGAATATCAAGAAGTCAAGAATCTCGATTAAAATCATCTTTACGGAAGTTCTACGGTCGATATAATGACCTTGTCAGCAAGTTCAATGTTTTATTAAGACACATGCTGACTGACATTTTTCATAATTGTTAAACGATTCTTTATACATCCGACTGACTATGGTTTCTCCCATTTCTATGATATTGAATATAAGCACACGGCGGGTGCGACCGATCGGCAGGGGATGCTAACTCCTCCTAGGCACATGATCCCACCTCCTGTGTTTGCTCAAGGTTTTTATTTTGACCACCACTAACAAACCAAGTCATCAACGTTTTATATTTTCCCTATTATGACATTTACCTCGATCATAACATGTCCAATTGTGACGATGAGCCAGGCGGGTGCAATCGGCCAACAGGGAATGCTTACTCTTCCTCGGCGCCTGATCCCACCTCTATCTTTTTAGAGGTTCGTGTTGCTCTGCTCTATTACATGTATATTTATGAATATTCAATGTATTTACGTTGTTTTAAAATGATATAGATTTTTATAATTATAATGTCTATAAAAAGTTTGATAGTTTTGCAAAAATTTAATAGCAAAAGTTTCATTTTTATTTATATATTATTAAATTATTTCCCAGAACCAAATTTATTCAACCTTTTGTCAGAACATTTCATGCATTAAACTTAATCAGAAAATTTCAACGAAGGTTCCTGAAACAAAAAAAAAAAGAAATTGATTTAAAAGTGGAATTTGAGACTGGAAGAACTAATTAAAAGTAGCCATGAGTGAAACATTTGACAAGATTAATGCAGACAAAATGAAAAATATTGAATTTGAAATCGAGTTTGACCGATGTTAAATTCATAAGCAGATTATTTGCATCCATAACGTTAAAAACACACAATCGCTTATCATATCAATAATAAAAAATCATTTATGAATTATATAAACTGTTGTAATGCTTTAATATAGAGATTTAAACAATTATTTTATTTTCATTAAAATTGTTATGTACAAATGAATTCTATGAAGTAAAGATATGTTTAATATTGATCGATTGCGAATCCGTTTATATATTCTACCACCCCATAACAACAGAAAATTTTTTGGAAATTACTCCATGAGGCAAAAAAGTAAAACCTGGATATTAAGTACATCAGGCTGAACTTTTTTACATCATCATTGTTTTTCAGATTCTCACAAGTCTACAAGAAAAGGCCCATGGGCCACATCGCTTACCTGACGAACAATAGGTATGATAAAATCAGCTTAATGGAGTCATAATACAAACTATTCGGACAATGTACAATGATACATAGATCCTGTATAAATAAAGTCTATTTCCCACTGGATATTCTTATGTTTATAATCATTAGTCCCTTTTCTAAATGGATGCTTTTATAGTCATATCACATGTTGAGTATTGCGGTTCTCAAAAAGATCCTTAACAATTGTTTATATATGGGATATAAACCTACATCAAACTCTGAACCTTCTGTGAGGCCGAAGAATTGTCATGGGGCCAAAGTCTTAACAATTATAAATAATTCTGAGAAGAAGATTTTTAAAGACTTTCTCTACATATTCCTATGTAAAACTTTGATCCCCCCCCCCATTGTGGCCCCACTCTACTCCAGGAGGTGTCATTATTTTCACAATTTTGAAAGTACATTACCTTAGGACGCTTCCACACAAATTTCTGCTTTTCTGGCTGATTAGTTTCTGAGAAGAAGATTTTTAAAGATTGACTCTATAAATTTCTATGTAAAACTTCGACACCCCCCCCCTATTGTGGCCCCACCCTACCCCAGGGATCATGATTTACACAACTGTGAATCTACACCACCTGGGGAAGCTTCCACACGAATTTCAGCTTTCCTTGCTGTTTAGTGTTTTAGTAAAAGATTTTTAAAGATTTACTCTATATATTCCTATGTAAAACTTTGATCCCCCATTGTGGCCCCACCCTATCCCCTGGGGATCATGATTTTCACAACTTAGAATCAACAATACATGAGGATGCTCCCACACAAGTTTCAGCTTTCCTTGCTGATTAGTTAATGACAAGAAGATTTTTAAAGATTTACCTTATATAATCCTATGTTAAACTTTGACCCCCCATTGTGGCCCCAACCTACCCCAATGGGTCATGATTTTCATAACTTTGAATACACACTACCTGATGATGCTTTTTCACAAATTTCAGCTTTCCTGGCTGTTTAGTTTCTAAGAAGATGATTTTTAAAGATTTTCTCTATATAGTCCTATGTAAAACTTCGACACCCCCATTGGGGCCTACCTGAGGATTCTTCCACACAAGTTTCAGCTTTCCTGACTGATTTGTTTCTGAGAAGAAGATTTTCAAATATTTACCCTATATATTTCTGTGGTAGAGTCAAGTGTATGGCATTCCTACTAGCTCTAGCTATTGGGTTAGCCTTTTAGCTCGATCGGTAGAGTGCTGGAGGACTGCCGTGCCAGAGGACCCGGGTTCAAACCCCAGCAGAGGCAATAAGTGTATCTCTTACATTTGGCGCCCACGTTAGGACCTGGGTATTCTCTGGCGGGTGAAAGAGATTGTCTCTAGTGCTTCGCCCTATAGATGCTGGCACTCCAGGAGAGTCGGGACGCCTCTTTCCTTAGAGGGGGACAAGTGGTAGAGTCAAGTATATGGCATTCCTACTAGCTCTACCTAGTGGGTTAACCCTTTAGCTCGATCGGTAGAGTGCTGGACTGGCGTGCCAGAAGACCCGGGTTCAAACCCCAGCAGAGGCAATAAGTGTCTCTGTTACATTTCTATGCAAAACATTGACCCTCCATTGTGGCCCCACCCTATCGCCTGGCGATCATGATTTTCACAACTTTGATTTTACACTACCTGAGGATGCTTCCACACAAGTTTCAGCTTTCCTGTCTGATTAGTTTTTTAGAAGAAGATTTTTTAAATATTTACCTTATATATTCTTTTGTAAAACATTGACCCCCCGATTGTGACCCCACCCTACCCCCATGGCTCATGATTTTCATAATTTTGAATGTACCATATCTTAGGATGCTTCTACACAATTTTCAGCTTTCCTGGCCGATAAGTTAATGAGAAGAAGATTTCTATAGATTTACTCTATATATTCATATGTAAAACGTCGACCCCCCCCCCATTGTGGCCCCACCCTACCCCTGGGGATCATGATTTACACAACTTTGATTCTACACTACCTGAGGATGCTTCCACACAAGTTTCAGCTTTCCCAGCCTAATGGTTTTTTTAAAAGATTTTTTATATTTTCTCAAAATTTTTCAATAATTTCTAATTACCTCCCTTTGAAAAAGGGCATGATCCTTAATTTTCACAACTTTGAATACCCTTTGCCTAAGAATGATTTGTGCCAAGTTTGGTTGAATTTAGCCCAGTACTTCTTGAGAAGATGTTGCAAAATGTGAAAAGTTTACAGACAGACAGACGGACAGACAGACGACAGACTAAATGTGATCAGAAAAGCTCACTTTATCTTGCAGCTCAGGTGAGCTAAAACGAAATCAATATGTATATATATTTAATTATTCATGCGTAGACAAATCGTTCAACAATATCTAATTGTGATTTGGTTGTCGACTGCTAAATGAAATTTTCTTTAAAATATTTTATACATTGATAATCACGGTAATAACAACTTTACACAATGGTGAAAGCCAATATGGATTGATTTACCCTTTTTTCTAAATGATATAGAGAGAGAGAGAGAGAGAGAGAGAGAGAGAGAGAGAGAGAGAGAGAGAGAGAGATTCATGTATAAGTTAAGAAGTTAACTTACCTGACGCAAAAACTTTTTATGATCTGTAGTTGTTCGACGATCGTCTATCTCTTTTTCCTCTTAAGCAAAACTGGGCCAAATTTAACTTAACATGGGATAGAATATCCTTATGGATAGGGAAAAATGTTTACAATAAAGAAAAATAGGATATTTTTTTAGGTGAAGTTTATGACTAGAATGCATGAAATTCCTTAATCTGCTTTTTAACAAACCACCGCACCAGATAAGTCTAAAACTCAATCCAAAACATCTACATATATGTATAGTGTAGATGCTATGTTGTTTAAAGTTTGACTCCTGGGACAATACTTGCGCAACGGAGGGGTACAAAGTGCAATTAAGGATTACAAAAACTAAAATTTTCTGGTATGAAATGGTATGATTTGATGAATTTCTGTGTTAGAATCCTGATATATGAAACATTTTGAAATTATTCCAATTGAAATCTACTGACGAATAATGGAGCCCCAAAAGGGATACAAAATTCAACATTGAAATATATAGGAAAAATAGCCTCTCTAATCGCAATGCTACATTGTTTCATACTACTATGCAACCGCTTTAAATGTATACGAATATATTGGATATGTTTGGTCAAAGTCTAACTTAAAGATAAAATCATCATCTGAATACCGTGGAATCATTACAATTCGTGGTGGCTCAATTTTTGTGGTATTTGTGGGTAGCCCTCCCCCACTAATTTTAATCCTCAACGAATACAATTAAAGAAAGAGATATGGGACAGTAACCGTTCCACGAAATTAATCCCCAAGAATGACAAAAAAATTAACAGTCCACGAAAATTGGCCCCCGTGAATTAAAATGATTCCACAGTTAAACGTTGACGTTATAGAGCCAAACTAATGATCCCAAGTCTCATCTAAAACAAACAACCTATTGAGCTACTCAGATATTCAAAATTTACTCGAAAATTGTCGCTCTCCTATGAAAGTATCTTTTTTTTATTTAAAAAAGATACCTGTTTTAAGTTTAGTCGTTATACCATAAATGAATCCAAAGAAATGATAAAATATCCAAACGATTTAATTTTGCCTTTGCATCCATTAGAACTCACAATACATATCTGCATATACTTTAAATGTTGACATAACACAATAAAGGACATGTATCTAAGGAAATACGAAACAAATTTGTTCCCCTACACGTCTCCGTATTTATATGAATAAGTAGGTAAAAAAAAAAGATTACTTCAGACAAACTCGCCACGTCAAAATTAGTGTTGTGTTATATACAGCATTGCGTAAAATAGAAAAATGGATGGCATAGATGTTTACGAACTGGACTATCCAACTTATGAAGGAGTCAGGTTAGCCAAAGTTGAACCACTTCTTAGAGATGCTGGAAAAGTGATAAATGATATTCAAGATTTAAAGCTTGGTTCGGAAGCAGTTATTCTGGCTACGTTTCCTAGATCAGGTAAGCCAAATTTAATAACATGTCCATTCTACTCTAAGGTGGCTGGATTGTCGATATATAATAACCTTCCGATCGGCCTAGAATTTTAAGATATGATTTGTTCAGCTATTAATTATTTTTAAAACGAAAGAAATCTACCTAATAAACCCTTTAAATTTGGGTAATTTCTATATGTTTATATATAGTTTTTGTTCTAAAGGAGATATTTTAAATTATACATATACTGATAAACATCTGAAGTGTTAGGAAGGCTTAATGGTCGTGGCCATTTTTAGACTGTTATACCGATAAACATCTGAAGTATTAGGAAGGCTTAATGGTCGTGGCCATTTTTAGAAATGTATATTAAAATTGTATTAAATTGATCGAATTTTGTCGTGGTGTTCAAATCCAATTAAGACCGAAGAGCTTGATGATAGATTTAATTACTCCGACAATATCTGATTACTACATAATACTTAGAGATGATTTCTAAGAACATATATTTATATATTTTCAACAAACGTTCGATTTAATATTTAAATGGTCATTAATAAAATAAACTATACATTAAAAAATCGAGTTCGTAGTGTTATCACAGACAAAGGCAATGTAAATGTAAATATTTTTCAATGCACATTACAGAACCGCTGACGGTACTAAAAAAATTAATTTCAAATTACACAATACATTTCAACATAAACATATAAAGTCACCTTAACTCAAAGTCTGGGTTTTTTTACCAAAAAAAAATTGAGTCAATATTTATTTAACAATGAAAAAAATCAATATTATACTGGTTTTTTTTTTAAATTAAAACTTAAATTTTTTTTTATTTTGGAAAAATTATATGTTACACAAATGTGGATTTGTATCCGGAACAGCAGATATTTGGTTAATTTTTTTCTCTTCTTCTGCTTTAAAAACTGTGCTAATATATATTACAAAAAATTCGTGTTTTTTGCAATTTTCAGTTTTAAGAAACTTAAAACATATGCCTTCCTTTTCATTCTTTTTCTTCTTTATCTTAACTTTGTCCGGGTCGGACTTTAAGACTTCAAACTTGATATGATACTGAGAAGGAAACCACGTCTCTTAAATGTTTAGATAATATATATAATATTTTATTTAAAATATTTAACTTGTCCTATTTTTTATCTCAAGGTCAATTGTTTAATAAAAATATTGTCTGGACCATTTATAAAAAAAAGTTGTTGGGTCACTAATCTACTTCTCTTCCAATTCAAAGAAGTCTAAGCACTTGAAATTGAGTACAACATTTAATTTATTAATATAGATTGTGACAGTCAAATTTATAACAAATATATTTCAAAAGGCTTTTTTAAAAAGCCCAATTAGATTCAAAGCTTTAACATTGTAGGAACACACTGGGTGTACGAAATTACTCATATGTTGCTTACGAGGAATGCAAACTACAATACAGTTTCTAGAGAGGCCACTTTCTTGGAAGGGTTGCCAGACCTTGGTCCTCTACAGTTTTATAATCATATCGTCAGCACACACCTTCAATTCAAGTGGCTACCAAAACAGCACGTAGAGAGAGGTGGCAAAATCATATACGTCATACGAAATCCTAAAGATGTTGCGGTTTCATTCTTTGAAGTGATGCGCTCCTGTGGTTTATTGCGAGAAGAAACATTTGAATATTTTTTATCTGAATTTTATTTAGGGAAAAGTGAGTATTTAACGACTCTCTCTCTCTCTCTCTCTCTCTCTCTCTCTCTCTGAGCGCAGAATAGTTCTGACTTTACAATATAATATCGTAGTGCTATTTGCTATTTGATGAGAAAAATCTACAGGAAATGTCACAATCGATTATTATTCAAATAATCTTGATTGAAACCAAGATAAAAACAAGAGGCCCATGGGCCACATCGCTCACCAGAGGAACAATAGGTATGATAAAGTCAGCTTAATGGGGTCATAATACAAACAATCTGGACAATGTACAATAATACATATAGATCCTGTATAAATAAAATCCATTTTTCCCCCTTGGAACTTGGATAGCCCTGATTGCTGCCAATATTTACAAGAGCAGACTTTAGTCACCGCTCCTGCACATATATAGGGACTCAACGTTACGCAGGCATGGATGACCGCACACCTACGCAACTCAACAGGTACCAACGTTTACGCAGGCAGGGATGACCGCACACTTGCGCCAACAGCTCAACCTAACGCAAGCAGGGAGTGCCGCACACTTGCGCTAGAAAGGCCTGAACACCAGCAGGGATGACCATACATTAGTGCTCCACCGCAACTACCACCAATACAAGCAGATATGACTGCACACTTGTATTAATGCGATACAGGGCAGGAATGACTGCACACTTTGTATCGACGATTAGAAAATACGTAGATTAGATAGAGCAAGGATGTTCACACACTCTATCTATCCATTCCTGTACAAGTTTAACCCCAAACAGTCGCTCATCGAAATGCAATAGACACTGTTCCTATATATGTGCCAACCTAAAATAATTCATAGTATCTAAAAATTGGAAATCAAAAATAAACAAACTAATCCGGCCTTACCCAAAACTTCTAATGCAGAACAACTTATATACATTGAATATTTATTATTGTATAAAAATAATCATCACAATAATTGGTTAACAGTGGATGCATTAATTAAAATAATCAAGAATCAATAAATCAAGGGCAATAACTCAATACAGTAATACAAAAAGATTCTAATGAAAAAATAGCTGCCTGCTTCAATTTTATAGTCATATCACATGTTGAGTATTGCAGTTCTCAAAAAGATCCTTTACAATTGTTTATATATGGGATATTTAGCTACATCAAACTCTGAACCTGCTTGTGAGGCCGAAGAATTGTCCTGGAGCCAAAGTTTTAACAATTATAAAGAATCATCTTGCTGATTAGTTTCTGAGAAGAAGATTTTTAAAGATTTACTTTATATATTCCTATGTAAAACTTTAACACCCCCCCCCCCAATGTGGCCTCACCCTACCCCCAGGGATCATGATTTTCACAACTTTGAATCTACACTACCTGAGGATGCTTCCACACAAGTTTCAGCTTTCCTGGCTGTTTAGTTTCTGAGCAGATGATTTTTAAAGATTTACTCTATATATTCCTATGTAAAACTTCGACCCCCCATTGTGGCCCCACATTACCCCCAGGGATCATGATTTTCACAACTTTGAATTTAAACTACCTGAGGATGCTTCCACACAAGTTTCAGCTTTCCTGGCTGTTTAGTTTCTGAGCAGATGATTTTTAAAGATTTACTCTATATATTCCTATGTAAAACTTCGACCCCCCATTGTGGCCCCACCTTACCCCCGGGGTCATGAATTTCACAACTTTGAATATACATTACCTGAGGATGTTTCCACACAAGTTTCAGCTTTGCTGGCTGTTTAGTTTCTGAGTAGAAGATTTTTAAAGATTTACTCTATATATTCCTATGTAAAACTTCGACCCCCCCCCCATTGTGGCCCCACCCTACCCCCGGGGGTCATGAATTTCACAACTTTGAATCTACACTACCTGAGGATGCTTCCACACAAGTTTCAGCTTTCCTGGCTTTCTGGTTCTTGAGAAGAAGATTTTTGAAAATTTCACGAAATTTTTCATTAATTTCTAATTATCTCCCCTTGAAAACGGGTGTGGCCCTTAATTTTCACAACTTTGAATCCCCTTTGCCTAAGGATGATTTGTGGCAAGTTTGGTTGAAATTGGCCAAGTAGTTCTTGAGAAGATGTTGAAAATGTGAAAAGTTTACGGACGGACGGACGGACAGACGGACGGACGGACAGACAGACGACAGACAAAATGTGATCAGAATAGCTCACTTGAGCTTTCAGCTCAGGTGAGCTAATAAGTTAATTCTTTGGATGCTTTCCTATCATCTTAAGAATTAATTTAAGTATTTCCTTAACCTTGTAGGGGAAAATAGGAATAAAATGTATTGAGAAAAAAATAAGTACAATTTTTACAGTTTTTTATGTGCTATAATGTTATCAAAGATCAAACTCTTTTTATAAGAATTTAGAAGATTCTGATTAAAAAAAACACGTTCAAAAAAGAATTTATTCATGAGTTTAAAAGTTTTTCATCACCATAAACTTTTTAACATATACTTAATTGCTACGTATTCAAAACTAGAGCCATTAACCCAAGGTGATTAAGGAATGTTATTACGCGACTAAAGAAGTAACTAGTTATATCCAGAAAGCTTTTAACGACGGTTAATTGTTTAATGCTAATTCGGGACTTTGTCATCATATAATATGATTTTCTTGATATTTAGGGGCAATTTATGGGGGTTGGTTTCAATACAATCAAACCTTCATTAGAGAGGCAAAGGCACGAAAAGACCAAATCATCATGCTGCAATACGAAACAGTGAAAAAAGTAAGTGTGTTACTGTTGGCAAGAACAGAATTTTACGTTCTTTTTATACTGAATTCTAAGGAAAAATTAGATATTAATATGTTTTTAGAATTTCCGTCCTAATTGATTTGATTTAAAAGATATTAATAGCTTTGCATTGTTTGATATTCACAAAGCATAATTTTGTAACTCTGTTGCTTAGCTAAAATTTGAACTCCAGTCAAATATGATTGAAAATCACAAAATGTAGAAGCAAATTTAAATTCAGCAAAAAAAAAAAAAACAACAAAAAAATAAAATTAGCCTTGTTCATATGACAACTAACAGAGCTGTGTGTTTTATCGCTGACATCTAAATTTTAGTTAAGCAGGTAAAGCTAAAAGTGAGAACATAGAAAATGTGAAAAATTGTGTCCTGTTTTACTCAAATGTACACATCATTCATATTGAAAACAATATTTTAAATAGAACACACTAAAGGAACTAAAACGATTAGCGGAGTTCTTAGAAGTGAAAATAGCGGACCCGTTATTGAAAGAAATAGCTGGGAAGTGTCAATTTGACAATTTAAAGACAGCTGATAAAATCGTGCGAAATGATGAAGCATTGTCCAAGATCATGCGAGCTGTGAGTCTCAATGAACATCCTACCATTTATAGGAAAGGTAACTAAGAATACTTTAATAAATGTGTTAGCTTAGTTTGAAAATTTAATCTACAGCTCACTTATTTGTTCAATTTCAAATATATATATATAATCTTTATAATAGTTTTGTTTTCTTTAACCAATCAAAAGTTTATTCAATATTCCTCATTAGATATATGAAACATTTTTGGAAAAAATTACCATTGGTTTAAATACAAAAATCAAAATATGCAATTTATTACTTTAAAACACTGTCAATATTGAAGGAATGATACATTGAAAGGAATTTTATTTTAGGTGAAATTGGAGACTGGAAAAATTATTTCACAGTAGCGATGAGTGAAGCATTTGACAAAACAAATGCAGACAATATGGACGATATTGGATTGGAATTCGAATTTGAGTAGAGTACAAATCAGAAATTGATATATGTATCATATTTATGCATTATCATTCAACTCTTAGTGAACAAGATTTATCTAAATATCTATTGTTTATATTCAATGAAATAAAAAAAAAATATTTTGCTTGTAATTGTGTCATAAACCGATGGTTTTTATTACACAAGAAAATAAAGACAATTTAGGCCATTTACATTTCAAGAATTGATGTCCTCCTATGGTTATAAAAATATTTAAGATTCCAGGTTTTTTTTTCTCTAAAATAGAATTTCATTCTCTCTTCTAAGAATATCTATATATTAAAGGTACCTCTTTTTATGAAAAAAGTCTTCACTAGAACAAAACGGAAAAATGCAATACAAAAAAATATGCATTACTCTAAAGATAAATATCACGAGACCATGTTTATTTCTAAAGTATCATAAGTAATGGAAAATGTCAACATCAAGAAATAAAGCCTATAAAAATAAAACAAATTTACATGTAATTATGCATTCTGTACACGTCTTTTACTCCTGGAGAGAAAAATTTCACGGTTTGATGAATTGGTAACTTTTACGGTAGTTTTAATTTCACGGTGGTTTTATGTTTTTATATTAAATAATCATGATGTTGTCAATATTTCTCTTATATTAGTAAACAAGGGAAATAATTAGCATTATTTTTCTTTCCCTTAATTATCTTTTAACTAGATGCATAGAAACGAAAAGTTTCTTAGCAGAAAAGTCTCTCAAATCCTCTTCTAATTTCAACGTCGAAGAAAATTATTCTTACACTTATGCACAATAATTTCGATGTTATATAATGTTCGCGGACATTTATTTCCTAAAGTTAAAATTAAAAAGAAAACACCGTAATGTACTCCATGTCTACAATATACACATCGAACACGTTTATCAAGTATACATGATGTAACAGACATTAAAGCCGAACACCGCTCGTAAATAGGCACCGTCACACAGATATCTTGTATATAAACCCTTCGATTTCGTAACACCCGATTGCACACCTGAAACTCGTGGTTGACGTGTATTATTCCTTTCGGGATCTTTGAATTTTATGCTTTTAATTTTTATTTTTATGTGCATATTCTGTTTGTAAATTACATTTTAACCAGTTTATTTGATGCTAGCATTCTCCTTGCTTGAAATAAGTGCGTAAAACTTAATATTTTCAAATTTCATCGTGACCGAGTAATACGGCGAGGCAAGATCTACTTCCATACAGGTAAGACCTCTACAGCAAAAAAAAAATAAACTATGGAAAGTCTGCAGCATATTTAGGGGTTGTAGGGATAACCGTAACGTTGGTGAAACAGAAATATGGCGGACAAGATCTATTTACGACGGTGTTCATCTTTAACTTTAACAGGTTATGCAAAGTCCCAATTTACTCGAATTCTTAGCTTGAAAGACTGATGATTCTCGCGCGGTTTGATAACCGACCTTTAAACGCAATAAAATGATTTTTTCCTTTTATGTGTATATCTTATATTTAAGATTGTGACATTTTACAGTAGTTTGTCGAAGGAGAATTTAATCTATAACAATCGTTATGCTACATCAAATATAATATAATGTACGGATAATTGTATAAGTTGATTTTGCAATGCTACGTCAAAGAAGAGTATTATATATTAATCTTCTGATTGTTTTTTTCCCGATAAATAAGTACAGTAACTCTAATTGGTTACTCTTTTGACATGAATTTCTATCAACAAAAAATCGGGTGGTTTTATTTAATCAATTAATTTTAGACAAGGTAGCATATCATTCATTGAAAACTGATAAAATCATTTAACGTCAATGTCATGGACCTTGGGACTAACCCCTGTAAGGTTAAAAGCATTAAGTTTATTGTGTGCGAACAGTTATGTATTTAGATGTACTATATCAAGCGTATTCTATAGTACGGGGAAATTGGTTGTCTAACTAGGTAAATATAATCTGATAATTGAGCAATTTTTTATGCTCTTTATGCTATATATGAAATCTGGTGATAATGAACAGTGTTCCAAAATCAATTTTCCTAAATGTCGAGTTAAGGTAGCCCATAAATGACTAAGGTGAATTTAACAATTTTGATTGATCTATTCGACATCAAATACATATTTTAAAGCTATTATGAGGCTGACATTAACCATACTTGGGTGTAAGTATGTAGTCGATTAAGGAACTCTTTGCACTTAAAACATTTTTTAGAGTTGTCTGCCCTTGAGGAAAATTTAAAAAAATCATTTCCTGAAAATATGTATGGTAAACTATGAATTATTTTAGCATATTCGAGGACGGAGAAAGCTTTTGCAACTTTTTACCAAGAGAAATGTGAGAAAATTACTTGTACAAAAGAAATATATTTAAATATGCATTTTTCCCATAGACTTCAATATCAACTTCAACATATGATAGATTTATTAAAATTATTTTTTTTTAAGATTTCAAAGTTGAAACGTTATTATTTAATAAACTCCTTAAAATCACATTAAGATTTTAGTTATCAAACTTGCAATCTATTATCAGATATTAAATATGATAGTTATGGATGGACAACCTTAAAGGCCACTTCGAGTGATTTCTGTTTTTCATGTTCAGTTCTGTGAATAAATTCTGCTTCATATGAATATAAAAATAGGCCTGCCAACAATTGAACTCAATTTATCTCCATCGGAATTCCAACAGATTGTTAGGAAACCTGCATTCCAAAACCTACTTAGATTTTGTCAATCATAACGCAAGCATCTTTTTTTTAAATCATCTTAAGAGTACTTGTATATGCAATCCGATTGGCTTTTAACAAAATAGTTTTGTAGATGACCAATGACAAGGTAAGTGTAATTTACAAGATCCATTTTTATTGAAAAAGCAGCTACCAATAATGTCAAGACTTTTATTTATTTTGCGGGATGGTGGTATAAAGTGTAGAAAAATCGTAAGGTTTGATGCTATCAATTCTGGTAAAATTTAGTGATTTCAAATGTTCTTGAAGTTCCTTGGAATGTTTAAGCATCTACATCTGATAAACACCGCTCCTTGAATATACTGTTGCACAGTACTCTGTAGTCTCTCCTTTACTGCTGTTAATATTTTAGTAAGGAGTAAAGAAAGAGGCTTCGTAGATCATTAACTGGAACCAGCTATGCATCTTTGTTTATAAGGATTTTTATGAAGCTTAGGCATCCAATATGAATAAGGAAACTCAAATTCACTTTGGTTGTTCTGAATATTGAAAATATTAAAAACTGACATATGATTTTGAAGAAGTTCTTACTATGAGTATAAGTTGGTTTGAAACTTGCATAATTAAATTCAAGTTCTTATAAATTACATTTTTCATAATAAGCCTTACAAAGAGAATGTTGTTTCCTGTTTTATTAGCAGGTACCAGAACAAACTGATCGTGTTATTTTTCTAGGTCCTTTTTTCATTTCTAAATTATTAAATATAAATGGAAAATTGGTTGTCACACAGCGCATCAATCGCTGAATGCGAGATTTTAACACGCATCGAACACTTGTATTCCATTCTGGCAACGTGTCAATGATACTTTATTCATGTTTTGCCCATCGTTTGGCGTATTCGTCTATAGAAATCATAATATGTAAAGGGTGTTAAGAAAGTTCGTTCCGTGATTTACTTTAGCCTAGATTCATTAATAAACAACTCGTTTGTAAGTTTTTTTTATTTTTAATAACCAGATAGACCACCTTTGTTTTTCAGTACATTTTTAATTCTGTTAGGCATTGAATGAATTAAAGAAATCAAATGTTTCTGAGGTATCTCCCTCCATGCTCGTTGAAGACGGCGGCGTAATTGGTCCATGGATGTCGGGCGCGGATCCTTGTAGGCCTCACTGTCCAGAATACTCCAGAGATTTTCTATGCAGTTTAGATCTGGGGAATTGCCCGGCCATTCTTCTTTCGAAATAAAGTTTGGTAAATTATCTTTACACCAATTCTGTGTTACTAGGGCAGTGTGAGGTGTCGCACCATCTTGAACAAACGTAGCGTGTCCTGGATATCGAACCAACTTTCGTTCATCAATCCTGCCAGTGTTTTTTTGTCGATTCAGTGCAGGTTTAAGTTCTTTTTGAAGAATTTTATCCACATAATATTTTGCATTTATAGTTTTGCCGGATGGAACAATGTGTAGCTTTGACAAACCGTTTACTCCCATTGCACCCCAGATCATGACTTTGGCGCTTGACTTGACGCAGCTGACGTCGGGTACCTCATCTGACTGGGACCCCCACACAACATCGTCTTGTCGGTTCGGAACATGAAACAGATATTTTGAAGATTCGTCACTGAAGATGTAGTTCTCCCAGTCCTCAGCTGTCAAGTGCTTGTGATCACGAGCAAATTTCAATCTTTTTTGTTGTTGTGTTTTCGTCAGAAGCTGATTTCTTGATCGCTTAAATGCCTTCCATTTTTTTACTTTCCGTAAATAATTAAACACAGTCACATGACTTACATTAAAGCCCGAGTTCTTGAGTTCCTTACTGCATTTTCTTGTTGATTTTCCTCTTTTGTATTTTATGTTCTCGACTTTCCTTTTAACTACGCCTACTATTTTCGATGGTCGGCCCGATCTCGGTGGTCGGTGAGCTGTTTATTTTGCTCTCGCCTGCGTCTCCACTTTGTTACCCATCGCTCACTTTTACACAGTTGTTTAGCCACATCCTTCACACCGATTCCTGCATCTAATAAAGCCAAAGCCTGGGCTCGTTCGTTGATAGTATCGACACTTGTGCAAGACGTCTGCTTTTTCACCGAACTCATCATTATGTTTGATGACATAATAGACATAAATGTTTACATCACTCTATGACACCACCAGAGAGTGCACATAGGGGAAGATAACTGATGATATGTTGAGAGAAAATTCTCTAGTATAACCAGTGTGAATTTGAAACAGAAATATTGCTTTTATCAATTTATTTTTGTCAATTTACAACCAGATCGAACTTTCTTAACACCCTTTATAAAATAATGATGCCATATCTGTGTTCCTAAATTTTTGACCATTAAGAATATGTGATTTAAGGCCATCAATTACTTTATTAAAGTCACTAGAAATGACGTGTCCAGCAGAACCATAGTTGAAAGGCGAAGATGAACACGAACACTTTGGAAGATTACTTTTCAGATGCTTGATGTCAAGGCATTGGAGAGATTTTTTGTGATTAAAAATGTTTGGAAGCAATGGTCAATGTTTGATCGTAGAAAATAAAGGAGTAGACTTCAACTTCAAATCTGGTGGAATACAAGACTTAACCTTTTGAGAATATTACTTATATTTACTGCGTCAATATATAATGACATAACGCATTTACTGTGGACTATTACTTGATTTAGCCAAAAGTCAATGATGAGCAAAGTTCCTTTATAAAACTTATAAAACACGTTAAAGAAAACAAAGCTCAATGTAATACATTTTGTTAACCACAAACCTCTGCATGCAGGATAATCTTCGGTTTTTGTAGGGCCAAATTTGAACTGTTTTTGAACTATTTACAAGCACTTTAATAAGAAAATATTAGTATTATTTAACCAACACTGTAAGCACTAAAAGGCACATTATACTATGACACACTGTGAGAAACCCTCTCTTGTAAATAAACAAGAGATTCATAAACAAATATTTGCATACTCAAAATAGGTTAGATAAGTCATTATCTATACAATACACGTTTCACCTTTACGTTAATATCTGGGCCCCGTCCTATTTAGGTCCTCGTGTCAGATCCTACTTAACTGAACTTATAGAGTGTTTAATCAAGGTCACAAGTCTTGGAGAGTAACGTATGTAGGACTGTGTTTGTATATATATATATATATATATATATATATATATATATATATATATATATATATATATATATATATATATATATTTATATATATATGAGGAATATTGATGTACATGTGTTCATTTCTTGTTTTTGAAATATTAATCTTATCATGATATTTAATTTTTATAATCAAATAAGATGTAAGAAAACAAGGAAAGACTAAAATGCATGCACTCAAGTTATATTGGTATATATTTTTATTTCTGTGCAACATTTTGCAAAACATATTGTCAAAGAAATTTTTCGGCGTGGATTAGTAGTCTGTAATGGAACGTCACATCACACCGTATAATACAACAAGACATTGCATATCGGACATTTACGAAATAGGTACATCGACACACCTTATTATTGACATTTTCATAACAAAGCTATAAGCCTACACTAATGCTATTAATTTCACTAAACTTTTCTTAGTTTGAATAATGTAACTGTGTCTCGGGAAAGGCCCTCACCACAGTGAGGATGTCTCCCTTATACCCGTAATGTAGCAGAAAATTACAGAATCGCTCCGGAACGATTTTGGAGAAAGTTAATGAAGTTGCCTTGAAAATAACAGTCAAATTCATCACAACAAACATTTTTGAGACTGCAAATACCTTTCAACTAAAAAATTTTATCCATTAAAGGGAAGAATTCAACACCTTTTCACCAAAGTATACGTATTTTCTTTGTAAAAGTGGGTCCGTATGACATTATTCATTTTTACGATAAAACATATTCTATATTCACTCTCCTAACAAATATAATGTAACTTTTTTGCATGTAATCAAATATTTTTGTCATCACAGACACAAAAGTAAGCACTTAGTTGAACTGTTTATTTGTTATTTTATACTTTCTCTCATGAGAAATCATAAATATAAATATACAGATTATATAGCAAAAATCCAATGAAAATTTACCCGTATTTGTATTCATAAACTAAAGATCCCGTGAATGTATTGCGCAAGATTGTAAAATCCGAAAAAATCAAGGTGATTTCCGGGATTTTTTGAGGATTTTTCGTTGATTATTAATTAGCGAAGCTTAACTGAGAAAAAATAAAAGCAAATTAGTAATCTTCAAGTACCAATGATGTTTAAAATATATAAAACAAAAGACAGTATTCTTTCGATTTCTCGGTATTAAAGACCAAAAATTCGAGTCTATTATTTTGATATAGTAGTACAGATAATAGGTGACAGTAACTCCTGGACCTTGCCTTAATGGATGTTCAGCTTTCATCCCCCGGTAGAGATAAAATATATTTTTCATGAATGCATAAAAGAAAAAGATCACCACAATACAGGATTTGCACTTGAACAGCAAAATAAAATGCAAAAACTAATATATATAAAATGATCTCTCAACATAACGTAATGATATTACTATTTCTTATAAAGATGATATCTCTGAATATAATGATGTAATCACAAAATACAATGATGATTGTATTGCATATAATGATGTTACTATTGCATTCAAAAGATATACCATTTTATATTATATAATAAATTGACCCGAAGGCAGCTATGACGTTCCATATAAAACGAGATAAAAAACCTAAGATACCGACGTTGATATTAGATGAAACGAATGCTTACGGTTTACATGGGAAACGAGCGTGGTATATTCATAAGTCGTGTTCAGTTCCGGTAAAATATGGAGGATACAGATGTTTATTATCTGGACTATCCGGTTTATGAAGGAGTTGGTTTACCAAAGATGGCAACATTTTTTGAAAATGCTGGGAAAGTGATACAGAATATCCAAGACTTGAAGCTTGGTGCGGATGCAGTACTACTTGCTACGTATCCTAGAGCAGGTAATTAAGTCGTACTTTATTCCAGTCATATTGAAAACCTTATACTTGAGTATTCTTGTTCGAACAAATAACAACACGGAATTGTGATATAAAGTGATATTTTTTGCAAAACATTTAACGACACATTTGCAAAGTTCAAAATTGAACCACATCCGATCGTTATCAGTATGACCCCGACTCAATTGTTAGAAAAATATTTAAATATAAATGAATAACAATTTCACACAAACTACGATGTTGGGTTGTACTATCGTTAGTTTATTTACTTAAAATAAAAAAAAATGATAATTTTCACCTTTGTTTTAATTTAGTTCGGGATCAGTTTGTTTTTTATCTGGATCGGTCAAATTCGCCATATCTTTAAAAAAAATCACCAATTTGATTCAGTTTCTTTTTCAAAAGTAACTGTCACGTACTTCATTTCTATAAGGCATGTCTCTTTAAAAGATTTTATCCATATATTATCCATAGGTTTGAAAAATATGAAAAAATGAATTTTTTTTTATTTTCATAAATAATATTTTATTACTAAAATGAAGCGTCTTATTAACTTTACTGGACATGATTTGTTAGATACATATACAGTCTTGCGAGTGTGTTCGAAATGTTTTCTTTATCGCTGCTAAGTATGTAATAAATCCTGAGGTGCTCGAATGAAAGTTCACGAGACTTCCCCGAGATTTGGTCAGTTCCTGTAGAATTTCGTGCCGAAGTATAAGTGCTCGGATAACATTCTCAAAATACGTAACTACTAGTCGTTTTTCGTCTTATTTTATCATCCGGTGGTTATTTAAACTAAATGATGATATTTAGAACAGAGTTATTGTTCGTGTTCAATCACTCTACATGTGGTTGAATTTATAAACATTGGGTTTCTTTAAAAAGTCATAACCATGTTTGATAGTCTATTTTCTAAATTTAGGTACTTGTAATCAAATATATAATCTAGACGTTTATTGGTTTTAAACCTTATTTCCATTAATATGTGGATAAAATGAGTTCTAGAAATAAATGTAACCATAGAAAATATACAAGTTTTCTTCTGTTGTTGCAACAATTGACATGCTTGTTAGCGATACCCCCCATGGACTAATTTTCAATCCGCTAGTATGACCTAGTAACAGCATCAATAGTGAAACAGACAGTCACACCCCATCCTTTTTGTTTTAAAACATGGTATTGCACACCAAAAGCATAAAACATGGCAATGACTTTATCAAGCAACCCGATGTTTACATTTTCAACCACGTGTCTTTTCTGAATATCATCGTATAAATATCCGCTAGATGATGAATTAGACATATGTCTTTATAGATATTTATGTTTTAACATTTATAAAAGTAGAAAATGATATGAAAAACGACCATTACCTACCTATTTTAAGTAAATTTTCCGAACACTTATGCTTCCGATCAAAATTTCACATAAACCGAACAAATCTTGGAGAAGTCTCGTGAACTTTCAATGAGCACCTCTGGCTTATCAACGATAAAGAAAACATAGATAAAGAAAAAGCAATTTATGTTTGATTAAGATTGTGAAATTTGGGGTCTAATTTATGTGATATGAAAGAATTAAGCACAATTAAATATTTTCTTGATGTGTTATGCATCGAACAACTCACCTTAAACGATCCAAAAAATATGAGATTAAAATAAAGGGACAACCTGTTAGCTAAAACACTTTCACATTGTAGGAACACACTGGGTGTACGAACTTACTCACATGTTGCTTTCGAGAAACACGGATTATTCCAAAGTGTCTAGAGAGGCCGCTTACTTAGAAGGGTTTTCAGACCTTGGCCCTCTACAGTCTTATAATCATATCGTCAGCACACACCTTCCATTCCAGTGGTTGCCAAAACAGCACCTGGAGACTGGTGGCAAAATTATATACGTCATAAGAAATCCTAAGGATAGTGTAGTTTCGCTGTTCGAATTATTGTATTCCAGTGGCTATTTACGCGAGGAAACATTTGAAGATTTCTTACAATACTATTTAGGAAAAGGTGAGTTAAATATCATTTAATCATTTCATTAACCCTCTTTACACAAATGATTTAAATTCTAAATTCAAAAGATATTCTTCACTATTTTTCTTATACTCTAGATTAATTGAAAGGTTAAGCATTTGAACGTGTACGTCTACGGGTACGTGTAGAGCTTCAATTATATTTACACGTACATATACCAAAATTTGACTCATGTTAAAAAACTGTACGTGTAAGTGAACATGTAGAATAATTAGATTCAACATGTTCATTGCACTCCCTCTGTTTATGTAAAAATCTATGAATTTGATGAAACCGAAAGAACAGTCGTCTTAAATCTATCGTTTGCTTTACATAAAGCAACGTTTGGTATAAACAAATTCTGAAATTCTATCAAAAATGCTACAACTATTTACCTCCGTGTACTTTGGATTCCTAATTTCCAAATGTTTTGTACAACTTGTAGAATTACGCGGTATGCAGAAATTATGAGGCAATACACATAAAATTAGGGGGTTCCCCTAGTTACACGTACTCGTACACATATACTTTCAAATGATTAACCACTATATTATGCTAAAATGAAAAACAAGTTGATATTTTATGCACGCGCTTTCTCATCCAAAAAATTAGTTGTGTTTTATTTGGGGATGACAATCTATTGCTGCATTGATAATCGGTTAATCCAAATTCGTTCCGACTGATGATAGGTACTCATATCAAAATACTTATATTATTAATTCCTAAATATTTTCTTGGTTGTTAAGTCTTCAAACATTCTGAAAAACTTTTGATTTATATATATATATATATATATATATATATATATATATATATATATATATATATATATATATATATATATATATATATATATATTTATATTTATATAAAATTTAGATTCAATGTACGGGGGCTGGTTCAATTACAACAGAGTGTTCATCAGAGAGGCACAAACACGAAAAGACCAAATCATCATGATTCAATATGAAAGACTGAAAAGAGTAAGCAATAACATGCAACATCTCACTGTTTATTTTAATGCGTATCTATAAATGAATTCAAAAAACTCTTCCTTTATAGAAAAAAAATATTTTATGCAGGTTAGTTAATTGGGATATATTACCACAATGCAACCTGAAAATTATCGAATTTTATTTTTCAGCACTTTGTAATGTCGATAATATGAAAATTTTGTATATCTAATAATACCTAACCAAAATGTAAAAAGGGATTGTTGGCCTAAAGTAAAAAAAGATAAAAAATACAGGCGATAGTTTCCCAGATTACAAAGCATTTATAATAGAAATTGAGCGAAAATGAAAACACGCTAATATAATACTACTGTCAACTGTGAAAACTGTTAACCCTTAAAATATTTATCCTCAATTTACTTCACAAATTCGGCACCATTGATAATGTATCTTGCATGCTTCAAAGATTCCCTTCGCGCGCGAACGGTTGCACAACAAACAAATTCATCCGTTTCCGATTGATCTGTTCATCATACGCCCAACATGGCTGCTTTAAAAAAGAATCTCCTTTTAGAAGTATGGAATACCGAACCCGAAGTTATAAACTGATCAAAACACGAGTTTCCTATATTATAATTTTCGTAATAACTCAGATTTGAAACAAAATTAGCCCATAATTTTAGCAATTTATATTTACCTTTCCATAAGGATTTTTATGCTAAATTACGTTGAATTTGACCCAGTGGTTTTTAAGAAAAGAATTTTTTTCAAAATGCACCCTTTTTTCTACAGTTTCGAGGTTTTCTCTGCTTTTATAAAAGATCGGTCTTTCATTTTTGAAAATTTTAATTGCCTTCCCATAGGGATGTTTTGTGACAAATTTGGTTGAAATTGGTCAAGTTCAAAATGTTAAAAAAAATTACAGACGGGCGAATGGACAGACGGACGACGGACAAAATGTGATCAGAATAGCTCATTTGAGTTTTCACACAGGGCGAAAAACCATCTTTAAGCAAGTCCTTAAAGGTGGCTTAAAGGTGACTTAAAGGAGCTTAAAGGCTATACAACCTTTAAGCCGCCTTTAAGTCACCTTTAAGCAAGTGCTTATAGGTCCTTAATGTCCAAACTTCTTTAAGCTACCTTTAAGCCACCTTTAAGCCACCTTTAAGCATCTTTAAGTGGCATTTACGCTCTCTTTACACTGCCTTTACACTGTCTTTAAGTGGCCTTAAAGTCAATATTGATCAAGCTGAACAATAAAAAAATATATTAAATGCAAAAGCTCTTTTATAGAGATGGGAGGGGGTCATCCGAGTGATAATATAATTTCCAAGGAAGGGGGGGTGTTCCAGGCGGTTTTAATCGTCGCTCCATTAAACACAGATCGCTATCATCAGCACCGCTCTGATGGACACAGATTGCCGTTATAAAATTCTTTATAATTTTTTGGGGGTTTCAAAATTATTGTAGGTATGAGCGCAGTCTCTGTATCTTAATATGTGCATAAAACTAATTAAAGTATGTTTTTCTCTCTCTCTCTCTCTCTCTCTCTCTCTCTCTCTCTCTCTCAGTTCATCCGGTTGTTAAACAAAATAAAGATAATGAACCAAAAATGCATGATTTAATTTGTTAATCGGTTTAAGGTTTGTATTTTTTTTCAATTTTCATTATTTCTAACATCTAGATCTGCTAGATACATGTTAAAGATGAAAAGACTCTCAACTGCCTTTGTTATATCGGGCAGGATATTACTGCTTTGTTTGTCTAGACATAGTTTTGTTCGTTTGTGTATATCTAATTAGAGTCTATTGTTTGTCCAACTTAAGAAAACCCCTGGAACTAACACAGAATATACAAGATATACATAGCAGTTGTGTCGTGTGCCCAGGTGCATGTTTGTGTATATCTAATTAAAGTCTATTGTTTTTCCAACTTAAGAAAACCCCTGGAACAAACACAGAATATACAAGATATACACAACAGGTGTGTCGTGTGCCCAGGTGCACGTCAGGGTTTCTAAAGGCGTTGAATCTTAGTATGTACGAGTATACGATAAGTCTAGTGAATAAAAGTTAATTTACATTTGTAATTCATTTTCAAAGTATTATTTCCTAGCTCTGGGTTTCAAAGAGGTTACGTCTACAAATTAACGATACATGTATGTAAGAGTAAAATCTTGAGGCTGATTAATTAATGTACCGGTGATCATAAATAGGGGTTGATTATTTAAATATATGTATAAGGGTAAATATGTCAAATATACCCGGCCTGGCACATCATACAATTGTATGTACAAGTCATTTGCAATTGCCACATGCAGTAAATACGTCACCGGTAATTTGTAATTTTGTTTGTTATAGAATTGATAGTTTAAAAATCATGTACATACAATTACATGTAAATATTTAAACATATTGGAACGGCGCCGCGATCATGAAAACCGGGAAATTGCGGGAAATTGAACAAATACCCTAATAGTATCAATGCATTTAATAAAAGAAATGATTTCATTTTCTTTCTTACATTTTTATAGCTATAAATTAGATGAACGTATATCTACTCGGTTTAAATTTATTAACTAAGAAAGCCTACTAGCCTATAGTGAACCTAACGGTTTCCATTTAGGTATAATATATTTTTGTTCACTGAAGACCAAGTTCCGTATTTCATTCTAAATACATGTATGCATGTAATTTATAAATTAGATATAATTGATTGTTACAAACTGAATGGTTTGTCAAAATCTTTTCAAGTAAACACATTCAATACAGTGATTCAATATCCACTGATATATAGGATATAAAAACATTCATTTGCATATGTAAGTTGCCGTGGTGCAGAGGATGTTTGGTGGTGCTAGTAAACTAAGGGTCCCGGGTTCAATTCTCGCCGTGGCCGGTTTTTTTGTGGTGTTTTTTTTTTCATTTTTCTTTCTAGAACAAAAACCGTTTTAATACCTTTTCTTTCATAAAGTTAATACATTTTGTTGGACATTAAGCACAATATTGAATTAAATTTTTTTTAATGGCTTAAAGGTGGCTTAAAGGTAGCTTAAAGGTGGCTTAAAGGTGGCTTAAAGAAGTTTGGACATTAAGGACCTATAAGTTGTCCTTAAAGGTGGCTTAAAGGTGGCTTAAAGATAGTCTTTAAGCTGCCTTTAAGCCATCTTTACGCTTTCTTTACGCCACCTTTAAGCAATACTTATAGCTTAAAGGTAGCTTAAAGGTGGCTTAAATATCGTCTTTAAGCTACCTTTAAACACCTTTAAGCTATCTTTAAGGAGGACTTAAAGATGGTCATTCATCCTGTGTCAGCTCATGTGAGCTAAAAAAAATAAGTTAGACTTGGTAATATTCTTGATTAAGTACAAATAAATTGCTAAAAATATCTAGTTGTTGAAAAAATGGCAAAAGACAAAAATTAAAAATGATATTTTTCAATTAATCTATCAATAGTAAACATTTTATTTTATTGCAATATATGTGCATGGCCTATGTACTGGTATATAGATTTGTCATTTGACTAGATTACACAATTCCGCTATAAGGCTAATTGATATCAAAACGCGTGTGTCGAAACTTGTGCTATATTTTTATATGTTAAATAAGCGAAAATTCACATTTTGGGGATAAAATATGAATATCTAAAAATACAATTAGTAACAACAAAAGCCTTTGCTGGATTCGAACTGGAGATGTAAGGATCACAATCAAAACACTTTATCTACTTGGCTATGAACTAAATAATGTGCTTAATAATATCCTTTTCATGAAACGAAACATTGTTTCAATCGGAGGTCAGCCATTTTTTCATGATGTGTTATTCTACCTTAAGTCTTATTATGGAGAGAAGCATTGTAAACAAACATGACTGAAGCGTCATTTGAATATTTTGATCTCAACTTAACTGTATTTTAAACAGAATACAATCGACGAACTCAAAAGATTGGCCGATTTTTTAGGCATAAATGATGTGGATCCATTGTTGCAAGAAATAGCAGAAAAGTGTAGCTTTAAGAACCTACAAGCTGCTGATAAAACAGTAAGAAATGACGCTGCATTGTCCGAGATCATGCGAGCTATGCATTTAAAGGAACATCCTGAGATTTATAGGAAAGGTATATTTTATAAGGATTGTACCATTATATGCTAAAATATATAGATAAAGTTTTTTATGTTTCTTAAAAATTCTTTTTTCTGTCTTAATTGAGGATAGATATTTGGTATTTATTAATATTCAATGTGACAAAAATCTGTGCGTTGTTGTAAAACGATATAAATTTTTATACTTTGAACTGTCCATAAATATTTCAATAACTTAACTGAATTTAACAGCAAAAGTTTCATCTTTATTTCTATATAATATCATTTTTTTAAACAAATTAAAATTCCTTAAATAAAATAAACTTTGATTAAAGACATTGAATTTCAGGTGAAATTGGAGACTGGAAGAACTATTTCACAGTGGCCATGAGTGAAACATTTGACAAGATATATGCAGACAAAATGAAGGATATTGAATTGGATATCGAATTTGACTGATGTTGACTGATGTATAAAAATATTTTTTCAATAAAATTGCAAATATACACGGGTTGTTAGAAAAGTTCGCGGACAACGTGATTTTCGCTGTGTACTTTGTAGGATGACGTATGTTTTATTAAATGACTACCAGTTGAAAATAAGTATGCAAAAAATCATGATTTAGAAGTTGTTTTCGAAAGATACAG
This sequence comes from Magallana gigas, assembly GCF_963853765.1. Taxonomy (NCBI): domain Eukaryota; kingdom Metazoa; phylum Mollusca; class Bivalvia; order Ostreida; family Ostreidae; genus Magallana; species Magallana gigas. Next base: position 35,221,315 of record NC_088860.1, read on the forward strand.
CGATTTTCATTTTGCATGAATTGGATTTACGGAGCACCATTTTATATTTCCACGACGTCAGGTGACGTTAAGGTGGCTCACTACACCTTGAAATATTTTCTCAAATCAGCAAAAAAATTACTTGATTATGATAGATATCATGATGGATAAGAAGTATCTAAGTCAAATAGGCTAAAATGTGCAATTTTAGATAAAAAAAAAATTGCATTTTCAAAATATTTAATTCAGAAAATATGAACAAAAGCTCCAGGCGGATTCGAACTTATGATCTGCGGTTCAGAAGCCCTATACTTTAGCCACTGAGCTACAACGATATACAACCAAATCGAACGAAATAAACTATTTCACAAAATATTTAAACCGCCATCTTGTGACGTAGTGTCTTAAAAAGTATAAATCTTGGTGTAGTGAGGTACCTTTAACTACTAAAAGGAAATTTAAACCTTACTCTTGTTAATCATCTTTAAGTTCTACATTTTCATGCCATTACCCCATTTATAAAATGCACTTTCACACCATTATTTGTAAAACTTTTGTATAATGTCTTTTGTGTCAAATCGAAGATCATTTTGGTCCGGAAATCTCTGTCAACGCAGTTTCGACTTAAGATAAGGAAATAAAGCGAAATCCATTGGTGCTAGATCCGGACTATTTGTGGGGTTGGGGTGCTGCGAGTGCTTAAGATATCAGTATTTCCATTTTTGGGAGTTGATTTTAATCAACTCCCCTATGCAGTTACTCTGGCAAACCGAAACTGAAACGGTGTTTGGACCTAAGCACAAATCATCACCGCTGACAAGACTTAGTACTTGAAAAAAATAGAAAAATTCGATGTAGTGTATGCAAAAGCATTGTTTTTCAAGGGAATTTATCTATGAACACTTTGAAAATAGTCAGATTTTATAAAATACGAACAATTTAGATATTTTTGTAGTCTCATGTGGTCCTACACCACAGTTTAATAAAGTCTCCTTCAACCAGACGCTCGGCTGTCTCCGTAAATCTCCGACAAGCAGAGAGGCTCTCTTGCTTGTCGGAGATTAACGGAGACAGTCGAGCGTCTGGTTGAACGAGACTAGAGTTTAATATCAATAGTGCTTTGAGTGATACGATTTTTAGAATTGTTTCGACTACTAATTCTATCTTTAAATATTACACAACATGATTCATATGGGATTTCTCGAAATTCTTGTCGGAAAAGTCTAAAAATTCATATAATAAAATAGTGCGTAATTCAAATACAGACTAGAAACTAATTGCCATGCAAGATAAGTTGATTTTAAAATAAATGATAATCGATAAAATCAACTTCCGTCAGTACTTCAGTACTTTGATTAAATCTCCAAATCCAATTGTGATTCAAATTATTACGGGCCGCCGGAAGGCGGTCCGTTATTTGATAAACATTTAAATATTGTTACTGCGTTTCTGCGGGATAGTTCTTTTTTAATAGAATTAATATTATGCTTATTTTTATGAATTTAAAGTAAATTTGCATGTAGAAATATCTGTTATGCCTTTAAAAAAATATAACATTTTTTTGTTTTACTCGTAAATGAAAAATAGGTCATACTTAGTAGATTGTCGTGTTTGGCGCGTTTTTATCGAGACTATAATCTATACGGAAAATTTCGGAGTTCTTCATTCTAACAAAACAATGCATCGGGATCGGTATGCGGGGCATACTAAAGACCTGAAAATACTAAAGACCTGAATGTCATTAAATACTAATAAATGATTATTTGAATTTCTATGTGCCGTGTCAAAGAAAATGACTTTGTGTGTGTATTTATTATATTTCCCTGTAAAATGTGGTAGAAAATATCATGAAATGACATTCATATCAATTATTTACGCAAAAATATGACAGAAATGAAAATTTGAATTGACTGGAAAATTTGAACTAACCCATTTTTTATTTTTCATGTGGTCCCTTGAAATCATAAAACTAACGCATTAAGTTTTCATTCAATACAATGCAACAAAAATCCCCAAAATGGTTTGAAATACATAATCTCCAAGAGAAAAATGCATGATGATTTGAACTTTGTATTAGAGTAATGTACAAATCAATGTGTTCTCCATTACCTCATACTATGGCAATGATCATACAATTACCATTAGAAATGCTTACAGTAACGAACTCGATTCTTTATGATAATAGTAAAATGTTAAACTTCAAAACAAGTTGCTGAAAGTATATTAAAATTACCATAAAAATTAGTACAACCAACTCTTATTTTCTTCTATGTGGTGTGTTTTTATGTAAACAACCAATGATTCATATTTTTTGCGGCCCATTTGACGCTTGCGTCAATATGATTTCTTGTTGTAAACCTTTTTCCTATAAAAGTGGGAGCCCATAAGAACCTTTTAGTCTCTATAGGAGATTTTCTGCGTGCACACAAAGTTTAATGACGACCCGCGGCCGGTGCTCCAAGATGCCCATTAGATGTCCATTTACGTTAACGTTTTTGACTCATTTTACTAGCGTTGGTCGTCTATATTTGGCGATAAAACGGACAGAAATTCTTCAATTTAATCGAAACTTTCACAAAATGACCTTCATTATTTATTGTGATCACCTACGAAATGTCGTTTTTTTTTTAATGTGCTTAAAATGTACATTTTCTTAATAAGGAAAAATGCATACAAAATCTTAAACAATTAAAAACTGACAATTTTATGTAAAATTTAATTGTGTGAATCAAAGCTTTGTTTAATAAGGATTAATGTCGGCTCATTATCTACCTTTTTACCTCCTTAGCAGCTTATGTAAGTCAAATTCAACTAAACTTAAGACAAAACATTCTTCTGGATAGGAAAAAATGTTTACAATAAAGAAAAAAACTAAATGTTTTTCAAGTGCAGTGTATGACTAGAATGAATTGGTTTTCTGAATCTACTTTTCAACAACCCTTGACAAGAAAAGTATATCTGGTGTTTAAAGCTTGACTCCTGGACAAATACTTGCAAAACGGAGGGGTTCAAAGTTCAGTAAAGGAATACATATGCTTAAATCTTCTCAAATCCGCGTATGAAATGAAATGCTATGATTTGATAGATTTTGTGTAAGAACCCAGATATACGAAACATTTTCAAATTGCTCAAATTGTACTCCCTGACCAATATAATGGGGATCGAAAAGGGATACAAAGTTCAACACAGAAATATATAGGAAAAAATAACCTCTCGAATCGCATTGCTACATTTTTTCATACTACTACGCAACTGGATTAAATGTATTTGTACATGCATACAATTAATGTGAATAGGTCGGGTCAAAGTCTAGCTTAAAGATAAAATCATCATCTGATTAAAACGTAAACGTTACTTATCCAAACGAATGTTTCCAAGTCTCGTCAACAAAGCAGTTATTCAGATACGTAGATATTCAAAATTGACTTGAAAAATTGTGGTTTTCTAAATAAGTCTTTATTTTATAATTTAAATAAGATATCTGTTTTAAGTTAGTTGTTATAACCTGAATGAATGAAAAAGATTAATAAAATATCTTAACCTTTTTAATTCTGCCAGAACCAGGACGACACCTTTACATCCATAAAAACTCACAATAAATATTTGCATATACTTTAAATGTTGTTAACACAATAAAGGAGAACATGTATGTGAGTAATTACGAAACAGATTTGTCCCCCCTACACGTTACCGTACTTATATCCTCTCTACAAGAATAAGTAGGCCAAAAAGATGATTTAAGTCAAATTTGCAAGTTCCAATTTTGCATAGTGTTACATACAGCATTGCGTAAAATAGAAACATGGATGGCATAGATGTTTATCAACTGGACTATCCAACTTATGAATGGTGATATTTTTTGAAAATGCTGGAAAAGTGATAAATGATTTTTAAGACCTAATTCTTGGTCCGGATAAAGTTGTTTTGGCTACGTGTCCAATATCAGTTAGGCCGTTTTAAACAAAATGTTCATTGTACACCCCAGATGTTTATCGGTACTTTTAAAATTTGGATGCAACCAGATATGGATAATATTACTTGTACATTTTTACTCTCTAATGTATTATAAAACCCCAATGTTGTTGTATAATTTTTTAACATCTGCAACATATTAATATATAATACTGTGGAATCTTGAAAACTCATAATGGCTCAATTTTCAAGGTATTTATTGGTAGCCCTTCCCACGAATTTACATTCTCCACAAAAATAATTTTATAAAGAGTTATCTTTCTGACTAAAACTAATCAAAGTACTAAGAGTACTGAAAGACGGGGTCTTGAAAGTGTCCTGGATTTCCTCGAATATGGTACAAAATTTATGAGTTTGAATTAGTTGTTACAATCTATGTTAGTTCGGCTTTTTTGCAATTGTCTGATACTTTGTCTAAATTTTACTCAATCCCGGCCTTCATAATTATAGAAAATTGAAACAACGGTATTTTTGTCAACTCTTAACTCTGAATGTTTCTGCTTTGTTTGATTTTAAATTGATGAACTAAAACACATAGCTGAATCGAAATTGGTCATTTAATAATAAAATGACGATAAACTTTATCACATATACAAATTATATACAACATGTAAATAATATAAAAAACAATGCTTACTACTTGAACATAGTTAAAATTTTTCCTTTAAAATCAAAGGTGAGGGATCAACTTTTGCCATTTTTGACAATCATATTGGTAAACAGTGTTTGGCACGACAAATATGGAAAATCCAGACAATGAAGACACAGTAGACCAATCAACACGCAATGTTTGACTAGAACAAATTTTGGCCAGACAATAAAATGGTAAATTCATACAATAAGAAAAAAGAGACATTTACAGGCATATATAAGTGACTAAAGGAATAAAAACATATTCCTAAAATTCAGGCAAGTAAAAGCTCATAATAAACAAATTGGATTAAACTGATGACGTAAATGACCAATACATGTGTACCTATACCGATATATTATAAACGAATTACGGTTGATTAGGGAGGGAGGTGGGATTTACAGATTGAACATCTTTTTAAACTTTCATTTTGGGTGCGTTGTTTTGATTCAAGCTGCCACCTAGCGGTGAAATGGGCAGACAACTCTACCCGTACAAATTACTACAACATTGCCACCTACCGGTTAAAAAGGTTAAAGGGAGATAATTCATGATTGCCAAAAATGCATTTATTTGCATAAATGTAATTTTTTTACAACTCTTAACTCTGAATGTTTCTGCTTTGTTTGATTTTAAATTGATGAACTAAAACACATAATTGAATCGAAATTGGTCATTAATAACAAAATGACGATAAACTTTATCACATATATACAAATTATATACAACATGTAAATAATATAAAAAACAATGCTTACTACTTGAACATAGTTAAATTTTGTCCTTTAAAATCAAAGGTGAGGGATCAACTTTTGCCAAAGTATTACTTAACAAGTAATACCCCCCCCCCCTTCTAAACTGTCTTGACCCACAATAAGGAATCTTAAACCCAAATGTAAACCCATCTAACAAAAATTTAGATTTTGCTGAATCATAACCTTGTAACCACATTTCGAAAGCTTTTACATTAACAGGAGTTACAACACTGGGATTCAGGCTGACCTCATTTTCTGATTTGGTTGGTTGGGTTCTGTTGTTTATTGGAGGTTCCATAAATTCTGTTGTTTGACTCTGATGGTTCATGGCAGTCTTTTTTGGAATGCTCCCCAAAACATCTGCTGCAGATGTGTGAGTATTCACAGCTCGGTCTGGTACAGTTACCATTGTTGTTGTTGTAGCTGAAGCATGGTTTTTTGGACTCGCCACGAAAGGGCTGCTGTTGAAATGACTTTTGTTTAGATGTTTTTTCTTGACCATCAAGCCGACTTTTCAACCCAACCTGCAATGCCTCCATGTGTAATTCAGCATTTATTTTTTCCCAGGGCATTTGGGCTGGATTTTCAGCTCTCCACATTCGGAATTGTTCATCGTAATAAAAAGCTGCCTTGTCCCCTACATCATTGCTAAGTTTTTGAATTGTTGCTATGTATTTCATTAAACAAGGCGCTTGCGCAGGGCATTTCTCGAAGTACACCGCTACAAAGATATGAAATGCATTCATCCACTGCTGTAGATTTCTGAAGTAATACTTATGTTCCTTTTGCTGAAAAGTAAAAGAATTATCTTTTCCTTGAACTGCTTCAAGTTTAGCAGAGCTCTGTTTGAAAATGAGGGAACCAAGGGGAATGTATTCTTCAGCCCAGGTTTTTGACTTAACTTTTACATCGATACCTTGTCCTAATGGGCGGCCTGCATGCAGAGGACCTGTTACATTGCGCAAATAACCATTTGAGGGCGTTGAGATGACGGAATCAGGTACAGTGGAGCCTCAGATATCCGGACGCCAGATATCCGGACGCTTCACTTTCCGGTCGATTTTTATTGGGAACGGAATTTTTACACAATAATTTGTCTCGTTTATCCGGAATTCCGCGTTCCGGATCCGGACGGTCAAATTTTACCACATAATACAGTTTTCCTTTAAATTTTACCTCATTTAACCGGACAGTCACATTTGAGTGTTCGGGGGCACAAAAGTTTTTTATGCGCAAGTGCAAATTGGTGTAAAAACATCTGACACTGGTTGTTGGTTTTAAACAATGCCTTCGTCCGGTAATCGGGGTCACCTGTGTCACGCTATGTACTCGCCCGAGGATATTACGATAACCATGGATGCGACGTTTATTTGTCGCCATTTAACTTATGAACTGTTATTGTTTGATTAAAATGTCATGAAAATTGTTTAATTTGTGTTTAAAAAAGTCATCTATTGATTGAATTAAAATTCTATTCATCGTAGTGTGATTAGATCGTTCGTACGCCTATTCATTTTAAAACGTAATTGAAATGAAATATTTGATAATTTGAGTTCTGTTTACGATAGTTATTAAGACCGCTTGGGATGTTCAGGGTATCGACATTAATTTTATAGCGTGTGTTCAATTAACAGTGTAATAATAATTTATGCCAAACATGGCGTGGATGAGTGTTTACGCTACTTGTAAATATCGCTTGGGTGCAATTAACTCATACGTAAAATTAGCTTGGGTAAGTTCTGTCAATGAAAAAATAGCTTGGACAATTATCAATAAGGGAATATATACAGATTTTCACCCATATTCAATCATCAAATGTTGAACAGCTTCAAACATGTCAACACCACCGACCAAGAGAGCGAGAGTTGCGATCACCGCTAGCTTGAAGAAAACGATTTGTCAGCGTAAAGTGGAACACCGACTTTCTTTGTTATGAGAATGTAATTAAATTATCGGTTTAATACAGTGATTGTTATGTACATGTACATGTGTTGCCTTGAAGAATGTAGTGCTTGGTTTTCTGTGGAAAAAACATACCTTAAATAATGTTTTTAACAATATTTTGTTTTGTTAATTTTAAAAAAATCTAAACTTTTTTTGTAGCGCTTATGGCTATCAAAATAAAATATTTAAATGTATAATTAATTTATGAATTATGTTTCCTTAAATATTAAAGAAAAATATCACAATTCAGATATCCGGACGCTTCACCTATCCGGACGATTTGGCCTGGGGACAAAAGTGTCCGGATAAGTGAGGCTCCACTGTACTTGGTTTGCATTGTCTAATGTCTGCTGCTGCTGTTCAATCGCATCATCCCCAACTGATGTTGCTTGGCAGATTGCGTTGACGTTGACGTTGACTGGACCTGTCACAGGTGTATTCTGTTGTAATTGAGCCACCACTGCACTAGCAATTGTTGGAATAGCCTCTGCTACCATTTCTTTTACGATTTCTTTCACTTCATCCTTAAAACTTTCTGCTGTCCTTCTCCTTTTCCTCGCTTGTGACATGGTGAGCTGTAAAAAAAATTTAATTTTGAAATTGCTAACGCAAAATACAAACATTAAACATAACTGTTAACACAGTATACTTTCCTCTCATTAAATTCATTTACCACTAAATATGGCAAAACAGACACCAACGTGCCCAAGTTACTTAGCTACCGCTAATAATTGTTACACTGCCAACACAGCTAGATTATCAGAAAATTCAGTTAACACTGATGAAATTCCAAAATAATTAACATTAGCATTATATATTCTGATCTCAGCATTATATTGCGTAGTAATTAGCCAGTTAGCACCAGCTAGTAGTAGCAATCCCATGTGTATTATATAGTAAACACTGTCATTCATTAAATCATGTAATACTAGTAACGTACACAGTGAGCACTGTCAATAATGCTATGACAAAATATTACTTTGTCCAGACACTATTATGTACTTCAATACATAGCACTTGGTTAACACCAAGTGTTAGCTAGTGTTTACCTGAATACTGTTAAACATATTTATAACAGTAAACACTGTTACATTCATGTACAGGACAAGGACTAAAATATTAAGTCATTCCTAATGGAATGTAATACACATTAAAAATTGGCTAGCACCAAATATCTTAACTTGTAACCACAATTTAATGTGGAGATAATTTTTTAATCAATGATAAAAATACCTGTGTTATACACAATCAAAGGCCAGTTACTGGGTTAGTTGATCAGTTCAGCAGAGCTACCACTCCAGCTGTTCTTATCTGTACTTTGATTGACTGATATTGCTGGCTTAAATTCCACAAGCAAATTCCTTGAATTATTTACAGATTGAACATGTTTTTAAACTTTCATTTTGGGTGCGTTGTTTTGATTCAAGCTGCCACCTAGCGGTGAAATGGGCAGACAACTCTACCCGTACAAATTACCTACCGGTTAAAAAGGTTAAAGGGAGATAATTCATGATTGCCAAAAATGCATTTATTTGCATAAATGTAATTATTATGTAAAATAAGACCCTAAGGAACATTTTTTAAAATTACTACTAACTGGGAAAATCAAACAACTATATCAAAGAAGAAAATTTTAATCATTAGATTTATTCAATTTTGTGATCCAAGGGAAAATCCACAAGTCGGAAGGTATCCGTAATAAAGGTTTTATGAAAAACCCCGAAAACTCTAAAACTGCTGAATTAACAATTAAAGTGAACATTTGTATACCAATAACAAACACAGGCACCTAAGATTCCAAGAACTTTGACAATAAAAAGATTTGTCACGGTCGCCATTTTGATTTTTAAGACCGACTTATCTGACACGATTTTCTTCATTTAGGATTCATTTAAAAATTAATAGGTAAAAATAAATCCGTTCGCCACTTATTATTTTTTTTGTGTAAACTCGTGCATCATCTACACGAATTACGATACAACCGTTCCTTTCATTAAAAATCATACTCCAAAAATCAGAGACATAAATAACAGAGATTGTCAACTCCGCCATTAGCGTGTAAATATTACGGGACCAACCTTACTTTGAGATCTACAAGGTGCAACAGCAATCTTGTATATAAGTTATTAAATTTGAACCTGATAGTGAACATGAACATGAACCTGTAAATATTTTAAGCATGTTTTATTTATGAAATATTTACAAAAACTCTTTATTTAGGTTTTAAATTACTTTTTTAAAACTTATTGACTTTTTACAAAGTAATAGTAATGCATTACTTTACTCATGTAATGGTAATATAATGCATTACTTCAAGAAAATTAAGTAATGGTAATGGTAATTTAATGCCCTAATTCATGAAGTTATGGTAGTGTAATGCGTTATTTTACAATGCGATTCACCCCAAGCCTGATTCCAACTAAGCCGGAAAACATGAACATTAACATTTAACTTGGTTCTTCAATCGATAAGATTGTATATAATATATGTATATATTATATGATGTATAAGGCTTCCAAAATGTATAATCTATTATAGATTTTGCTTACAATGCATTGTTTAAAATTTAAATTCAGTTTAATCAACTAAAGAGCCAACAAACAAGAAGGCAAATTCAGACTTGTTTTTATTTTCTTTGTACAAAATTCCTTTCGAGACGAACAGCAGTCATACCGCAAGTAGACGGGAAGCCAATGAAACACCTATTTAAGTTTGGTAGTATTAAGGTGAAAAATTGTCAAAATAAAATTCACAACTTTTCAAAAATGGCACATTGCGTTTGGAAACTTTAATTTCGATTCCACCAGCAACCTCTTCTATTGATTAATGAGCTCGTACACCAACTGAATCGTCAACGGCGCTGTGCATTTAGTTACGTAACTCATTCCACATTTGAACCCGAGCAAGAATATTTTGATCAATAAAACTATTTGTTTATTTTCTAAATAGAATTTTGTTTATACACAGAGGACTTAAAAATAGTTCATGCTTGTTTTATAATACATATTTACTGAAATGCATGAAAACTTTCTGCACTATTTTCTTACGCGTATACTCAATTCATGTGTTCTACGCGTGCGATCCGGTTTGAGACTTCGGCTGACAGTAATCCAATAGACGGGGTCACGTGACCCCGACTAAAAACCGATGCATCCACGAAATTACATTCTTACAAATAACAAAAAACCCTCAATTCACAAAAATTTAAATAATTTGACATTTTGTGTTAGGCGAAATATGTAAGAAATAAGATAGTATTCTTTAAATATTATGAGGTGATCGAATTTAGTTGTGGTGATCAAATCCAATCAAGACCGAAGAGCTTTTTGATAGATTTGATTAACCCCAACTGTATTTGATTACCACATTATATTTAAAAATGATTTCTAAGCACATTTATTTATATATTTTTAACAAACTTACTAGTGAATATTCAGAATAGTGGAATATATTAAACTATACATTTCAAAGTCTGTAGTGTTATCACATACAAAGTCACTGGAATATGTAATTATTCTTCAATATCCAATACATAATCGCTGACGGTACCTAGTTCTTCTTAATTATAATTTCAAATTACGTCATCATATAAAGATTACCTCGACTCCAAGTAGAGTTCTTTTTACATAGATTAAAATTTGAGTCAATCATTATTCAGCAAACACAATATAATACTTGTACATATATACCAATTAAATCTTACATTTTTTATTCAATTAAAATAATATGCAGCGCAAAGGTAAATTTATGATTTTTTAAAAAGCAAAATTTCGGTTTGATTTTTTCTTGTTTTTGCTTTAAAAACTTTTCTTGCAATATTAGAAAAAAGGAACAAATAAATTTCACAAAAACAAAAATGGTTTGGATCGGTAGTAAAAAATTTTCAAGAGATGTATTTCATCACTCACGATGGAAACTGAGTTGGGACAATTTAACATTTGAGCTCCTAGGTATTAAATTCTCAGTAACACTAGATGAAGTGGAAGATTTAAACTACTTACCAAAACTCTCAGAAATAAGAAAATTAATAAATCAATGGAAATCAAGAAAATTAACCCCTATTGGGCGAATCACAGTCATTAAGACATTATTAATACCAAAATTAAATAATTTAATACTAACATTACCCAACCCAAGTACTGATTACTTGAAAAACTTCGAAAATGATATTTTTCAATTTTCATGGGGTGGTAAAGTGCATAGAGTAAAGAAGAGTATAATTGTACAAGATTACTGCCATGGAGGTCTCAAAATGATTGATTATAGGGATTTTATTACCGCACTCAAATCCACTTGGATAAAAAGACTTATTAGGGCTGATACAAAATGGGTAAAGCTTCTAGAATCCATTCTGAAAATTAAAATCCCAGAAATATGGAGGAATGGCACAGATTATTCATATAGTTTATGTAAAACTTTGGGAAATTCATTCTGGAAAGAGGTGTTCATTAGCTGGTTAAAAATACAGGAGCAAAATGTATTAATAAGTAAACCCCAGGTTATAAATGATAATATATGGTACAATCCGAAAATCACAGTAGACAATAAATCAGTATTTTTTAAAAGCTTTGCCAATACAAGATTTATTTTTGTTAGTGATTTACTTAATATTAATGGAACTTTTATAAGCTTTGAAAAATTGAAACAAATAAATCCAATGACAAACTTTATTGAATATGCAAGTTTAAGAACTGCTGTAAGGACCAGACTGAATACACAAGATTTAAACATACCAAACTTACAAATAATAAAAGAATATGGACCTGTTATCCCTAATCATATCCTAATTTTTAATAATAATCGTAAAGGTTACAGTTCCAAATTCTTCATAGGATTGTTCCGACAAATAAATATCTTTTCAAAATAAAAAAAGCAGAGTCTCCTGTATGTACTTTCTGTAAAAGAGATGAAGAGAGTATTGGACATTTATTCTATGAATGTACTATTGTAAAAGAATTATGGTCTGCTGTTGAAGTCTGGATTTTGCGACAGTTTGATCTGTTAATAACATTTGATAAACAATCAGTTCTCTTTGGAAAATATAAAAATAGAGATATTTATAGATTTTTTAACTTGTTGGTTCTTATTGTGAAGCAATATATTTTTTCTTGTAAATACAAAAGTAATACAAATCCAAATATACATGGATTAAAAAATGTTGTAATAGAAAGGCTCTTGACTGAAAAATATATGCTAATGAAAAATTGTAGATATAAGGAGTATGAAAGCCATCGGCAAAATATATGTGATAAGCTATAGCACTGTACTATATATAGTTAAATTGTCTCTTAATGTGTCTCATCTCAATCTTGTTTTGAACTGTGATGTCCTTTTTTCGTGTTTTATCCTTTTTTCCTCTCTTAAGTATCCCTGTAGAACAGGGATCTATCACATGATTATGGTTTAAGTTTTATATTCGTATATGAACAATGCCCCAAACCTTTTCCTTGCTCTCTCCCCTTCATTTATTCTCTCTCTCTCTCTCTCACTCTCTCTCTCTCAAAATTTACTTTCACTACATAAGAACTGTATAATATAGAATAATCATATGCTTAGAAGCTTTTCAAGATAATTATATAAATACATGTACAAGATAAGTCATGTATGTATGTATATATGTCGTGAAAGTGAAAAACTCAATAAAAAAAAAAAGAAAAAAAAAAGAAAAAAAAGAAAAAAAGAAAAAAGGAACAAAATCGGATTTTAAAACTTTCAGTTTAATGACCTTTAACCTTATGTCTCCCTTTTCATTTTTCTTCAGTGCCGTAACTTAAATAGCGTTAAAATTAAGACTTCAAACGATATGATATTGAGAAGGAGTACACGTCTCTCAATATTTTTCTTGACCTATCTTTTATCTCAAGGTCAATTATTCAATATATTTATTTTAAATTCAAAAGTGTCAAAGCACTTAAAGTTGAGTCCAAAATTTTCATTTATTATTATAGATTGTAAAAGTCAAATAACAAACAAATATAATTTCAAGAGATTTAAAAAGGTGTAATCTATTAGATTCAACGCTTTCACGTTGTAGGAACACACTGGGTGTACGAAGTTGCTCATATGCTGCTTACAAGGGAGGCATACTATAACACAGTTTTTACAATATTAATTGTTAGTGTCATTACCCACTTTGAGATAGATAGATAGATAGATAGATAGATAGATAGATAGATAGATAGACAGATAGATAGATAGATAGATAGATAGATAGATAGATAGATAGATAGATAGATAGATAGATAGATAGATAGATAGATAGATAGATAGATAGATAGATAGATAGATAGATAGATAGATAGATAGAGAGAGAGAGAGATGGAGAGATCGAGAGATCGATAGATAGATAGATAGATTTCTTCTTTCGCCTGTAAAATGTTGATGAGTTACTTTGACCAGTAGTAGAAGAAAAGTGTTTTAAAAAGGAGATGCTGATTCCTGCAATCTGAAGACTCTGTTCTGATGTTGGTAGATGTTTGGGGATTGTAATTTGTTTTTTACAAAGTGTTTTTCATATATTTATCAATGTTTAACGTAAAATCAACATTTAATAGCAAAATATGCGTTTTTCGAGGCTATGGTGTATTTTAAATTACTTCTCTGCACCGAAATTGCAAACTTCAGATAAATTTGCATTTTTGTGAGTTGAATTCAATCAACTTTCCTATACAGTAACTCTGGCAAAACGGAAGTGAAACAGATATTGAAACAATACTCAAACGATCAGTATATTGGAAAATAATTTATAAATTCGATGTAATATATTAAGAAACATTGTATTACTTTATAAATATCTCAAAACTAATTACAACTATCTTGAATGGTGAGAATAATTTTTGTGGTCGAATATGTATGTATTCTTACGCCAAAGTTCAATATTGCTTCGAGAGTATTTTCAGATATATTTTGATAACTGATACATATTGTATCGCAGTGATTGCGGGCGTAAAATTCTATCCTTCAATATTAAATCATGAGAAAATAACAATAACAAACTGTCAACCATCACAAAAATCCATAAAACGAAATACAAATTCAAAGCAGAGCAACACCGACCTCTAAAAAGAGAGAGGTAGGATCATGTGCTTAGGAGGAGTAAGCATCTTCTGCTGACAAGTCATATCTGCCGTGCGCCCAATGTCATATCAGTAAAAATATCATTATCTGGAAAAATGTTTTTATTTGGGGAATATATCATGATCGGGAAAAAATGGAGAAAAATTCGTGAACAATTTGGTTTTCAATCAAAAGTCCAGAGAAAAGCAATCACGCACCTCTGGAAAACCTCAGAGGTAGCATAACCGAGCAGTAAGGAAATCCAAAAGACAGCCGTTTTGTTTAACATATTTATTAAACGTTTTAAAGCATTGACCTAAAAACAAAGAAAAATACATCAGACAAAATACAATTTTGCACGTACATTCAATAGGTTTTAGTTTCGATATTTCGTTGATAAAAAGCAACCGTTACTTCAGTATTCATTTGTAAAACATGTTTTGTAACAATTTAATATTAGAACTTACAAACAAGTTTCAGAAATTACTATGGCAAGTTTACAGCAAAAATACGATAAAGTATAAACCTTGCAATTAAAATAATATGTCCCAATCACTATCATGGTAGGAAAGAACTATGTAACTAAATATAATATTAACATACCACAAGATGCAGCTGATATACACTGGATTGTCCGACGTCGTTGAAAATGAAATACTGCCCAATTTTACTTAGTTTGAACTGTTACTTATACTAATAGAGAATCAAATTTATTGGATAATATTATGAACTAATGAAATTAAAGAACCATACGCGTGCAATAAAACTTTAGATGAATAATATTTAAGAATATACTGCACAAAACGAAAATCGAAAATCCAAAAACGAATAAATACATATGAAATAGATTGTAATAAATCTGTTCTACCACAGTAGGATCAGATGCCTAGGAGGAATGAGCATCCTCTGCTGACCGGTCACACCTGCCTTGTGCTCTTTGTCGTAATCGGGAAAAAACTGACAAGTAATATGAAATACGTCAGTCAGCAATCGACCCGGTGGAAGATTGTACTTGCTGACAAGGTCTTTGTATCGACCATAGATCTTACGAAAGGATGACTTCAAACCAGACTGTTTTATCAACTTGTTTGTCAGTAGCTTGCCTCGCCTTACCATGCAGTTCTTACGGAGTTTCCGTCTGTATTTGGAAGAAGTGTGCTTAATTATTCAAATATAGCTATGTAACAATTTGCCATCAATATAAAATGTCGTCGTTTGGTGTTTTTTTTAAATGGTGATTTATATATTCAAATCCCGTCAGTTCTTCAATACCTTGATTATTTATTCACTTTTATCCAAAGAAATAACAGCACAAAACAATTCGACAGATTATCATCATATTGAAAATTTATTATAATGAATGATAAATTTATGATAAAACTTTTAAATTGGAGCGCAGTTTAGGAAGGGCATTGTAGCTAAACAAAATCTTTAGAAAGTTTTGAGTTATGTTTAAAAAAAAGATATCGAATTACCTCGACCCATTTTCTAGACTTTCTCTTTTATAAAATCATTATTATCAAAAAACCTAAAGATGGCAACAAACAATAGTTTATAATTTTAAACCACTTATATTGGTTTTTATGCTGGCATGACATTTAAATAAGGTCAATGGTACTTATTTTTGTACAGGTTCCTTATTATGGTTTTCAGCTTTTTTAATTATTTTGAACTGCATGGCATAAGACATTTTTTAACATGCAAGTGAGATAAAACAAAATTAAATCTACGATACCATGAAGGCTAATCGATTAAAATTGAACTACATGTATTTTTATTATAGCGCTGCTAAAAAATTTCAGTGGGAAAAAAGATATTCCATATTTTGTCCCAATTTGCTCTCTTTTCTCGCAATTCTTTTCTCGTTTGAGTTCAATTTCTTTAATAACATTATGCTAAAATAGATATGTAGCATGTTAGAAGACATTTTGTTTGTCCAATTCCTGATAAGATTAATATTATTATGTTTATTAATGTTTAAAATCCTTCTTCGGTTTCTAGGAACATCATAAATAAAATAATCTTAATATCGTCGATTTTTTATTTTCTTAATATCTAATTTATATCTTCTCCGATAGCCAATCTTCCAGAGACAATATAACTTATTTCACCTGTCAAAATGGAGCAATTGTTTGTTTTAAACAACTTTTAATACTACAATAAATGAAATAACAAGTGATATAATATAATAAACATAAATAAAATTGACCACTATGCTAAAATAAAAGAAATTATCAAGACTATAAATGTATCAATAAATGTCAAGCTCGTTGGTTCCTCGAGCTCCGGATGGAATAAAAGAAAGTTACTTTTGAGCTGCAAATATTTCAAGAGCGCCTACGCTGTATGTTGTGTCGTGTTTTTGAAAGAATTCCCGAAGAGAGTTCTCGTTTTTCATCTGAGTAACTTTTTCAACCATGTCTTGAATTTCAGACTGCGTACAAATTGCCCAAAACGAATTTAAATTTCTCCAAGATTCATGCAAAGGACCTTCAAGGTCCCTCTGTTCTGGGAAATATGAAGCCATTAATGTTTTATACGACGACTTCATCGAAAATCCTGCGTCTTCGAGCATGTTCTTAATGTGCGCATGCGTTGGTAGCCTTTTGTACCACCTCTTTGTAGCTTCTGGGACAAGGTGCACGAACCAGTTCCCTTCCAGATTTTCCGGTGTCTCGGTAGTGATAGTCAATACCCCACCCGGCCTCAGGACTCTGAATGCTTCTTTCAAGGTTTTTGCTGCATTTGGGAAGGATTTTCCATCTGGATTTTCTTCCAAATGATGTAAAACCTAATCATCATATGAAAATTGTACTTTAATGACAAAATTTATTTGGAATTAAGGGAAAAAACGTCTATGTCTTTAAGAATCAAAGATACTGACCAAGTTAATCATGCCAGCATCGAAAGAGTTCTCAGGGAAAGGCATATCCGGTAAGACGACGTGACGGAAGGAAAGCTTTGTTTTAGATGATGCCGATGTCGTCACCTTTCCTTTGGCCTTGTTCAGCATACCTTCACTGGCGTCAAACAAAGTCAAGCTATTCGGTTCAAACTGCATGAAGTATTCCGAGTAATTCCCTGTCCCGCAGCCAATATCAACGAGATCCATATCCTAGATATTATGAAATTTAGTATCAAATACGAGTTGCCTCAAACGTGGGGGGAAATGAAAAATTCGTGATGATGTAAAAGAATATGAATGATATAATGTATACAAAGATAAGTTTTGAAAAACTTTAATTTACAATTTTTTTTAGAGTTTTCAGTGTCTTTACCTATGTTTACACTACGTATTAATTTTGTACAATACAGTCCAATAAATGCAAGCTGGGTTTACTCAATTACATTTAAATATTTAATTGTACTATTGCCAAAAGTTATATAAATATATGTAATAAGGAATAATTCTATGAATATTATAAGGTGATAATTTCAGTCGGTGCATGATCAAATCTATCATAAAGCCCACTGGATTTGATCACGCCCCGACCAAAACATATCACATCATAATACTCAAAAAATGATTCCTTATTCCTTGATTATATTTAATAACTTCACCGGAAATGGCGTTTTATCAACTCAAAGGTTTCTCAACTTGCGCATTTTTTATATCCCATTTATATTTGTCCATTGTGGAAGTAATAATTTTAAAACATAACTACCTTGACATCCTTTCCTGTAAAATGTTCCATCAAGCTTTTGATCACGTGGGCATCAGCGGCCTTCCTTCCGGTATCGTAGGACTTGGAAACCTCGTTGTAATCTGTGACATTGCTCATTCTCAATTGTACTTAATAAAACAGAAAAAAACTCTTAAATCATTTTAGTTATACTGAATCTAAAGTCCATTTTTCTTGCACTTCCGAGCGCTAGCAACTACGTTAGCCCTTTTTTACTGGAATACGCATGCTCGACTTCACGGTTGGGGATTCTGGGAATACTTCAGTAACTGTAGATAAACTGTACCATGTCAATTTCCTTTTACATCTACAACAGTAGTTTAAGTCTTATATGCCAAGTTATTTTTAAAATTATAATGAATAGCTAGTTTTCTTAACTACCTTCAAGCTAGTAAAACAATCACAGATATGTTTTCCGAGCTTGCCGGAAAGGTCCGAGAAGATACAAATTTTGTTATCAAACAGTACCATTGGTACTACTGGTCTTTTTTCCATCTCAAAATTGAAGTTACTGTAAATGCAGAATGATTTAAGCTCAGTTAATGAGTTATGTCATTACCGATCCGATGTGAAGCTTTCCTAGATTCACCATTATGATTTGAGACACCCTCCCCCTCCCACTCCCATCCTCAACAAAATTCCAGTTCACCACTGTGCCTTTCTATTAGTAATAAATAGATTCAGAAAATTTAACCAATGGCTAAGAAATCTAATTTTGTGTTATATTATGACTACAGTGCTAGCTCACCATTTTTTTTTAAAAGATAAGCTTGTAATATAATAGTTTGCTGGTTATTCCTCTTCATCAGAAATATATTAAGGTCTTCCGTTTCGAAACAGAAGACCTTACTATTATTCTGAAGAATCATCAGATTTCTTGTTTTGTTTTTTTATTTGTTTTCTTTTAGACGCTAACTTTGATCCTTAATATCTAGTTGTGTTATATGTTTGCGATTATTATTGAATTAAATCCATTTATAAAACAATTATGCATTATACAGTAAAGTTTTTTACGAGTTTTGAACAGATCTTTTTTTTGTATGGTCTTGCCTAATGGTCGGACTTCAACTATTGATAATACAATTACATGTATGTATAAAGAGGTACATGAAAAAACTGTAAATTTTTTAAAAAGTACCATTTTATACTTAATTGTATCATTATTGGTTGAAGTTCATCCCAATGCAATTATAGAAACTATATCATTAAATGTAAACTTCTTTTGAATTTTTTCTCTTATTTCATTAGTGAATGTGGATGTTAACCCTTAATGATTTAATTCTGAAACTGTATCATTAGTGGACGACTAAGTAGTCGTAAATAATTATCAAGGTACTGAAGTACTGACGGGAGTTGGTTTTAGTAAATAATATTTACATCTTCCACTTTCTTTGTTTGTGATAACATTACGATTTAATTTTGAAGCAGAAAACCCAATAATTTCATAAAAGATGAGTGCCACAAAATGGGCGTGTCTTAAAGCATAGCCGAAAAACGGTATTAGCTGCGCCGCATAGTAATACATAGCATGTGCTGCATTAAAAAATAGTGGCTATAATTTATGTTGTTTTAAAGTGAAGAAATTGGAAATTTTATGAATATAAGAAATAAGGAATCATTCTTTGAATATTATGAAATAATAATTTCGGTCGGAGCGTGGTCAAATCTTTCATAAGGCCCTTCAGGCTTTATTGGATTTGACCACGCCCCAACTCAAATGATGACCTCATAATACTCAAAGAATGATTACTTATTCTTTATCTATTTTAATATCAACGAGATAAAAATTAGCTTGGCAAGTATTTTCTTAGCTGTATTTGAATAATAACGCACATTTTTATTCTAATCTGAATTATTGGACCTCTACGACAAGAAGTAAGAGCTATATACGGTAATGAAAGCCCATATGAATCATGTTGAAGGATAGAAATAACGCAATCAAGCTCGACGATGTATTACGTATCAGTAATCAATATACTCGTGGAAAATTGTATCCAAACAATTTTTAACAAACAGATAATAAGAAAGTCTAGTCTACGCCAGTACTGGTATTATTCTAAGATTTGATTTTCTGCCTTTGATTCCAAACGCTGAAGCCTAACACGGTCGTTCATTCGTTATCACCGTGAAACATACAATAGTTTGTGCTTGAAAAAATACAGTTCATGACACAGTGAGTCTGTAACATATTAGATAACCAATATTGTTGCTGTTAACTTGGATTTCTCTTGCTGGGGATAATCAAAACAATTTGAAAAGAGAAAACAACAATTTGTTGCTGCGAGAAAAAGTGGGGGGGCCAGGCCCCCCTGCCCCCCCCCCCTGATGCTACGTGCCTGAACCAAAGAGAAAACCAAGCTGGTAAAGACCATTTCTTTCATGATCAACTTTATTTACATTCACTTTGTTGAGTGTCACTAAATGAATTGAATGGTTTTAGCTTGAAAATATTTATTATATAGATATTTAATTTTGAAACTTGTATATAATGCATTTGGGGAGATATTTTTTTAAACAAAAGAAATGTGAAGAAACTTACCTTTGTTGGACACTACTGCTTGGGTGAAAAGTTTGTAGTTAATAGAGAGACGTTACATAGTATACATGTATATAAATGTTAAAAGTTTGTTTATTGAAATGCTTGTACAGGAAAAGACAAGGATGTGTTCTTGGTTAAGGCAAGGCATGCTAAACATTACATTTCCGGTCAGTTTAACAAGTAACTAAAACGGATACCAAAAAATGTATCTAGTAAACGTTATTCAACTTTGATTCAACAAAGTCATTTGTTATGAATTTGTGTGATATTTGGTGTGTGTTATTTCATATAACTTGCCTTTTTCCTTTAGTTTTGGTAGGGGGTTATTTAAAATGTTGCAATGTTTACAGTCTTAACAATATTTAAACACATAAAATATTAAAGATCAATCCCTTTACACAAACAAGAAATTTTATTTTACGGTGCTTTCGTTGGGGCAAGCGCAGCAAGAATTACACATATTATATCTTGCACCATTGTCAACGTTGTGATCATAACAAAGAATTTTTGGGCGAGAGAGGTTGAGTTTTTTACATATGTTTAACACATATGTAAAATAATATATGTTCAATACATGTTTAAAAGAACACATTCACGAAAAAAAAATGTTTAATTTATTATTCATTTTCATGACTTTCACCTATATTTATGCATTTATTAGTAAATACTTGTAAAAATAAAATTTATTTAACAAACCTTTGCCGACTGACTTACAGAAAAATTTATTTGTTAACCAATTCCGGAGTTATATCTCGATTGGCTTTAATTTTGTCGTTTGCAATCATACGTCATTTTTTACGTCACGGAAGCAGAAGATGTTGAATCATTTGCAGATATTCGATTTGAGGCTAAAGGTAAGTTTTATCAATCATTCTTATTCATTTATTTGTATTGTAAAAATATATGAATATTGCTGGTAGCAACCTAGTCATCTTATAACGCGAAAAGTAGCTCAGAGCTTGTGTTTCCCAGGAAAATTCGGGTTGAAAACAAGAAACCTGTATTGGAAACGATTGATGCTGATCCAATCTACTTAGGTGAACTTGATGAAAGTTTTAAGATGAAATGTAAAGGCAAATACGGTTATTTAATGTATATATACACATAAAGGTATATACTACATCTGCTATATGTAAACGGTAGGTCTGTCGGTAAACGTTTTCCACAAAGCTTAAATTAAGCAGTTGTAGCTGGCAAAAAGCACATTTATAGACAGAACAATGCTTAAAAATTAAGCCAACATTAAATATATGTTTATCAAATGCATTTTTATTTAGATCAGACACATTTCAATCTTGAAAAGTGAAAGTAGAATAAACTAGAGTAAAGCTCGTTGCAAAGTAACGAGTAGGTATTCCATAAAACTTAAAGCAGCAAGTCGAAAGTTTTATATAATTTTGTTGTTGTTGTTGATATATCAAAACTGAAAATTAAATTGATTGTTTAAAATGTTACTTATTATGCAACAAGTTGCTAAAATGTCCAGTTGGTTACTTGATATATATTAAGTGAGTTCTTATTGTATGCTAATTTAAACACACTTTATTTTCAGACAGGTCACCTAAACTATCCCAGTGAATAGCAGGGATATGTCTCTCTAAACTGTTTATGCAGTTGTAAGTATTATAAGTAAAATTCAGATTTTTATCTTCAAAACTATTGCTTGACTTTCTTTTGAAAGTATTCATGATTTAAATTTTGTAAAAGAAAATCAATGCAATTTTCATATTAATTCTAAATGTCATGTTTTAAGTGGGTTTTTTTTTAAATTATTAAACATGCATTAATATACCTGCAATGTACTAAGATATGCAACTTATTGTATAAATACAACTATTGTGTGGAATTTCTTTTTTTGTAGAAAATGGCTACCAATATTTGGTCGGTCAGGAAGTCCTAAGACATAAGTAATGAATTTTTCAAGATCCAGACATTCTTCTTGAGTTCATAGAGAGTTCTACACTGCAGCTGGTATAAAAGTGACAAATCATGGTAATTAAATCTAAATACGTAGAGTTCTGACTGCATTGTTAATATGAAGAATTTCTGTATATTGTAACGTAATTTTTAAGTGTTGAAAATCTAACTTTAACGAATATTTCCGGTTTATTTGAAACAAATATTTTCATATGTCTGTTTTCCTCCTCAAATTTCAATATTTATTTTATGCCGATTTAAAAACCTCTGATGATTGTATTAAGTTGGTATTACCGTTTTAGAAAGAACCCAGTCCACACATGAGTTGCTAAGGTCAGTGCATTGATAAGAAGGAAGTTGAAGTTAGATCGACATAGAGATGGCTAGTTTTTTTAGGTTAGTTTGCCAGTTCTTTTGCAAAAATATGTGTAGTATCAGAATTCTGTTTAAGCTGCTTGGTATCCTCTGATGACAGCATGAAAATTGTTTGTTTTATTATTTCTTATTTCAGACTTCATAAAATTGCTGTTGGTTTTTAACAATCAACAGCACTTCTAACAATTATCCCTGGATGGCCTGTGCAATTATTTGTACAGGCAATTCACTCCACCAGGAAAGAGTCCTGTGGACATAAGGAGGAAAAAGATGACGGTAGCACTTGTAAGTCTGATTTTGTAATATCATGTGTATGATATACTAATATAAGAATAAAAATCAACAATACTAGGCATCTTAAAAGTGTCGGATCTAATGTATGGATACTATTGGCTAATGAATCAAATGATTGATCTTAACATGCAACCAGTCCCTTCTTTTGAACATAATTATGTACAAATAAAGTGCATCATGTACATGTGTATAAATATATAGAACTATTTATTGAATGATACTTTATCAAAGAATTTCGCTTATTTTTTCTTCATTTTTTTCAGAGGGCATTCTTAACAATGAAAAAGTTTACCGAATGTTAGAAGTTCTGGCCAGAGTTTAAAGGTGAGAATTATAATTATATTATATACATGATTGTATATAGTAATAACTACTTGTATGTAAGTTCTAATAGAGAAATACATGTATTTAAATTAAAATGAAAATTTGATTCTCTAATGACAATTTAATTTATATCTTCATTCTATGAAATATACCATGACAAAATATTAACTTGTGATTTTTTTTCTGTCACCAAAGTTCTATGCATCAATAAAAGAGACAATAGACCGAACATCTAAGGGACTTCTGCGGGAAAAAGAAGAAAGAAGAATCAAGGGTTACCAAGAGGTAAGTTAAAAGATTTGTTGTGATTTCACTTTTACAATATTAATACATATTCGGACCTAGATTACCAGGTACTTTTCTAATATATTTCTGTATGAATTCTAGTATTGAATCTATATAATGTAATATCATTGGATAGTGTAACGAGTGCACAATGTAAACTGTAAAACAGATCGAGACATGAAAAAAAAATAACTAGTGGTTTTAAATATGAAATAAAATCAATACATAATTATGTATGTGTAATTTTTCTTTTTATTCACAGGAACAAGGAAGAGAGAAATGAATTGTAAGATGGCAATGAAGAATAAACTCCTGAGAACAAATTAATGAAGTTTTTGTTATTATTTTTTTTATATGCCTGGTATACATCTGCAATAGTATACTGATGATCTATACATTGATATCAAGGAATAGTTTGCAATATGAAGCACACTGTACGTAATATATTTTAAATGAAAGCTTAAGTAAAGATGTACCTTTATTATTGAAAATTGCTAACAAAAATTATATATAAATTTCATATATAAAATGCAACACATATATTACACATGTAGAATATGTGTTTTACACATATAAAATATGCTCTGTTTAATTTCACACATGTTTAACACATATTAAACACATGTTAAACATGTGTGAAATTAAACACTTTATATATGTGTGCTCTTTTTATGTGTTTTACACATGTAAAATATATATGTAAAATATATGTTTAACACATGTTGCACACATGTGGACATTTTTCCTGTGTAGATTAGCTCCCTTTATTCTTACGATTTAATTAATTCATGGTGTCATAAACTTATTCTTACAAGTACAACTTATATTACAGTAAAATCGAACAACCAGCTCAGAGATTTTCTTAGTAATGGCAAGAGGTCAGGGGCGTAGCTTGAGATAATATCCTAGTGAGGCAAATTTATCGCGGCAAGGGTCTGGTCAGGTCTCTCCTCTGGTGGGAGGTTCAGGGGGCGAAGCCCCCCTACGAAAAATGAATTTAGGAGTTTTTAAGTGTGAAAAAAACCATTGTCCGCAACGAAGTTTTGTTATTTTACATTTCAGACCAGCATCTATTCACAGTATTGCCGTACACATACAAATTTTTGAATTATAAGAAACTCAAAAATTGAGAACACGATTGTCGTATACTCAATTTTTGAATTCTTTATAATTCAAAAATGTGTACACAGGAAAAATGTCCACATGTGTGCAACATGTGTTAAACATATATTTTACATATATATTTTACATGTGTAAAACACATAAAAAGAGCACACATATATAAAGTGTTTAATTTCACACATGTTTAACATGTGTTTAATATGTGTTAAACATGTGTGAAATTAAACAGAGCATATTTTATATGTGTAAAACACATATTCTACATGTGTAATATATGTGTTGCATTTTATATATGAAATTTATATATAATTTTTGTTAGCAATTTTCAATAATAAAGGTACATCTTTACTTAAGCTTTCATTTAAAATATATTACGTACAGTGTGCTTCATATTGCAAACTATTCCTTGATATCAATGTATAGATCATCAGTATACTATTGCAGATGTATACCAGGCATATAAAAAAAATAATAACAAAAACTTCATTAATTTGTTCTCAGGAGTTTATTCTTCATTGCCATCTTACAATTCATTTCTCTCTTCCTTGTTCCTGTGAATAAAAAGAAAAATTACACATACATAATTATGTATTGATTTTATTTCATATTTAAAACCACTAGTTATTTTTTTTTCATGTCTCGATCTGTTTTACAGTTTACATTGTGCACTCGTTACACTATCCAATGATATTACATTATATAGATTCAATACTAGAATTCATACAGAAATATATTAGAAAAGTACCTGGTAATCTAGGTCCGAATATGTATTAATATTGTAAAAGTGAAATCACAACAAATCTTTTAACTTACCTCTTGGTAACCCTTGATTCTTCTTTCTTCTTTTTCCCGCAGAAGTCCCTTAGATGTTCGGTCTATTGTCTCTTTTATTGATGCATAGAACTTTGGTGACAGAAAAAAAATCACAAGTTAATATTTTGTCATGGTATATTTCATAGAATGAAGATATAAATTAAATTGTCATTAGAGAATCAAATTTTCATTTTAATTTAAATACATGTATTTCTCTATTAGAACTTACATACAAGTAGTTATTACTATATACAATCATGTATATAATATAATTATAATTCTCACCTTTAAACTCTGGCCAGAACTTCTAACATTCGGTAAACTTTTTCATTGTTAAGAATGCCCTCTGAAAAAAATGAAGAAAAAATAAGCGAAATTCTTTGATAAAGTATCATTCAATAAATAGTTCTATATATTTATACACATGTACATGATGCACTTTATTTGTACATAATTATGTTCAAAAGAAGGGACTGGTTGCATGTTAAGATCAATCATTTGATTCATTAGCCAATAGTATCCATACATTAGATCCGACACTTTTAAGATGCCTAGTATTGTTGATTTTTATTCTTATATTAGTATATCATACACATGATATTACAAAATCAGACTTACAAGTGCTACCGTCATCTTTTTCCTCCTTATGTCCACAGGACTCTTTCCTGGTGGAGTGAATTGCCTGTACAAATAATTGCACAGGCCATCCAGGGATAATTGTTAGAAGTGCTGTTGATTGTTAAAAACCAACAGCAATTTTATGAAGTCTGAAATAAGAAATAATAAAACAAACAATTTTCATGCTGTCATCAGAGGATACCAAGCAGCTTAAACAGAATTCTGATACTACACATATTTTTGCAAAAGAACTGGCAAACTAACCTAAAAAAACTAGCCATCTCTATGTCGATCTAACTTCAACTTCCTTCTTATCAATGCACTGACCTTAGCAACTCATGTGTGGACTGGGTTCTTTCTAAAACGGTAATACCAACTTAATACAATCATCAGAGGTTTTTAAATCGGCATAAAATAAATATTGAAATTTGAGGAGGAAAACAGACATATGAAAATATTTGTTTCAAATAAACCGGAAATATTCGTTAAAGTTAGATTTTCAACACTTAAAAATTACGTTACAATATACAGAAATTCTTCATATTAACAATGCAGTCAGAACTCTACGTATTTAGATTTAATTACCATGATTTGTCACTTTTATACCAGCTGCAGTGTAGAACTCTCTATGAACTCAAGAAGAATGTCTGGATCTTGAAAAATTCATTACTTATGTCTTAGGACTTCCTGACCGACCAAATATTGGTAGCCATTTTCTACAAAAAAAGAAATTCCACACAATAGTTGTATTTATACAATAAGTTGCATATCTTAGTACATTGCAGGTATATTAATGCATGTTTAATAATTTAAAAAAAAACCCACTTAAAACATGACATTTAGAATTAATATGAAAATTGCATTGATTTTCTTTTACAAAATTTAAATCATGAATACTTTCAAAAGAAAGTCAAGCAATAGTTTTGAAGATAAAAATCTGAATTTTACTTATAATACTTACAACTGCATAAACAGTTTAGAGAGACATATCCCTGCTATTCACTGGGATAGTTTAGGTGACCTGTCTGAAAATAAAGTGTGTTTAAATTAGCATACAATAAGAACTCACTTAATATATATCAAGTAACCAACTGGACATTTTAGCAACTTGTTGCATAATAAGTAACATTTTAAACAATCAATTTAATTTTCAGTTTTGATATATCAACAACAACAACAAAATTATATAAAACTTTCGACTTGCTGCTTTAAGTTTTATGGAATACCTACTCGTTACTTTGCAACGAGCTTTACTCTAGTTTATTCTACTTTCACTTTTCAAGATTGAAATGTGTCTGATCTAAATAAAAATGCATTTGATAAACATATATTTAATGTTGGCTTAATTTTTAAGCATTGTTCTGTCTATAAATGTGCTTTTTGCCAGCTACAACTGCTTAATTTAAGCTTTGTGGAAAACGTTTACCGACAGACCTACCGTTTACATATAGCAGATGTAGTATATACCTTTATGTGTATATATACATTAAATAACCGTATTTGCCTTTACATTTCATCTTAAAACTTTCATCAAGTTCACCTAAGTAGATTGGATCAGCATCAATCGTTTCCAATACAGGTTTCTTGTTTTCAACCCGAATTTTCCTGGGAAACACAAGCTCTGAGCTACTTTTCGCGTTATAAGATGACTAGGTTGCTACCAGCAATATTCATATATTTTTACAATACAAATAAATGAATAAGAATGATTGATAAAACTTACCTTTAGCCTCAAATCGAATATCTGCAAATGATTCAACATCTTCTGCTTCCGTGACGTAAAAAATGACGTATGATTGCAAACGACAAAATTAAAGCCAATCGAGATATAACTCCGGAATTGGTTAACAAATAAATTTTTCTGTAAGTCAGTCGGCAAAGGTTTGTTAAATAAATTTTATTTTTACAAGTATTTACTAATAAATGCATAAATATAGGTGAAAGTCATGAAAATGAATAATAAATTAAACATTTTTTTTTCGTGAATGTGTTCTTTTAAACATGTATTGAACATATATTATTTTACATATGTGTTAAACATATGTAAAATGTATATGTTACACACGTGTATAATATATGTGTACAACATATAAATTTTAAAACATGTGTTGTACACATGCATTATATGTGCAAAACATGTGTAAAATTATACACATATTTTACACATGTGGACATTTTTCCTGTGTACACGACAGTATATAGTAAAATAAAACTTCTAACATATTTTAGATGAATGAACATTTTTATTAAAAGAAAAATTTAATCGTTGTTTTACTTCAAAATTTGATGGGCCGATCCGGCATTTTTTTTTTTTTTTTTTTTGGAGTTTGCAAATTTTGTGAGAATATTGTCAACTGAGACCATTTGCTGCCTGTGAACAAAAAGTAAGGCAAGGCCAACCAGACGGTCCTCGGTCATTGTTGACCTTCCCCAATGTTTCAAGCGTCTCATTGCGCAGAAAGATCTCTCGCAAGGGACTGAACCAACTGGCATGGTGAGTTAAATGTGGAATATGACATGCAAATTACAAAAGAAAGAATTTCTACTATGTTGGAGGGAATATCCCATTGATGGTCAAACAAATTCTAGTGAGGCAGTTGCCTCATTGCCACAATGGAAGCTACGCCCCTGTAGGTCCAATAAAGTTTGGGTTAAACTGTGGGTTAAGCTCTTTCATTTCCTATTATATTAGTTGCCAAGGTATGTTATTATCTGCAGTGTTTGCTGACCTCATTATTAACACATGAAATATGAAGAAAAGCATTATACACTTTGAACATACACTTTATTTAAATGCTCCGTAAAACTATGCACAAATAATAGATATTGATTCATAGCCAGAGGAAAAATATAACATTCAACAAACCGTTATAAAAATTTTGTCATGAATCATTACATTAAACTATGATCCTAAAATGTCTCTTTTTTAGCTGCAAAAATTTCGCATGCTCCAACCTTGTAAACTTGATCATGTTTCTCAAAAAAGGTTTGAAATTGTCCTTCGTTTTTCATTTGCTTTATATGATCAATCATATCCTGGATTTCAGATTCCGTGCAGAGACCCCAAAAGGAGTTATTATTTCTCCAAGATTCATGCAGCGGTCCGTCAAGATGTCCATATCCTGGAAGATACGATGGCATCAACGACTTCAAAGCTGATTTCAGAGAAAATCCAGCTTCTTTAAACATTGTTGTCATCTGTGTATGGCTTGGGAATCGTTTGTGCCACCTCTTGCAGGTTTGAGGTACGAGTTGTCCAAACCATGTTCCGTCGATGGTTTCCGGTGTTTCCGTAATAATGGTGAGTACACCGCCGGGTTTCAGAACTCGGTAGGCTTCTTTCAGCGTTTTCGATACGTTGGGAAATGATTTTCCGTCGGGATTTACCTCTAAGTGATGCAAAACCTAGAAATATATGCAGGCCTTTACAAAAGCATCATTTAAAATCAAACTGTTGTTAACATCCTATCATTTATCTACGAGAACATCTTATTTTAGAGGCAGAGAAACACTGAAATAAGATATTGGATAAAAAAACTGAGTTTAGATGCACGATTTATCAATAGCACGCACCAGGTTGATCATGCCAGCATCAAAAGAGTTGTCTTGGAAAGGCATATCTGGTAAGACGACTTGATGGAAGGAAAGCTTTGTTTTAGATGATGCCGACGTTGTCACCTTTCCTTTGGCTTTATTCAGCATACCCTCACTGGCGTCAAATAAAGTCAAGCTGCGTGGCTCAAACTGCATGAAGTATTCCGAGTAATTTCCTGTACCACAGCCAATATCAACGAGATCCATATCCTGTCGAGAGAAACACAAGGTAGCAAAAAGTACCACTGAAGTATATCAAGATGTAGCTAATGTGATGTCTTATATTTGTACTGTAATTTTAACCAAGTGAACTTTTGCGAATTCTTTGTCGTACGTAGCAAAATTATTTGCCGCAAACCAGTTAATCTCCAGTGAATCGTTAAATGAAGTAGTCGCCAATAACAGTTGGTTTACAGTATATATTTCTTTATAGGAGAGTACAAAACCGTTCCCGTTATTAGAGAGGAATACAACATTGAAGACTGTATAATCGATTACTTAAAAAAGAAACTTACCCGGACTTCTTTTCCGGTAAAGTTCTCCATCAAACTTTTGATCACGTGGGCATCCGCGGCCTTTCTTCCGGAGTCGTAGGACTTGGAAACCTCGTTGTAGTTGGTGACGTTGCTCATTTTTAATAGTCTAAAAACGATATGATGAATGTTATTTTTATTCATAAACGGGAAAAGCAGCATCCATTTATCTCACTATGTTTATTTCAATATGCGGTGGATATCACTCATGAGATAAATTTTTGATATTTCCACTGTGTCTTACGCCACGTGACGTCATAATTAAACATCATTAGTAACAAAATAAATCAGATGAAAAGCGTAGAGTTATAATGTGCAGCATTTAATGCTGCTTCAATTTTTTTTTCATAAATTGATAAAGATATACCAGAAAACAAAATGTTTGTTTTTTAATCTTCAAGGAACTTTTTTCCATGCGTAAAGTTGTTGACGTTTTTAAGTGAATGTGTTGTGCGGCTTACAATTAAAATGTTTACAGAAAGATTGAAGTTTAAAAAGATTGAGATTTAACTTGTGGTAACAAATCATGAGAAATCCTATATAAATAGCCTTATTTATAAAGATGGCTTTTTAATTGTACATGTTAAATATCATTTTACATTTATATTAATTATTCCTTACAATAGAAAACGAATGACTCTATTTTTAAGTAGATAATATATAATTCTTTAAAAAGAACAGATCAATTACTAAGGAACAAACTAAGCTTTAAAAATAGCTTTGTTGAAAAGTAAATAAGATTAAAGATCTTTCCACCAAGTCTTATTCTTATTTCAATTATTTACTTGTATAATGAAACATAATTTTGTAAAAATCATCCATAATTCTATTCTTCTGAATTCTTCTACCCGTAAACTACTGCATAGAGGGTTATTTTTGACTCATGGATTTTTGCCCTTCCTGACTTGCATACGGCTTCGCTAGGTCTTGAATTTGTCAGTCAAAGCTACATATGTACTTTCAGAAAAAAATCATCCCTCTTCTTTTTACATTTATCTGTTTGTTTTGAATTCGTTCAGTTTCATATTCGCTCTTAAATAACGAGTGCGGATAGAGCATATTAAATAAAATTGGGGCGAATATTTCTCTGCATACTCAATTTCGACACTGACTTCATATTGCATGGGCTTGGGAAGTAACTATTTTTTTTAATTATAGTTTATAGCCTTCTAAAGTATTTAAAGCAAATCGTCATTTAACATTTTTGTGATCGACTTCGGTCGATCACAGTCGTGCCCATGTGAGGCATCCGACAAATTTTACTATTTGCCCATGCTTTGCGCCTTGCACTACTTTATTTACTATGCAATGACAACTTCATTGAAATCTTTAATTACATGAAGACTACTAAAATCTTTGCTCTTATCCGTTTGCCTTGAAAAACAAAACAATTATACAGTTACATGCATAATGATTCAAATCACCTTATTCTTCACATATGCATAAGAATATTTATCGGAGGTATCATTCGCCAACTAAAAGTAAAGCTTGTTCATGCCTTGCAATTTTGGAAATTAAACAACCGTGCTATATTTTGTCTGGTGCATGTAGTGTAATGCTTTCGTATTAAAGTAACAGAGCTTACCAACGTTATAACATGCCGATCATTCCTTTAAAAGGAATAATTGTTAAATATATGAGCAGGGGAATAAAGTGCGAAAAATGCAATTTCGATGGAATAATCAACATCTTAAGTTCTCTCTCTCTCTCTCTCTCTCTCTCTCTCTCTCTCTCTATATATATATATATATATATATATATATATATATATATATATATATATATATATATTCATATATAATATATATATATATATAGAGAGAGAGAGAGAGAGAGAGAGAGATTCTTTCAAGGCACATTACTTACCATAAACTTACCCTGGATGAATACAATTATGAATGACACAGAGAAGATTTCATATAATGTATGATTCTCTTTTAATTTCTTTGAAGTATGTGGTTTTATATGCGTTGTCTGACCGAATGACCCAAGTCATGAAAACCGGATCATGTACAATACTTACACAGAAATATTGCAATACTATTCATTTCTGTATCCTATTAAAGCTCTTGGGTCGTAAGATCAGTTGAACATTACTGCTGGTATTTATCACGACCGTTAACTGATAGTTGCATTTGAGTACTGAATCTGATTTAGATTTCATTAGAGTTTTTGACATTTTTCAGTTTTATTTATAATGCAGTTGAATATGTTTACATATTAGTTTTTGACACATTTAGATTTTTTGGAATATTGAAACTAAATTAATATTCATTATAGTTTTTGAAAATTTCAAAAAGGTTTGGAATATTGAAACTAAATTCAAATTCATTAAATTTCTGACTTATTTTAACGTTTTAAATCATGTTTTTGAATTAAATTCTTTAAAGTTTTTAACATATCAAAATTTGATATATAATGTATTTATCTACAAATCAGAAGTTACTTGAATTGCCAAGATTAGAATGTTTTAATGGCTTTTAGAATACAAGTCTAAAGGAACTTAGATTTAAAATATCGTATCCTAGCTTCATTATTGATGGTTGGATATAATCGTAAACTTCGCGTATCAAAAATTTTGGTTTATATTCAAAAGCATACAGAGCCGATTTCCGCAAAGTTTAACTGTTTTGTATGATAACATTTTTAAAGTATTGGTTTTTCCCTCTATTTACATCTATGAATTGAAAATTTATTATAATTATGGTAAAGTCTGTTTTATATCTTTGATAGCTTATATTAGTGGGCAAATTTTTACATTAGGGCTCATGAGATGGGACGGTTTGCTAATTTCATATTTAGCCTCGGTCACCATGCAATCTAATCAAAATTAGAAAACGACACTATAAGTTGGTTGGTTGGAGGTAAGCGTTTGCCATAACAACTGCAAAATAATCAAATTTTGAGTGAGCGATCGGATCTAACATTTAATTCTAATTAGTTTGTGGTTATTATTGCAACAGTTACCGCAACAAACCGACCATGCCTTGAACAATCCACCCAATGATTCTGACTCTGTAGAAAGGATATATGATATGTCAAACTTTATAGCTAAAAGATTTGGATTCTTTCTTTACTGAATGATACTTTATGGCCAAAAATATTATATTTAAAAGTTTAAGGCAGATCAAAACGTTAATAATTTTTTGATCATCCAGCCTCCTTGAGATGACATTCTTCGTCAAAAATCAATATAATGGATACATGTAGTAGGAGAGAGATGATTCAAGATTGTGCTCATCCAGGTTTTTAATTGGGATATGCTGTTAATTCAATATGATATTTCAGTTTTTTTCTTCGGAGCATTCATAAAAAAGCGATGAAAAACCTTATACCTCACATGTTGCAACGCAACACTGTATTAAATATGCTACAAATTGGAACACGGCAAAAGCAGCATATGTTTCTAATCATTTTTAGACGGGGTCACGTGACCCCGTCTATTAGCTTACTGTCAGCCGAAGACTCAAACAGGAAGGCACGCACAGAACACATGAATTGAGTCTACGCGTAAGAAAATAGTGCAGAAAGATTTCATGCATTTCAGTAAATATATATTATAAAAACACGCATTAAATATTTTTAACTCCTCTGTGTATAAATCAAATTCTATAAAGAAAATACACAAATAGTTTTATTGATCAAAATATTCTTGCTCGGATCCAATAGTTGTAGCGATTTGTGGAATGAGTTACGTAACTGAATGCACAACGCCGTTGACGATTTAGTTGGTGGACGAGCTCATTAATTAATAGAAGAGGTTTAAGGTTGAATCGAAAGTTAAGTTCTTAAACGCAATGTGGAATTTTTTTAAAGTTATGAATTTTATTTTATCAATATATCCCCTGAATACTACCGAACTTCATGGGCGAGCCGAAGTTAAAATCTGGACGGGTTATACACATATGTCTTGCATATCAGGAATTACATATTTCTAACAAATAGGTGTTTTATTGGCTTCCAGTCTACTTGCGGTATGACTGCTACTCACCTTTAAAGGAATTTTGTACATATAAATTGAAAAAAAAATCAAGTCTGAATTCGCCTTCTCGTTCATTGACTCTTTACTTAATTAAACTGAATTTAAATATTGAACGATGCATTGTATAAATCTATATAGATTATACATTTTGGGCTACCAATACATCAAACAATATATACAATCTTGTCGTTTGAAGAACCAAGTTAAATGTTAATGTTCATGTTGTTCGGCTTAGTTGGAATATATAATTATGTATTTTTTAATGCTATAAGACATAAGTTTACACTTTTTTTCTTATACTTTATAACGGACAAATTCAGTTACATTCATGATTTAAAAAAAAAAAATTCTTCATCAATTTTTTAATGTCCATCATCAGAAACTCAGTTGATCTTTCTCCAATCGGTAAATATCTCACACCAATATTAGACATATGAATTCAGATATAATGCATTGCTGTTATGTTTTAAATTTTAAATTTACCGTATGGTAATACATGTAAATAATAATGGTACTTATCTCAATGTTAAGAAGATGAAAACTCATAGTTTAAATCTGAATTACAAATCCTTTGTTGTGGCTCTTCGAAAAAAAATCAAATTAAATCGCTTTCGAAATTAAGTTCATTTTTTCCAAGACACGCATGAAAATTTGCGCTTAATAGACGAGAGTGTATTGAAAGGACACATATCCCTGAAATGACAATGTCCTACAACATTTGTTAATTTTTCTGTTAAAAGAGTCAACTTTGCATACATTAGAAATTTTAAAATCAAATAATTCTGAATTAATAGCTAAAATTAACAATTAACAATCATCATACAATAACATTGCTTGATCGATTGTCACTAAAACATATTACCGCCGTGTGAATATGTTTCTAAGGCATGACATCTTCTCTCCTTCGTTAGCACTAAGTGACTGATCTAGACATTCTATCTTTTTAACCAGTCCTTTAATTGACTTACCTCTGTACATTTATCAGTTAATGTCTTTATCATTCGACGTGATTGATTCACTTCCGGTCTCCATTTTCTAGTTTTATCGATTTGAATGATTTCGGAGTATGATTTTTAGCTCACCGAGACGAAGTCAGGGGGAGCTTATGCTATACCCTCGGCGTCGGCGTCGGCGTCGGCGTCCGGACCTGGTTAAAGTTTTTGTTGCAGGTCCTGTATCTAAGCTATTACTTGTCCTATCTTCACCAAACTTGCATGGATGATGCATATAGACCTACTTATGGACTTGAAAGACTTGGATGCTGAATCTGAGTCCTAAATTTCAGATGCTGGAGGAGGTTAAGGTTTTTGGAGCAGGTTAAAGTTTTTGTTGCAGGTGCCCTTTGATAGCAATATCTAAGTTACTGCAGGTCCGTACTTCACCAAACTTGCATGGATGGTGTGTCTTATGATACTGATGCACCAAACAGGCTTGAGTGCTGAATCTGAGCTATAGGTTTCGGATGCTGGAGGAGGTTAAGGTTTTTGAGGCAGGTTAAAGTTTTTGTTGCAGGTGCCTTTTGATAGCAATATCTAAGTTACTACAGGTCCGTACTTTACCAAACTTGCATGGATGGTGTGTCTTATGATACTGATGCACCTGACAGACTTCAGTGCAAAATCTGAGCTATAGGTTTCGGATGCTGGAGGAGGTTAATGTTTTTGGAGCAGGTTAAAGTTTTTGTTGCAGGTGCCCTTTGATAGCAATATCTAAGTTACTGCAGGTCAGTACTTCACCAAACTTGCATGGATGGTGTGTCTTATGATACTGATGCACCAAACAGGCTTGAGTGCTGAATCTGAGCTATAGGTTTCGGATGCTAGAGGAGGTTAATGTTTTTGGAGCAGGTTAAAGTTTTTGTTGCAGGTGCCCTTTGATAGCAATATCTAAGTTACTGCAGGTCAGTACTTCACCAAACTTGCATGGATGGTGTGTCTTATGATACTGATGCACCAAACAGGCTTGAGTGCTGAATCTGAGCTATAGTTTTCGGATGCTGGAGGAGGTTAATGTTTTTGGAGCAGGTTAAAGTTTTTGTTGCAGGTGCCTTTTGATAGCAATATCTAAGTTACTGCAGGTCAGTACTTCACCAAACTTGCATGGATGGTGTGTCTTATGATACTGATGCACCAAACAGGCTTGAGTGCTGAATCTGAGCTATAGTTTTCGGATGCTAGAGGAGGTTAAGGTTTTTGGAGCAGGTTAAAGTTTTTGTTGCAGGTGCCCTTTGATAGCAATATCTAAGTTACTGCAGGTCCGTACTTCACCAAACTTGCATGGATGGTGTGTCTTATGATACTGATGCACCAAACAGGCTTGAGCGCTGAATCTGAGCTATAGTTTTCGGATGCTGGAGGAGGTTAATGTTTTTGGAGCAGGTTAAAGTTTTTGTTGCAGGTGCCTTTTGATAGCAATATCTAAGTTACTACAGGTCCGTACTTTACCAAACTTGCATGGATGGTGTGTCTTATGATACTGATGCACCTGACAGACTTGAGTCCTGAATCTGAGCTATAGGTTTCGGATGCTGGAGGAGGTTAATGTTTTTGGAGCAGGTTAAAGGTTTTGTTGCAGGTGCCCTTTGATAGCAATATCTAAGTTACTGCAGGTCAGTACTTCACCAAACTTGCATGGATGGTGTGTCTTATGATACTGATGCACCAAACAGGCTTGAGTGCTGAATCTGAGCTATAGGTTTCGGATGCTGGAGGAGGTTAAGGTTTTTGGAGCAGTTAAAGTTTTTGTTGCAGGTGCCTTTTGATAGCAATATCTAAGTTACTGCAGGTCAGTACTTCACCAAACTTGCATGGATGGTGCGTCTTATGATACTGATGCACCAGACAGGCTTGGGTGCTGAATCTGAGCTAAAGGCTACAGATGCTGAAGGAGGTTAAGGTTTTTAGAGCTGGTTAAAGTTTTTGAAACAGGTGCCCTCTGATGATTATATCTTAGTTATTACTTGTCCTAACTTCACCAGAGTTCCATGGATGGTGCGTCTTATGATACTGATGCACCTGACAGGCTTGAATGCTGAGTCTGAGCCATAGGTTTCAGATGCTGGATATGGTTAAGTTTTTTTGGAACAGGTCACATGTTTAATAGATAATAGTACTATTTCAAACTTGCATAGTTGATTAAACTGTAATATGAATGAATCACAGAGGAAGCTTCAGATGCAGAGCTTGATCTCCATTATCAAGGATGCTAAAATATATATCTTAGTTATTACAGGTCCTAACTTCACCAAACTTGAATGGATGGTGTGTCTTATGATGCAAATGCACCTGACAGGCATGGATGTTGAATCTGATCCAAAGGTTGCGGATGCAGGAGCAGGTTAAGGTTTTGAATTGCTAGTGCCCTCTGATGATGATATCTTATTTATTACTGGTCTGAACTTCACCAAACTTGCATGGAGATGCGTCTTATGTATACTGATGCACCTGACAGGCTTGAATGCTGAATCTGAGCCATAGGTTTTCGGATGCTGGATGAGGTTTAGTTTTTTTGGAACAGGTCACATTTTTATAGATGATAGCTTGCAAAGTTGATTTAACTATATTATAAATGAAACGCAGAGGTTGCTTCAGATGCAGAGCCTGATCTCCATTATCAAGGATGCTTAAGAAATCTCCTCACTCAAACCTGCTCGATAGATAGATGTGTTTGTTGATAAATGAAACAACATGATTCCATTGATAAAGTATTGTATGGTATGAAACAAAATTGTTTAATATGATACAATATAATATCATATGTAATATTATAAAAAGTTATATGATACGATATGATATTGTATCAATTTTTTTGATATTTTATGTTTTGATATTGTATCATGATATCGTTATGTATAGTATTGTATATTATGATACAATATTGTATAATATTATATTGTATTATTAATTTATTATTTTATCACATGATACTATTACATAAGATATTGCAAAATATAATATTGTATCCTATGATACAATATTGTATATTCTATAATATTGTATCATACGATATTGTATAATATGATATCGGTTTCTGTAACATAGAATTATATGACATGAAATTGTATATGGTACTGTAATATTATATAATATCGTATCATACGATATTGTATAATATGATATTAGTTTATAATGTGATATATTATCACATCACATAAAATTGTATTGTATAATATTGTAAAATATATTATTGTATCATATGATACAATATATGTATAATATAATATTGTGTTATATAATATTTTACTTTATCACATAATATTGTATCATATGATACAATATCATATTATGTATCAAAAATGATACAGTATCATACAATATCATACTATATTATACAATATGATATCATATGTTTCAATGTTATGATGTAATATGATATTGTAATATAATACTATATTGTTTTATATATTATGATATTGTATTATGTGATCAAATACAATAATATATAGCACAATACAATGTCATATCATACGTTACAATATTATATCTCATCATTGTTTATAATGGTATTTTATTGTATTATATGATATATGTTGTAGATATGATAGGATGCAATATTTAATTTTATATTATTGTATTGATTAACATATGAACATATGATTATAATACAAAATTTTTAACAGATGATATACGATATTGTGTCAAAACAGAATCCATGAATATTCAAAATCATAAAGTATGATTTTCATTTAATATGATAAAGGTGGTCTCATAAAGGTGATGTCTCATAAGGGTGATGTCTTGTCTCGGTGAGCTTCGTAATCTGTGATTACCTATGTTTAATGAAAGGAACGGTTGCATCGTAATTCGTGTAGATGAAGCACGAGTTTACACAAAAAAGTAGTAAGTGGTGAATGGATTTATTTTTTTCTATTAATTTTGCATGAGTCGCTGCAAGATCTAGATAAATCGTGTCAGAGAAATCGGTCTAAAAATTAAAATGGCGACCGTGACGAACCTAGGTATTTTTATAGTACTTGGAATAATCTAATTTTAAAAAGAAATATTTCTAACGTCAGGTGCCTGTGTTTGTTATCGTTATACAAATGTTAACTTTGTTCGGTGATTCAGCATGCAGTTTGAGAGTATTGGATACCCTCCGACTTGTGGATTTTCCCTTCGATCACAAAATTAAATAAATCTTATGATTTAAATTATCTACCGTGATATAGTTGTTTTAATTTTCCCGGTTAGTTGTAGGTTTTTTTTTAATTTCCTTGGGGTCTTATTTCAACTAAAATACCGTTGTGTCAATTTTCATAAATTATGAAGGACAGTCCCGGCCGGGATTCAGTAAAACTTTGACAAAGTATCAGGCAATTGCAAAGGGCCGAATTTTAACACAGATTCATATTCGAGGATAACGTGGACAGTTACAAATTCAAACTTTCAAGACCCCGTCTCTCAGTACTTTCAGTACTTTGGTTAATAATATGTTTAATTCAATTTCGTTTTCCACTCTGTAGCATATGTGATAAAGTGTTCTAATTCATGTAACATATATTCCATTTACAACACAGATAAGATTAATGAAGCAGTCTTTTTAAAAATGAAAAAAAAGAAGGGGGTTCATTGATGTCCTTTCTACAACCATTTGTTGAGAAAAAAATTGAATCTTGCTTATTTAAGTTGTAACGTTGTCTCAAAGTAAGGTAAGTTACAATTTAAATGAGCTTCAATAAGATTCAAACTTTTTCTCAACAAATGGTTGTAGAGAGGACACCAATGGACCCCCTTCATATTTTTTTTATATTTTTAATTCTTCAAAATAAGTCTGTAGCTGTGCAGTTCGACAGATGTTCTGAGTGAATAAAAAGGTGTTGTCCTGTTCTTGTATACGTACTTTAAAA
Source organism: Magallana gigas (assembly GCF_963853765.1). Classification (NCBI taxonomy): domain Eukaryota; kingdom Metazoa; phylum Mollusca; class Bivalvia; order Ostreida; family Ostreidae; genus Magallana; species Magallana gigas. Next base: position 35,261,576 of record NC_088860.1, read on the forward strand.
AAAAATGACATGTAGGACTTCATAGTTATTGCTTTTACAGTATTTTGGGCCAGTTTCGGACAGAATCAAGGCAGTTTAAGAAATGTTTATATTCTTATCCTCAAATGTACAAAATTCGGATTGTTATTAAGTTCCTTATAATGAGTAAAATTTGTTCTAAACACAAAAAGTATTTATGAAATGAATTACTTTTGACAAAACATTCAATAATTTTACTTTATTATGGAATTAGACTAAAACAGAGGAAATTCGGACTACATTTTGCAGATTTTGTTTCCTGCTAAAAAGTTTTGGGCAGTACTCTAATATTAAAAGTTAGGATTTTATATTTTAGCCTATGTAATTTTGCATATCTTCCGTTGGTGTTACCTCTTCTTTAAAATAATCTTATGGCACGGATTGCAAAAATATTGAAAACTGCTTAAAAACGATAAAAGACACCATATCTCAAATTTTGTTCATTGACCTCATAGTAATTTCATGCCAACAGGATATGGTCATTATAAGAAGTTCAATACCATAAATGTTTTTGTATTATTATCATTCAATTTTTCGAAAAATTGGATAAAAAATGGGTAGAGATTTAAAAACTGATTGAGGAGAAACTGATTATTTTTTTTAATTATTTCTTAAATCTTAATGCTTTGTACTTATTTAGTGCCACTACCATTCATAAACTGTATTTTTTTTCAAAGTGTTTTATTATTGGTAATATTTTTATAATTAAGAAAATCTCAATCATAGCGTAAAATTTTATAGGATTTTTCTTGATTTTTCAATAAATATTCAATGGCCATTTACTCAAAAAGTAGGTCATTGACCTACTTTTCTGAAAGTGAAATCTAACAATACAAGTAAAGATCTATAACACACAATAGATGGTTTTTCATTTTCATCAGTGAATTTTTTTTTCGTTCTGTCAGAGTTAAATGTCGGGGATGTACGGCCATCATGTACATTTAAAAATAAAAATGTAAAAATTTCTTTGATTGGCTCGTCTCTGTCTAAATCTGGCCAAAAATGTTGTCAAAAATGCAAAAGCAATAAACATGAGGTTCTTCATTTTGTTTTGTATGCAAATTACGCATACAAGAACAGAACAACGTCTTTTAAACACTTAGAACATTTGTAGAACTGCGCAGCTGTACACTTATTTTGAAGATTTAAAGATCTCAAAAAACAAGAGAGGGGTTTGATGGTGTCCACCCGACAACCATTTGTTGTGAAAAACGTTGAACCTTGCACAATAATGCAGTAACTTCGTCTCGAATAGGGCGCCCTATTTTTATCAGTCGGTATGGGATCTATTTAAAGCTGCTTGGTCCGAATTTTTGGTAATTACAGTATCAACATTTTTTCCATACAAATCATTTATCTTAGAAAGTTATGGACTTTCTCCTATTTACACCAGCAGAATCAGTCTCCTTTCCAAGTTAGAAATATTCAAAGTAATCAAAAATAGTTTCTCTTTGGGCAAACGAAAAAACAAACCAAAATGCATCACGGGAATATTTAGAAAAGGAAACCGCTTGGTTTCGTCCCCCGAATGATTGGGGTTATTCAACCCGCATGCTATGCATCGATTGTAAAGAAAGCAGACTTTGGAAATATTAGCGAACAAAACGTACACATGTTATTTGTAATTTGTCTGATCATTTCGACCTTTATTTAAAGCGATGTCAAAGTCGTAATACAACCATACCCGTCTCGTCGTCAGGGGTGAAATTTAACATGAGGCGAAATAACGCAGTACCTTTTAATGTCGTTTGTTTTGTTTGCAAATTTTGTACGTATTTTTCTTCTTTGAAATTTGGCATAATTGATGGGTAAAACTACTACAATGTCTATCATTATACATATACTAAGCATAGCCATTGTTTAAAAGCGTGCATAAAATTTGATATAAAATCGGACCAAGCAGCTTTAAGAGCAAGAAAATTCAAGTCAATACTTAGAGCCCTTGTGTTTATGGAGGAACAATGACATTCTATTTTCATTAATAAAAAGAAATATATGTCAAATCAAAACAATCAGTGTTGAATGTGACAAACATCTCTATACCAGTTCCAAAAGGGTGTTTTTTAGTTCTATAAGTATAAATAACTAAAGATTAATTCTTTTTAGAACTAAGGTGTGGGTCAAAAATATATACATTTTAAAATTTTAACTTCAAAGTACCTTCATAGACACAGTCAAAAATATCTAGAGCAAATTGATATTGTTTGAGACCCGATTTAAGAATAGGATACCCTCTTTTGAGACAAAGTTACGACTTAATTAAGCAAGTTTTCAAATTGACATTTTCTCAACAAATTAGATGGTTGTAGAGCAGACGTCAATTACCTTTTTTCAATTTTTTTTCAGGTTTTTAAATCTTGAATTTGAACTTGAAGTCCGTAGGTGCGCAGTTCTAAGTGATTAATAAAGGCATTGTTTTACTCTTGTATGTGTAGTTTGCATACAAATCAACATGTAGAATCCCATATGTATTGCTTTTTTAATCTTTGGACAACAGTTTTATTCAATGTTGACAGCAGTAAGCTAATCAAAGAAACATTTTCATTTTTATTTTCAAATGTACAAAATGGCCCCACATTCCCCTTTATATGCAAATCTGATATTTAAAGGACAAAATAAGCATTAAAGGTTGTTCGCGTTAATATATATCACCTAATTTTGATACTAAAACATTCAACTATATACAATGTAAAGAAACATGGTTGAAAACCAAACATCTGTAAAATAGATGTTTAATGGGTCATATGTGATTCCAAAATGTTTGATACAGCCTCACTTTGATTAAATTAAAGTACAATAGTTGATATTTCTTGCTACAATGAGAATGCATTGGGAGAGACAAAGAAAATTCAGAAAGCGTGTGAATTCTATACTCAATAGCATTATACACTACGGCCAATGCGGCTTTCGTATTTACCGCCGGTCCTCGTGGTGTAAAACTGATCGCGGTTTAGCACAGGTAACTCAGGTAAAACCATGCATCCTCGGGGTACAGCTTCTCACTTTGTCCACAGCGTCGCGGTGCTGTGAAATCAGTCTCAGGTGAAAAAAAACTGTTCTTGTTTTTAACGCGAGTTACCTCCCCCAATATCTTCTAATTAGAGGAAATATGATTGAGGGAATTAATGAATATCAATACGTATTCCTTTATTTATAAATGAAGTTGATTGTTACAATTTATTATTATTTAAAAAGTGGGGGAAATAAAAGGAACGTGTAATTATGCTAAAACAGAATTTTGTAAACTATTTTGTATACTCGATAGCGTTACATATATTAATCGTTGCACATTCATCGCATACAATTATCGGTATTCAATGAATTTGATTAATTAATAAACGCTTCACCAAAATATCTTATTTAGCCTCGAGAAAGGGGATACTAATTGGCGTTTCATTTACAATCATTCATATTAATTCTTAACCACAAAACATTCCTTACACTTGGTCTTTTCTCTTTAATACGTTTAAAGAGTTCGTTTAATGAATAAAAATGTACATGTAGATATGTAGAAATAAAATGTTTAAAGTGCACTCGCTTCTCACCGCGACCCGAGTTCGATCCCCGTGATCGACAGTGGTTCTATGTGAATGGGTTTGGAAGTCTCCCGCTTGGTCACGTCGGTTTTCTCCGGTGTCGTATAATATAAGGACTTGGACACGATTTGACTTAAAATTTTCAAATTTTATTTTTCCATTTTCTATGTTTAAACTGATAAATATAGAAGTTTTAAGTGCTACATGTATGTCAAAATTTAACAGTTAAATATCAAGTTATAAGCAAGATACAGAGTTTATAATTCTTTGTTTCCTAAACAAAGCTCGAATATAGTCATTTTTACATATGTTTTGTATTAGTGTAAGTTTCAATCAAATGTATCTTTCTTTTGTTGATAATAGTATTTATGTATTTTACTTGTCATTTTGTCTAAAAAATGGTAATTCTCTACATTACATTATTTTTAAATACATGTAACTATAAGACTCGATCTTTGTTTACGTAACAACCAATACTTACCTCTTTATCTCCCTTGTTACTTGACTTTAACATTCAAAATTTTGGTTAATCATTTAAAATGCACCAGTAAACCACTGTATACATTAACATAGGTAATCACAGATTACAAAGCTCACCGAGACGAGACATCACCCTTATGAGACTTCACCTTTATGAGACCACCTTTATCATATTAAATGAAAATCATACTTTATGATCTTGGATATTCATGGATTCTGTTTTGACACAATATCGTATATCATCTGTTAAAATATTGTATGATAATCATATGTTTATATGTTAATCAATACAATAATATAAAATTAAATATTGCATCCCATTATGTTTACAACATATATCATATAATACAATAAAATACCATAATAAACAATGATGAGATATGATATTGTAACGTATGATATGACATTGTATTGTGTTATATATTATTGTATTTGATCAAATAATACAATATCATAATATTTAAAAAAATAAAGTATTATATTACAATATCATATTACATAATACATCATAACATTGAAACATATGATATTATATTGTATAATATAGTATGATAATGCATGATACTGTATCATTTTTGATACATAATATGATATTGTATCATATGATACAATATTATTTGATACAACATTGTATCAAATCAAATGATACAATATTATGTGATAAAGTAAAATATTATATAATACAATATTATATTAAACATATTGTATCATATGATACAATAATATATTTTACAATATCATACAATACAATTTCATGTGATAATAAATCATATTATAAACCAATATCATATTATACAATATCGTATGATACGATATTATATAATATAACAGTATCATATTATACAATTTCATGTGATATAATTCTATATTACAGAAACTAATATCATATTAAACAAAATCGTATGATACAATATAATAGAATATACAATATAGTATCAAAGGATACAATATTATATTTTGCAATATCTGATGTAATAGTATCATGTGATTAAATATTGTGATTAAATATTGTATCATAATATACAATACTATACATATCGATATCATGATACAATATTATAACATAAAATATAAAAAAAAAAATTATACAATATCATATCGCATCATATAACTTTTTATAATATTACATATGAATTGTATTGTATCATATTTAACAATATTGTTTCATACCATACAATACTATATCATAGGAATCATGTTATATCATTTATCAACAAACACATCTATCTATAGAGCAGGTTTGAGTAAGGTAGGAGATTTCTTTAGCATCCTTGATAATGGAGATCAGGCTCTGCATCGGAAGCAACCTCTGCGTTTCATTTATAATATAGTTAAATCAACTATGCAAGCTATCATCTATAAAACATGTGACCTGTTCCAAAAAAAATAAACCTCATCCAGCATCCGAAACCTATGGCTCAGATTCAGCATTCAAGCCTGTCAGGTGCATCAGTATACATAAGACGCATTTCCATGCAAGTTTGGTGAAGTTCAGACCAGTAATAACTAAGATATTATCATCAGAGGGCACTAGCAATCAAAACCTTAACCTGCTCCAGCATCCGCAACCTATGGCTCAGATTCAACATCCATGCCTGTCAGGTGTATCTGTATCATAAGACACACCGTCCATTCAAGTTTGGTGAAGTTAGGACCTGTAATAACTAAGATATATTTTTTAGCATCCTTGATAATGGAGATCAAGCTCTGCATCTGAAGCTTCCTCTGTGATTCATTCATACTACAGTTTAATCAACTATGCAAGTTTGAAAAAGTACTATTATCTATTAAACATGTGACCTGTTCCAAAAAACTTAACCATATCCAGCATCTGAAACCTATGGCTCAGACTCAGCATTCAAACCTGTCAGGTGCACCAGTATCATAAGATGCACCATCCATGGAAGTCTGGTGAAGTTAGGACAAGTAATAACTAAGATATAATCATCAGAGGGCACCTGCAACAAAAACTTTAACCAGCTCTAAAAACCTTAACCTCCTCCAGCATCCGAAACCTATAGCTCAGATTCAGCACTCAAGCCTGTCTGGTGCATCAGTATCATAAGACACACCATCCATGCAAGTTTGGTGAAGTACGGACCTGCAGTAACTTAGATATTGCTATCAAAGGGCACCTGCAACAAAAACTTTAACCAGCTCCAAAAACCTTAACCTCCTCCAGCATCCGAAACCTACAGCTCAGATTCAGCACTCAAGCCTGCCTGGTGCATCAGTATCATAAGACGCACCATCCATGCAAGTTTGGTGAAGTACGGACCTGCAGTAACTTAGATATTGCTATCAAAGGGCACCTGCAACAAAAACTTTAACCTGCTCCAAAAACCTTAACCTCCTCCAGCATCCGAAACTTACAGCTCAGATTCAGCACTCAAGCCTGTCTGGTGCATCAGTATCATAAGACACACCATCCATACAAGTTTGGTGAAATACGGACCTGCAGTAACTTAGATATTGCTATCAAAGGGCACCTGCAACAAAAACTTTAACCTGCTCCAAAAACCTTAACCTCCTCCAGCATCCGAAACTTACAGCTCAGATTCAGCACTCAAGCCTGTCTGGTGCATCAGTATCATAAGACACACCATCCATACAAGTTTGGTGAAATACGGACCTGCAGTAACTTAGATATTGCTATCAAAGGGCACCTGCAACAAAAACTTTAACCTGGTCCAACAACCTTAACCTCCTCCAGCATCTGAAATTTACAGCTCAGATTCAGCACTCAAGCCTGTCTGGTGCATCAGTATCATAAGACACACCATCCATACAAGTTTGGTGAAATACGGACCTGCAGTAACTTAGATATTGCTATCAAAGGGCACCTGCAACAAAAACTTTAACCTGGTCCAACAACCTTAACCTCCTCCAGCATCTGAAATTTAGGACTCAGATTCAGCATCCAAGTCTTTCAAGTCCATAAGTAGGTCCAGATGCATCATCCATGCAAGTTTGGTGAAGATAGGACAAGTAATAGCTTAGATACAGGACCTGCAACAAAAACTTTAACCAGGTCCGGACGCCGACGCCGAGGATATAGCATAAGCTCCCCCTGACTTCGTCTCGGTGAGCTAAAAAGTGTCGAAGTCCCTTAAACTGCATCTTCGCTAGCCAAGGGTTTTCGGTCCACTTTGCTCCCTTTAAACCCTTGGCGGATTTCATTACGAAAACTCGGTGACAAGCTCCGTTTTATGATTGGCTGCAGCTGCGAGTAGCTGATCCAATCGCAGTGCTTGTAAATATAAACTTTAAAAGAAAACACATGTGTGATCTTTGGTTAAACATTCGGTGCTTTTAACAAGTTGAGACTCAAGTTCTCGAGTACAGTGCCTCCCCAACGATGGTCTAACCATATCGCTTTAAAAACCTATATATTTTACTGGGATTGACCATAGTCCTACAAACTTGTCAAGGCTCGCGTGATAGCACGGGAAGTAAACATGGCGAATGTAGAAGTTGCCTATCCCGTTAGTATATACGTTCCTGCTTATGGTTATTGCTTTTAAAGGTTCAGTGAGCTCTGTTTTATTTAATTTCTTTGGTCCGCAATATTCACGACAACGATACCTGATTTTATGGCATGAAAGCTTTCATATAAATCGGCGACTTTTTCACTCCCGGTACAGGTCCTTACAAAACACTATGAATAAAACATTCCGTGCTTTCCCTAGGTTATAACTTAATAATTAATAACTTAAATTAATAACTTAAATAATTCGTATTTAATAGCATCGTTAATTATGTTCCGATATTCGGTAGTCAACATGTTTTCAAGTTGTATTAATGCCGTAGTGTGTACATAACCTGTTGTTTAATTCGATTAAAATGTAAATATGCAAGGGGCGCAACTCAAGTTGCTCGCTAGATAGCGCCACCACATCACCGAGTTTTCGTAATGAAATCCACCAAGGGTTTATGGGGAGCAAAGTGGACCGAAAACCCTTGGCTAGCGAAGATGCTTTAACTGTGGTGAAGGTCTGTTCCGAGACACTGTTAGAATATTCTGGCTGATTCTCGGAACGCCTACTGCACAATTATCATTATTCAATTATACTGGACAATTGTGGGGCCTTCTGAAGGGGCAGAGGTAGACTTTACCTGTGTTTCCTTGAATGAAAAATAATATAACAGTATGACAGAATATAAAATCGCGATCACCGATTTGTGTGTGGGATGAATTTATACCAAAAAAATTCATATGGCTATACTAGGGCCTTTGATAAGGCTCCAATGACTAATGAATAGTTGCATAAAAGATTAATGCCTCTTGAGCCCGGTACATGTACATTTGTGATTCAATTTTTCCAAAATAAAACATATCTATTCATGTTAAAGTATGATTTTTTTGTAGAACACTCTTCACTAACTGAGCGTCATATGACTCTCCGATCACTGACGAAGTGACTAGAGTTTTAACCTACGCTTTTTTGAAAATAAAAAAAATGCTAAACGATTATAACACGCAAAGTACTTTAATATGTAAATAGAATGATGGATGTACACTTTTTAGGTTTTATAGAATAATACTCAATGTATTGTGGTAGATTAATTTGAGTTAAGCAGAGTGATAGGTATTTGACGTTGGTCTTACTATGACGTAGGCAAAATTCTGTAGGCCTATACGGTTTGAAATAATTTTTAGCCAATATAAAGCGCGTAATAACCAGAATTAAATCATTGAAAATGAAAAAAAATCATTACTGGTTGATAATGACTGCAACGACTTCTTTTTAAAATTTCTTTTAAAACACAAGCACGAACTGTTATACCGTAAACCTTGAGTGTACCAGCGAAAAGCCCCAAAACAATGATAAAACTTTATTTCATAATGTTATGATTTTATGTCGTTTACAAGAGATGATAAGTCGTATGAACGAGATATGTTTATACCTCATTTAAATAATTCTTTAAATAAAGCGTTCTGATAGGTTCAAACCCGTGCCAGTATAATGAACAATTTATTACATGGACGTTCGGGAAACATGATTTTCCCTGGAGAGAATAAATCTTGATATATCCCTCAGTATATTGCAATAAATGTATAACTTCTCGTCAATTTTTCCTGTATCTTTAAAATAAAATAAGTGTCCTAAAATATACCATCATATACAAAGTAAATGAAATGCATAAAAATATTTTTAAGAAATTATGAATTAAAAAAGGACAACCACTCACTAATTTGGTTAGATGGAATATTCTACTATAGACAGTCTCCTACAGTCCTTTCTACCGGATGTTTGCAGCCAAGAAGCAGACTGACTTACGACAAGTTTCTCTAACCATGCTTTGCATATATAAGTTTGAATTGAACCGTTGCAAAAATTCATTGGCTGAATGCTCAACCTTGAACTGGTAATTTGTAGATCCCCAGTAAGTTTTTCCACTGTGTCTAAAGACATATATATATATATATATATATATATATATATATATATATATATATATATATATATATATATATATATATACTTATATATGTCTTTAGAGACTGTGGAAAATTCCGCTTTTAGATTTAAAAAAAAACTTTCTGGTTAGATGGTTTGCTTTCTGCTGGACCATGCATGTTTAAATCTTCTTTTTTATTATTTATAAATCCTCTGAAAGACGAGTGACGGTTTGATTTCCGTTGAACCCTGTTTAAATCTTTATTTGGTATTTATAAATCCTCGGAGTGACAACTTCATTCAAAGTATAAAGAGGGTAATTCATGTCTTCATTTAATACGAAATATATATGGCATTTCCTGGCCTTTTTAACGATTTTTGATATTTTACATGCCAGAAAAACGTCAGAACAGGCGCCATTGCGAAAACTGGAAATTTTGTTTTCACAAATTGTTAAATCTTTGTATATATGAGGATTGTTTAGGGTTTACTTAGGAATTGGGCCATTATTTTTTTTTTTAAAGATGTGGTCTCATAAATGCTGTGTGCATACAAATTGAGAAACGCGCGTGGAATGTAAATATTATATTTTGAAAGCGTTTTATATCTAAAAATTTCGGAAGAGATACAAGAACTGTTGTTCAGGAGACCCATGGGCTTCTTGTTTGTTTAGGGGTTGGGGGGGGGGGGAGACGGGGGAGGATTAATTTCTCTGTTGTTGGAGGAGGAATCATATTTTCATTTTAAAATAAAACACTGAGATATTTTGAAACAGAAACATTTTCCAAGCTTTTTTTCTAATACGAAATTCAAATGCACTTTTTTCATGTTTCTCTCTGGAAAATATTATCTTTTGACCTTGACAAATTGATAAATTAATGCTATTTTGTTGTTCTTGACTAGGTTTTAACCATAAGGGTTTCCAAAACGTTTAGTTCTTTTGGTCAGCGATTTATAATCACTACTGTGAGGTCATTAAAAGGTTATAATATCAAATCCTAAAAGCAAACAACATGTTTACAAAAAAATGTCAGAATTTTTTTTTTTTTGCAAGAATGCACATTTATTAACAACAAAAAAATTCATTAAGAACAGTCTCACATATCCCACGCTCTTACATAACATGATAAAAGACAGGGTATGCATTTAATGCATAGATAATTTGATTTTTTTGAAAACTAACTTCCCAAAAATCATCACATCAAAACTTTCTGCAAGAATACACATTTATTGAGAACAACAAAATTCTTTAAGAACAATCCAACATATCTCACGCTCTCACATAACATTATATATATATATATATATATATATATATATATATATATATATATATATATATATATATATATATATATATATATATATATAATTCAATAAATTACATTACAAGCGAGGCAACATCTCCGCAGAGACCCCCAGGTATATCGTCACCTGGGGTGCCAGGGGCCCTCTGGATCAGAAAAGTTATAGTTTTATACATGCAGTTTAATATAGTTTTGTATTAACATCCATTAAATGCATAAATACATATATATATATTTTTTAAATGTGTAGGAAATAAGTGTCCATAGAGACCCCTACCAGTTATGCTCCAAAGGCCGGGTCACCTTGGATTATTACAACAACTTTCATACATTGTATTCAGAATATGGAAATATATGTAGCAATAGTACTTCATATAATAAATATCAATAATATATATAAGGAATAAGGAATCATTTTTTGAGTATTATGAGGTGATAATTTCGGTCGGGGCGTGATCAAATCCAATAAAGCCCGAAGGGCTTTATGATAGATTTGATCACGCCCCGACCGAAATTATCACCTCATAATATTCAAAGAATGATTCCTTATTACTTATATTTATATAATTTAAGCCATCGTACGATTAAATATGGCGCCTCAATTTGGCATCATTTGTATTATGGGTTATATAGTACAAAATCGATACCTAGTGTTATCACAGGCAAAGACACTGGAAAATATATATATATATATATATATATATATATATATATATATATATATATATATATATATATATATATATATATATATATATATATATATATATATATATATATATATATATATATATATATATATTCAGTTTGAGTTATGTCATTAATACAAGCACATATAAAGAAAAATATTAATAATACACAGAAGTAGTAGTTTTTCTAAATCATAGACAATAGAACAAAAAGAAAGATATATAATGTATGTATGACATTTTAAGTATATTTGAAATACATATTATAGATGATATAAAAATATACGTATATAACCTAAAAGACTATCTCATTTAAACAAATATAATATGATGGTTAATTTTGGCCCTTGAATTAAATAATGACGTTCATATAATGAAAAACATATGTTTGCTGCCACAGGGGATATCATCACACATCTTACAGAGTCCTCGTTTTCCCATATAGCAGCTCCACTGGAGAGACAGAAACCCTCCAGTAGCGTGGAATATGAAATCAATTTATAATTGGAAAATACATGCATAAGAAAAAAAAGAAGATACATGAAGACTAGACATCCAGAAGATGTACACATGTACTCATATTCAACATAAGCCCATATCAGTTTTGTTATACATTGTTAATCATAGTTCAAAAATAACATTACAGCTTCTCAAATAAAAGCCTAAGCATATCTATGTTAAAATTACCATATTTTAATTTTTTCAGGGCTAAGTAAAACATTTTTGTGGACGTTTTCACGTGCGAAATTATGTCTTCTGGTTTTTCAATATCATTATTTATTCTACACCACATCTTGTATTTATAAATTCTAAGCGCTACAAACGATATAACATTATTGTAAATGATAACTTTGTTATTGATTTCTTTATATAGTCCAACAATTACATGTTTCCATGAAACAACAAAATGTAAGATAATGCTAACAATATTCCATATTTTTTTAACATTTGTACAATCATTTAGTAAATGTTTAATTGTTTCATTAGGGTGCTTACAATACAAGCATGTACTAGAATCGTCCATCTACTGAGATAGTCTCTACTTATAAGTATGTTGTTTAATAGTTTATAGTTAAAATCTGCGATTTGTTTGTCAAACATGTTAACGACTTTGTTAAGATAAATGTTTTTTATCCATTCTGATCCTTCAATATTAAATTCCTTAAGTATTTTCTTGATATAGTATGGCTTTTCAAATTTGTGATCTCTAAAAATCTTATAGTAAAATTTACATTTTTTATCACCTCTCGATTCATATATGTTCCCATGAAATAGAAATGCGGTCTGTAAATAACAGTCGTATGTTTAGCCAGTCTTAGGTCAAACTGTTTTTTAAATTTATGAAATACGTTTTTCATTATAAAATATTCACAAATGAAATTGTTCTTTTGGGCTAATAGATTCGAAAAGAATTCCAGTGTTTTAGCCCATTTTCGTCAACAATATCTTATATATTAAACGGTGAAATAACTTGCTCTATTTTCTAGAAAATTTCAAACTGAAAGATGATGACATACTTTATATATTACACTCAAATAAAATAGATCTGCAAAACCACTTTCTCCTAAAAAAAAAAGCTACCAATATTTTACATAGAGATATTTGAAGCATTTAGTTATTCCAAAACCACTAAAGAGGCAAATGCTATGTCAACCCCTGAATTTTTACAACAGCATATTTGGGGCAATAAAATGTTCATGTTTAAAAACAAAACACTTTATTTTCAAAACTGGTTTAATAAAGGTTTGAAATATGTCAAAAATGTCAGACTTTTCTATTTCTGGATAAATAGGGCATTACAATTTCTTTCAATCAAACAGTATGTTATGGCGTTAACATTTGTAATGTCTGACTGCCCTGTTTCGCGATCTTTCAAAGCTATTAGTGGGCACTTTTCACGGTTTTGTGGTTGATACCCAACGAGAACTGACAGACGAAATTATCATGATAGAAGATTTTTTTTTTCACTATCATTAATTTTCCTAATCATATACAAAAACTGCACTTAAATAGTAAATTTTAATGTTTTTTTCCTTCAGCTGAAAGTGTATGCAAAATTATAATATTTACTCTCGAGTTTGAAAAAAAACAGGACATGCATCATTTAAATTAACCCACGTTACGCTCTAATTTTCTGAAACTACGAAAAACACCATCTAAAACAGCGCTGAGGAACTTGATTTTCCAGTGTATTTTGGTCTTGGGTGTTGTCACACTTAATGATGTGTTCAAGTCGAATGAACTTCAATTGACAAAGAGTGTAGAATAGACTTGAAATATATCTGTTAGAGGTATTGATACCTGGTTTTTGAATCGCCATGCATTTCCAAATTTGAAAAAAGCGTGTGTATGCATGGCGGTAAATTGTTGTATACATGTAGTATTTAGTTGAAGAAATGTTGTATACATGTAGCTATCTTCAAAGAGGACAACATGAACAATAATGAATGGTGATTTAAAAAAACCCAAAAACAACAAACAACATTAATTTTTAAATTTTGTCGTTTCTTGATGCATAAAGAATATGTTTGGCGCGAATAGTAACCCAAAAAAAGCGGTACAAATAATTGAATGCATGATGACGAACTTGATTTCTCTGAAAGACGATTGGATAGACGGGGCAATATTTAGACTACCTGAAAACCGATCTCCTAAAAAAAAGAGGAACTTTTTATTAAAATACAGGAAAAAATATTCAAATTTAAAAGCTGATAAAAATGATTTTTTTCTGGTTTACTAAATAATCGTTTGAAAGCTTATTCAATCATCTTCTTTAGATATTTAGATAGGTCTGACCTCAGGATTATGAAGCAATTTCAGATTAAGTCAAAATTTAAGTCAGTCATAATCTCAGTGCTTGTTTAAGCATTGAATCATTATTTTTTTTAAAGATGGGGTCTCATAACTGTTACGGTGTGTGCATACAAATTGAATAAAGCGCGCTATTGCTTTATTCAATTTGTTTGCACACACCGTTGCAGTTATTAGACCACATCTTTAAAAAAAAATGATTCAATGCTTATATTTACGTATTTTAATATTCATTTTCTTTCCGGAAACATGATTTATTTTTTAAAATCTTATTCAACGAATAGTGTGCAATTAACGGAAGAGCCTTTGAACAGCCGAATCATGCCGACAAAAACAGTGCACAGAGATAAACAAATTTTGCACACACCGTTGCTATTATGAGACCACATTTTTCAAAAAAATAATGATTCAATGCTTAAATGGCGATGGAAATTTGTAATTACCAACTCTCTATATCATGATTCTTGTAGTAGCATTTCAATTTTGACATCGTTTGTAATTTTGAAGCGTAACGACAGTGTACGATTTATTACTTAAGTCTAAGATTGCTTCGTGATCCTGGGGCCTGGTGCCTACTTTATTCACCACCCACTCTCATTAATGAGGACCGTACCTTTTTTCTCATATAAATTTTATATTTAAAAAAAAACATGAAGAAAAATACATGTTTTGCGAATGAAAACGTTGGTAAGACTATTAACACTATACAATTCTACCTTGTCATCGGGAAAAATTTGCCGAACAATACACATAAAATCTGATCCTCTTTTTCTTCATATCTGGTAGGAAAACATTAAATCGTTTATCGGTGCACGTTTGGGACCCAGATTTCAATAGGCCTGGGATTAGATGTAATAAGCGGACGCTAGGGGCGATTTACAAAGATGCTGAAAATATGTGGTCGTAAAGCTATCTTTGTTCAAGATTCCAAACCCCCAAGCGATTTCCAACCATTGTGGAATATCTAACTTACATGCAAAAACAACGCCAGAATGGTAAGTATTTATAGAAATGATCATTAATATTAAGGAAGCATGGTTACGATTTTGGTCAAATTCTATTTTTCTGTTTTTATTTATTTATTAAATTTTGCAATGCTTGAATGAGGAATGTATCTCTAATGATCAAATGAAAATTGAGATTCAGTCGTAGAGTTATAAGCAAGACACAAGGCTCACAATTCTTTGTAATGTAAACAAGGCTCGTGCCCCGTTTTTGTTTACACATGTTCAATATACCAGTAAATAATCTTTGTTAAGCTGATTTGCCCATGTTCTTATTCATGTTGAGGATCCTAACGCTGAACACATTCATTTTAGGGTTCAAACTGGAATATTCACTTTAACATTCAATTGTAAGAAAAATCAAAGTACTGAAGTACTGCCGGGAGTTGATTTTATCGATTATCAATTATATTAAAATCAACTTATCTTGCATGGCAATTAGTTTCTAGTCTGTATTTGAATTACGCACTTTTTATAATATGGATTTTTAGACTTTTCTGACAAGAATTTCGAGAAACCCCATAGGAATCATGTTGTGTAATATTTAAAGATGGATTTTAAACTATATATCAGTAATTGAAACAATTCTAAACATTGTATGGATCCAAGCACTATTGTAATCGAACTCTTGTCTCGTTCAACCAGACGTTCGGCTGTCTCCGTTAATCTCCGACAAGCAAGAGAGCCTCTTTGCTTGTCGGAGATTTACGGAGACAGCCGAACGTTTGGTTGAACGAGACTATATTAAACTCTTGCGTAGGAGTACATGAGACTACAAAAATATCTAACTTGTTCATATTATATAAAATCTGACTATTTTCAAAGTGTTTAAAGATAAGTTTCCTTGAAAAACTATGCTTCAGCATACATTTCATCGAAATCTTCTATTATTTTCAAGAACTAAGTCTTGTCAGCGGTGGTGATTTGTGCTTAGGTCCAAACACTGTTTCACTTTCGGTTTGCCAGAGTAACTGCATAGGAGAGTTGATTAAAATCAACTCCCAAAAAGCTTTGTTTACATAGCAAAGAATTGTAAGCTCTGTAACTCGTGTGTAACTCAACGAATGAAACTCAAATTTTGGTTGCCTACTTAAATTGCCTCACTGAAGTATTAAATTAGGAAAAATAATGTTGACCAAAATCGTGACCATACCCCTTTAAAAAAATTAAACTACTTTACAATCTTTCACGATTTTTTTTCGCCTTTTCGCTGAATATTTTATTTAGAATGAACAAGTCTGATTCTAAGATAGATAAGATATTAAATTAATATCTAAAAACATCTATCAAAAATCTTAATTAGAAGAAGATTTAAGGGATAATACCTTTGGATAAAATAATGCTCATAGCATTTTAAAAATTTCTGTTATTTTTTAAAGTATGGGCAATTGAATGAAATCCTCAAGAAGTTCATCATTGAAAGGTTTGGTGAGAACAGATGGGAAACTATTGCGTGAGTTTGGCATTGCTTATTTCTTGATATATGTATGAAATTAACGAAGTCTTAATTGTTACTCAAATATTCTTCTTCAAAGTCATAATTGTTACTCAAATTTTCTTCTTCAAATAAACCTTTTTTTCCCAAAAATTAAATTTCAAACGAAGGAAATTAAAAAGGGATCGTTTTTACGCTTTCAGAAAATTGAAAGACATCAAGGGAACTTTTATTGCAGAGGATAAATACGATGATACGATTTCTAAGAACATCATCGAAGCTGCCACAAAAGAACTGGGTCAGAGATTATTATAAAGATATACAACACCCGGCATTTTCTTTTTCCAAAACTTTATTGTCTGAACAACCACAATTACATTTTCAATGTAGTAATAGAAAAATCACTCTTCCAGTCATTTTGCTGTAGATGTATTCATGATGTTCTAAACGTAACATGAATTTTTAAATTCTGAATTCTAGATCTCCAAAGAGACCCGTTTTTGGAAATGTGTGGAGCGTTCATGTTTCAATACCTGCGTCGCTATGGTTACGAGGAACTCATCCGTAACCTTGCTAACAACGTCCTTGAGTTCCTGCAGAATTTGGATTTTGTACAGTCTTACCTTAAGGAGGATTACCAAGATTTTGTAATGCCTCACTTCCGGTGTGACGACGATTCAGTCTCGGATCGAATGATTCTCCATTACTTTTCATACAGGCCAGGATATCAGCGCATCGTTATGGGTAGGGACGTGATTGCTTAGCCGACATTCCAGTATTAATGTTAATAAAAATTAATCGAGGATGCATATGTGATATGCATGCTTATTGTAAAAATTTAACGATTTTTAAAGAGAAAAGAATATTTCGTCTCAAATCTTTGATTTATCATTAAAATATGGCGCGTCTACAACGGGTTAACCTTTTTCATCATCATCAAGTAATAAACCGTATACTAGTAAGCTATCCACTCAAGGTTCTTCATTTGAACAGGATTTATAAGAGAGGCTTCGAAGTCACTTTACAAGATGGAACTTTATATCGACATCATTTCGAACACGGAAGAATCCGTATCGACCAATAAACATGGCGTCAGAGAGCACGTGACTTTCAACATCATTGCTAAGCAGATTTTGGACAAGATTAATGACCCTCCTCCGACTTTTATCGCCCAAACTAAGAAACATGGCGAAGAACAAATACTGAAAGAGGTAAAAAAAAAAAAGCGTTCAAACAGAAAGTTGGGCTTTTTTTTAACTTCGGGCATGCAAAGACATTCAATTTGGCTTTTTAAACAATTTTATAGAAACAATTTTAAATAGTAATTTCTTTAAAAGGATGTAGAAGCTGTTAAAAAGAAGTTAGAAGAAATCAAAGAAGAATTCGGAGAAGAGGCTTTGCCAGTTGCCAAATATAAAAGCAGCCGAGCAAAATGGCGCGCGATAGCGAAAATCAGTTTGCTCAGCCGTGGATTTGTCCCAAACTATCCCAACGAAATCCCGATAAATCCCCGCATGTTCATAGAAGTTTTCCCATATCACGTGATCTTCGATCCCTCTATGAAGGTGCACCAGTCTGGGATCAGCATCCAACAGTTGATGCCGTCCATCCGGAACCGCTCTTCAGAGATGAAGGACTATTTCAACCTCCTTTATCCCCGCTGTACAGACTTGACGTACCTTAACGTACAGCGCTTCATCAGATCACCCTTCATTCTGGAGATGCGTCGAGAGAAAATGCAGAAAACTTGGACCAAGCGACCACCGTTGTTAATCAAAGGTGATTGTCTTTCCGCATATCTTTTTTTAATATAATTCAAATTTTAATGCTTCTTTCATTAGGAACGCTTGGTAACATATGATTTTGCGTTGTGGTGTTTTTTCCAGGGCAAATGTTTCATTTGAAGGATAACGGCTCCGTCTTTTTCATGGCGTCACCTTATATCAGGGCTTGGGAGGACCTAGAGAAAAGAACAATGAGACTAGCTGACCTACCAATGTGGGACGCCACCAGGGATTTCTTGTTGTCGGACATGGCTTATAGGTACTGCTAAACCAAATTCATTTTTAAAATTCTATTTTACAAAACACCAACAATGTGTAGATTGATTTGAATATCGTCTTCAAGACTGCCTCTGAAACACAAAAAGTACCTAATTTAGACTGGGGAATTGTTAAGTCAAAACTAAATACATGTATTTACTAATGCAATTAAGAGTTGGATCGGGTCAGTATTACGGCCATTTTTTCTTGGACAACAACTTGGTCGTCAACGCAGGCGACATGATGAACAAAATGGGCGACGACGCAAAGGATTCTGGGAACGAGAAGGAGGATGTCAGTGTCAGAGGGAAGTGGATCCGGGTACAGCGTGACCTTGACAACGAACGACGCCGAAATGAACGTCTCTACCACGCCTTCCTGCCTCGCCCCCTGGCCATGGCGATCCAAAAGGGGGAATACCCAGATGCTGGTAATTACACGAGCTGTAAATGTTATTACGTTTTGCTACTGTTACTACTGTTTTTGCATTTAGTCACATATAGAAATTAATGTGCTTAAACAAATATTCGCTACACAAACACAAGGTGTAGTACATGTACGTATAACTGTTTCATACCCCTTCCTGCAATTTTTATTAAAATGCTTCGCTTTATTTTCATGTTGAAGACTTCTATCCAGAGGTGACGGCGTTGTTCTGCGACATTGTGGGGTTCGTTCAGTTTGTGGCCAACTGCAAACCTAGCGACGTCCTAGCTGTTCTCAACACCCTATATACGGAGTTTGATCGGCTCACGCGCGTGCACGACACCTTCAGAGTGAGCGGACCTTATCATCACTACACGATTGCTCGAATCGAATTTATTTGTTCAAATTATAAGCGCTGTAATTGAATGATCTTAAAAAATCTCTCTTTTCAAGGTTGAGTCGATTGGAGATGCTTACTTCGTCGTCTCCGGAACTCCTGAGTCCGATTCTCACCACGCAGAGAGGGTTGCCAATACTGCACTGGGGATGATGCTTGTTGGAAGTGAGGTCGAATCGCCTCTGACTGGAGAAAGTATTAAGGTTATATTAACAATTAGCACTCTGTTCGTCAATAATTCGTCGTCCCAAAAAGCAAAGATTCGTCATTTATCATTAAGTTTCTCTGAAGCTTTATCTCGTAATGGAGAGAACTACATGTATATAATCATAGGGTTATTTTTGGACTTCTACTGGTCCTTGTTTGTTTTTAATGTATATATACTTCTCTGCATATCATGAGTTGGACATTTTTAAAGTTCTACTGGTAACTTTGATGTCCTTGTTTTGGTTTTAGACTAGCTTTCAGCGGCATATAGGCATTGACCAGGTTGCTCAAATTTATCTTTAAGTTTCTTCGGTCTTACACACTCATTGGATATGCCAAACTTGAGCACATTTGAGCATAATAAAAATCCGGCCACATGGCAATGAAACTTATGAGTTTTCTTCTGATCTCTGTCTCACTTTTCCGCTTTTATAAACGTGAGATTGGGATCAAAAATGAGCTAGTCATAAATTTATAGTCCCATGTCTTGAGTAAAGAGTAGCACAGACTAAACTAGTCACAAGTGCAGACCCATTTAATTATGAAGTTATAAACGTGGTTTTGTTTAGGTTCTTACGATCTTTTACATAATTTCAAGAAACTGCTCTTGACGTGTTCTTGAGTACGGAGCAACAATGTCAGTTTTTGGCTACTTGTGTAAAGCGGCGGTGTTTGGTTTTCTAGCTGCGGATCGGACTCCACACTGGATCCCTGGTTGGTGGGGTCGTACACAGCCGTCTGCCCAGGTTTCTGGTCATGGGAGAAACCGCGGTGGTGGCGTCCAAGATGGAGAGCCACGGGGAACCACAGAGGATCCACGTCAGCCCCACCACTTACAAGTACTTTTAGTATTGTTCAATAGGAGAAATAAAGTAGATGGCGTAAGGGTGATCCATATCCCATAACATAATTCTTTATAAGTACGTCACAAAATGGAGATTTGCGAATTGTTTAACTACATGGGTATCAACATGCATGAATGTCTATGTCTATATTGCGTCGCAGATCCCCAGTTCGAATCCTCCAGATACTTTCGTTTAGTTGTAAATATTGCAGAAATATTTTTAAAAATAAGATTGTTGCCCAAAACTGCATTTTTTTAGTCACTTTCAAATATAAGTGTTAAAAAATTACCAGTTTTTGCTTGTTTGAGAAACTTTTTTTCTCTAAGAATTTGAATTATTGTATTGTACATTTCCGTTTTACAGCGCAATTTGCGAAAAGGGTTTCAAACTGGAGCCGCGAGGAAAGATAGACATGCGCGGAATAGCTCCGATGGAAACCTATTTTCTGGTGAAGAATGAGAGAGCCACAGATGATGCCATCATCGGGAGACCAAGCGGGGGTCAGAAAGTGTCGCATGTCAATGAAAAAAATGGCGCCGACGTCAAAGAAGGCATGAACAGGGGTTATATATTTTAACTGTTGTTAATAATGATTAGTCAATGTTAGGACTGCATGACCATAGTTTGACCTTTGAAATTGCAAACTGGATCGTTTACATAAACTTTAGGTGACCCAAGGATATGAGCAACATAAATCCTATTACTATGTCCTTGTTTAGAAATTACTTTCTCTATTTCAGGCATGGTCAGTCCTAATACGGATAACAGTGACGTCATTCCTTTTCTTTACCAGTGATGTATTGAAGTAACATCATATCGTCTCCAGTAGTTTCAGTGACATCATTTTTTTCTATGGATGTGACGTAGTAAAGTGATGTGATGTAATAAAGTGATATTTGTGATTGTAGTTGTTGCAAAATTTGTTTAATTATGTAGTTAATGCTTTACTGTTGAATAATTATACGTGTTTCATGTACACATTCTGATAATTAAAATTTTTATGAAATAAAAAAGTTGATGACTTTTAAATGGGTGAAAAGGATGATTTTGGAATCTATTGAGATTATAGACTAATCAAACTAAGTTAGAAAGCAAAAAAAAAAAATAATATTGTATTTTCAAATCTCTATATGTTTCAATGTTTTATAACAACAATGATTGGATTATTTTATTTTTTTTCCGTGAAATATATCAGATTTTATAATGATTTATAGATGAACAAACAACCATACAATAAATCAATTGATTAATGAGTATATATAATAATATATTATATAGTAAATGTTTATGCATTATATACTGTTAATTAACAGAATATTTTAATCACAGAGCAAATTGCTCAAATGTCAGAGATCAGAAACAGATCAAGGGTAACATGGAAATTACATGGATCTACAAACGGAGGTAATCTTTGAAGAGAGATGCAAATATATAGAACACAGATTTTTAGCAGAGTGTCACCAACTCCTCGCCGGAGGTGGGGTGAATGGCCACCGTCTCGTCAAACTGGGCCTTAGTGGCACCCATCTTGATGGCAACCGCAAAACCTTGTAATATCTCGTCCACTGCCTGGCCTATCATGTGTAAACCAACAACCTGAAATGTCAACACAATTCAGTTAAGCTGAATTAAATTAACTCTTTCCTTCTGGCTAAAGGACTCAAAGGCCTGGTGCTTATCTATGATTTCTGAGGTGTTGAGCAGACGAGTGTCATTGGCTTCCCCTGGATGGGACATCAGTCCTTCCCCCCCCCCCCTCCCGTGCCCGTAAGCCGGTACCCAATTGCAGTTGAGTGAACTTAGATAATGTAGATAAGTTTTTGTCTATGGACAGAACATAACCACCTATTAACCACAGCAGGGCTCGAACAAGCTACCTTTGGGTTACTGGTAATGCCTATAGCCATTAGCCACTGAGCCATGTGCTCTTATAAAACATAGAAAATTAAGAGAATAGTTCTGGTTACATGAATGCAATCAAATATGTATATGAAATAATTCAGGTGGCTTCAAAATACTACTATGAATATCTATGTCCCTCCATCAAAAGATACAACACCTAAAAATTAGATGACATTAGACATTGTAAATTTATATAGAGATCTATCACATGTTTAACCTATATTACTTTACAAATTTGATTTTAATAGGATGACTCGCCTTTTCCTCTGGGAGAGCACAGATGAGCTTCATCGAACACTTCTCCTTTCTGGATGTCACGGCGTAGTACATGGGTGTGAAGGTGGAGTTATAGATCTTGATTTTATCTGCTCCGTACTTGGCTTTGGCTTCCTCTGCAACAAACAGGCAACTTTTAGAGAGGATGCATTTCCAAAAAAAATTAAGGCATTTATTTAACGAATTTCATTCAAAAAGCCCGTAACTTTTGCTTCAGCAACAAAACATTCATGTACACATATCAAATTCATTCAACATATTGGGCAAATAATATTAACAAGTTTGCATGTTAGTCAAGAAATAACAGGGTCAAAAAATTTTGGATACTGTCATGCCAAGTATTCCTGACATAACATACATGTACTTTTTCTGCCTTTTGCATGAAAACATTCAGATTGTCAAATATCAGCTACATTTTCACAATCGGATTTAAAACAGAGCACGCAAACATTTAAATAATGATTTAAGCCTGACTCTCACTCGGCATCACAAATACAGATCTATGAATAACTACCAGTATAAATACAGTAAAACACGGCTATAGCAAACACACTTATAATGAATGGACGCTTACAGTGAAGTAATTTCATTCTCTGAGACTTTATTACATGTTGTAAACCTCAGGGATATAATGAATTACGATTATAACGAAGTAAAATCGCCCGTCCATGGCACTTTGATATAAGCATGTTTTACTGTAATACACTTAATATACTCTATCCTATTCCACAATGATATAAGATATGTCTAATCCAGTTCTACATTCCTGTGACCTGACTTATACTTGTATCTACCTTCAGTTAGGCCCACAGTGCCCACTGGGGGGTGGGAAAACACCACTGTGGCTATGTTGCTGTAGTCTAACTTAAGATCTGGCTTGTTGTCA
Source organism: Magallana gigas (assembly GCF_963853765.1). Lineage (NCBI taxonomy): Eukaryota > Metazoa > Mollusca > Bivalvia > Ostreida > Ostreidae > Magallana > Magallana gigas. The sequence continues at coordinate 35,285,239 of NC_088860.1, forward strand.
AAGAGTCGGTGAGCAAGTCTTCGCCCTGCTGCTATGGCCACTGAAATATAAAAATATCATAGGTAGGTAAAATTTTATAAATGACCCTTTTTCTGTTAATATAGGCTAATATGACATAGAAATCTTGATTTTCTTTTAAAGCATTAGGTAATTATAAAATCTTTTCTATCTTTTACCTGGAGTTAGGAGAGCTTTGCCACAAACATCTCCCAGGGCAAAGATATTCTTAGCATTAGTGTTCTGGTATTCATCCACAATGATATGTCCAGCTTTATCCATCTGAATGCCCTGTGTATAAATAAAATGTCACAATTTAAGAAATTTGCATTTTCCAGGGGGAGAGGGGGTCCAGACCCCCTCCCCTCTAGATCTGTTAATGGCCTAATCGGATCTGCTACAACAAAGCCTATCTGACCTGCTTCTCTAGGTTAAGACTTGCAGTGTTGGGTCGTCTTCCTACAGCCCATAGTAAGCAGTCGACCTTTGATATCTGACCATTGTTCAGCTCCAGTGTTAACGTGCCATCTCCTTCCTTTGTCACTTTTGATATCTAAAGCATGAATATTCAAGGTGTATGCTATTAAACCGTCAATTCAAAAAGGCTCATTCAATTTTGTCATCAAAGTTTGCTTTAATATGAAAATTAAATACAACATTAAAAATTGCTGTTTCAACTTCCTTATTTAAGAAAAAAGAATTATTAAATTATACATTACCATTTTTACATTTAATACCTGGTAACTTAATACTTTTAAATGTATATAATCTATCACTATCTCACTATCAACATATTATAACAAAGTTAATTTAATGCAATAAAACAAATCATGTTTCAAGCATTCCCCTTTTTATCCCCCCAACCCCCAAGTGAGCCCCATTTTTACCTGGGTCTTGCGACAGACCTCCACCCCTCCATGCTCTAGATTTTCAGTGACCGCTTGGCTGATCATCCCGTCAAAATTTCGTAGTACCTTAAAGAAATAAAATTGCAAATCTGAGTAAGACACCAACTTAATTCTAAAGCCAGAAACTATACATTTTAGAGTTAATTTTTTTTAGAAATGCAGCAACATGTAGGTGTAATAAAAATATAAATAACTGATGACATACAGTTTTTCAGAAATGACACTAAGGTTTAAAATGTCTGACATTTTTCCAGTCTTGGCATTGGTTTAAAAACTAAAAAGGTATGCTACATATAAACAACCTATTTTTACATTATTTCTTTATTATAGTCTTCATTGCCACCTGTTAATTTTATGTATTACTTACCTGGTCATATCTGATCAAAATGGATGTCTTGGCTCCAAGGGATCCAAATATTCCTGCCAGCTCCACAGCAATGTAGCCTGCGCCCACAACCACCACACGCCTTAATATGATAAAGACACAAACTTGGTATAGGATTTGATACAGTCATACAAATATTTTTGTAGGTTACTTATATAATTTGTTAGAAAATTTTCAAGCACAATGTACATGAAATCTGTTGGGTTCTGATCATGTGCTGCTACAAAATAATTTTAATCATTTGGAATTTCATGTCAGAATGAGATTCATTCGTTGGTGTTGTTATAAATCCCTTCAAGCATATTTCCCATTTAGCCTTCTATGTATCACTTTGCAAAGTTTTGGTTCAGCACTCAAATCTAAACCACAGAACAATTCTATAGCAAGCTTTCTTTTTCCCTCCTACAACACACCTTTTGCTCTTGAAGACCAAACTGATCGTGACTTACTTTGGAAGGTCCTCTAGGTCAAAGAATCCATCGCTGGTGATTCCATGCTCCGCCCCTGGGGTGTCGGGGATGACCGGGTGACCCCCAGTGGCAATCAGGATTTTATCGGCCTCGTACAGGTTGCCCCCTACTTCTACCTTCCCATCATCTGTGAATTTAGCGTGACCGTGTATGTGGTCAACTTTGGACTAAAAAATTACATCAATTATTAATATCAAAAGGCCTTATTTTTCATTTTAAAGAAAATCAATGTTTTGGCAATAAAAAATACTGGCTATTACTTTACATATTTTGTTTACAGAAAATCAATGCATATCACTAAAAACACAGTTACTTTACATATTTTGTTTACTATGTTTACAATTAAGCATACTTTGTCTAGATTGGACTCATAAATTCCATTCAGTCGTTTGATGTAACTGTCCCTTGCTGCTTTCACTCTCCTGTCAAGAACAATATTATCCACATATTAACTCAGTAATTTCACAATGTGAATTTCATAAGTTTGAATTTTCATGGGGGGTACTGGTATGACCCCTACCCCCCCCCCCCCCCCCACAAACTGCACATGAAAAAGACATTGCTTTTATACAACTCCAAGTATCATACCCCCATGTAAACTGTTTCAGTTCCACATCAAAACCATAATCTTTGTGATCTTTAATCATTTCAGCATGTACTGCAGTGTTGAACATGATCTTCTTTGGCACACATCCTACATTAACCTGTAGTAAACAAAAATAGCATGAAGTATCCAACATTTTGAAGTGTACATTTGGTGAGTTAAGATATAACACATGTAGCCTCTGGCCATGACATTCAATGCAATGATTCTGAACATGTATTTTGTAATAAAAGCAAATTTTCCTAAGATCAAATAGAGTGAAAAAGATGAACAAAATGCACGATAAATATCCTTCTACTGACATCATTTTTTCTTTGATATTTGAGAATATATACTATAATACATTTAAAACAGTACTGCCAGATACATGTACATGTATGATGAAGGAGCTTGTAACAAAAGAAATCCTATTACCTACGAATCAATGAGATCCAACCTAACAGAAAGTAAACTCCGACTAAACCCTGGGTTTACTAGAGTGGACTAGAGTAAACCCAGAGTAGACACAGAACGTAAACCCATATCAAAAGTATATCCCTGAAAACAGACGCTACATGTACAAGGGGCAGGAATTACAGGCAATAATATAATAAAAGATGGGCCTGCTTCACACTTCGGTGGACCCCAAAACAAATGTTAACCCCAAGTAAACCCATAGTAAACCCAGAGTGGACCCAAAGTAAACCCCAAGTGGATGCTAATTTTCAAAAACAGACCCAGAGTAAACCCCAACTAAACCCTGAAAGTAAACCCGGAGTTTACATGTAGTTTGGGTCTGCTCTGGTGTTAGGCTGGGTCTGATCAGTACTGTACTTCTTCAGTACAGATAATATGATAACAGATTTCTTGATACATGTACAAGAAGGCCAAATAATGAATTTAAATACTAAAATTCTATAATATCATTATATGTATGCAATTTACTATTATATACATGTACTATCATGTATATCGCATAGCACCCTAACTCCGTCACTTTCGGGAAACTCCTCGCCGTTTGAAATCAAGTACGATTATGATGTCATTTTTTGCATGTCAAAAATCTTTAATCAAATGTCAACAATTTGCAACGGTTAAATTTAAGAATGTGACAAAAAATAACAGAATTAAACCTTGTTCATTTTATGCACCATTAATTGTGTGAAATCAGCTAAAACTTTTTCAAGGGTGCACTAAAATATCGATATTTCTGACATGCGGGCCCATTCGACCATTTACGGTGGTCAGCCATTTTTAGAGAGGTCAAGATGAAACATTTCACATGTAATACATTTTTGATTAAGGTAATTAATACATTTTTTTCAGTCCGCAATAAGCTTTATGCACTGCTCTTGATGATAACGTCAAATCGCTCATGCCGATACTTTTGCTTTATACAGGGTATAGATATCCCTGGTATATCGCTATTTAGAATATGCTACATTTCTAAAAATGTAATAAATAAATAATATAATAAGTAAATATTAATTAATGATATAAAATATTTGAAATATGTAAGGACATAAATCAAACGGCATCCATACATTCTGAAAAGGCCATTGTGATTGTTGTTACATGGACCCATTTTTTATTCTGGTGATCATTTCACTTCGATGAAATTAAATACAATTTAAATTGTATGCACCATTTTTACTTAATATAACTTGGCCTAGATACAAATGGAGTTTTAACTAAATGGTAAATGTGTCTTCATTCCCTGCCATATCATAGAGCATGTGGGTGACGGAATTAGGTTCATAAGATATAATAAGCACGCATGATAAATGTCGTATTCAGAGAGCTTATTTGATTAAAAATAAAAATATTATTGTTAATAATTTTATAAATTAGATCTATATTGTTTCAGATTACATTTAGTGATTGAAAATGATAAAAACCACAAAAAATAATTTACAGAGAAATGCGGGAGGTTTTCTGCTTATGGTGACGGAGTTTGGGTATTCAGGGATACATAACCTAATTTGAATAGTCTAAATACACGTATGGCCTTTGTATGCATCAATGGCTATTGTAATTGAATGAAACTAAATGCCGTCTGCCTCAATAGATCACCATTACATTGGATTTGCATTATTCAACATGTGTCAATAGGTATCTTAATCACGAAGTTGATGGTTATACTAACGGGTGTTTATAAGTTGACCCATAACAAAACTGTCGACGCATATAGGTACCGATGTCGCAATTGACATTAGTTTTTTTAATGGGTTTAAATTGCTTTCAGGTTCTGCATGTCCTAGATACTGACATGCCGTAAATCTTGTTCACTTACACACGTGCCTCCCATACGAGCTTCTTCAACTAATCCAACTTTGACCCCAAACTCTGCCGCCCGTCTTGCACTCGCGATCCCCCCTGACCCCCCTCCAATAACCAGATAATCGAACTTCTTCAACACCGGAGGCATTTTACTGAGCAGCCGTAACGAGATTCTCATTTGTTATGATTCGTTACGACCCTTTTTATTTATAGAAAAAAGTAAGCACCGGTTCTTGACACTTTCAACTAAACTAAGATCACTTCGATAAGATGTTAGAAATCCGGAAAACTGCCATGGGTCCCCGACGCGGTTTTGTGTACACCGTCGGTCCTTTTTAAATCTTAGCATTTTATTGATGATTTTATTTAGACATGAAAGTATTTTAGTTTTTTTTGTTGGCAAAGAGTATCGCTGTTTTGACCAAAGATAAACAAGCAGCCATTGACAGGAGTGAGAACTTCTCAGGAAGGTAAACAATAAACATAATGGATGGTGGCTCCGCGGGTTCATCGAGGTTAAAATGGACAGAATCAAAGGTAATATACACTACAGCACGAGTAAAATAGATTTCAGATGGTACATGAACTATGATTTTCCTGTATGATACCGTCGTCTGCATTCTTGGTGATATTTTATGAACAAAGGACACACAGTGTATGGCATCTTTAAATACCGTCTAAAAAAACTCTTCTTGACTTTGCATGCTTGCAAGTGGAACTGTAAACGTGTATAGAGAGGGTGTCTGTTGACGAGTTACTATAACAGCACAATCAGACTGCATATCCTTCCGATGATCTGGAAGAACCAATGAAATTCAGTGAAGGGGGTCACAGAGAAAGAGAGAGAGAATATTATAATTTGCCTAATGTTTCGATCTGGCTCCACCGTCACCAATAATTTCAAATATCAACTCAAAAAGTGCATAATAAATGAGGCCAATGCTTAGACTGGAGGCTGGGAAGAAACTGAGTGACACCGCGGCCAGGATCCCAAATTAGGCAAATAGAAGTCACTCACATATTCTTTTAGTGAATGTTCTGAGGTTCGAGAAAATATTGCAAAACGTTGTTTAGAAATGTATTTTTCTATATATTGACAATATATAGAGAAATACATTTCTTATTGATGATGGTTGAGCGTATACCCTGTAATACATGTGAACGTGAGTCAGGTGAGTATATCAACACGTACTATAATGCATTCAAAGAAAATGCTTTCATGTTACATCACAAAATTGTTATTTTCCATGGCCGGGTTGTTGCTGTTTGTTTGGTGTTTTTGTTTTGTGGTTTTTGTTTATGTTATTTTTTATTTATTTTTTGTTTTGTATTTTGTTTGTTTGTTTTTTTGTTTTTTTGTTTTTTTGTTTTTTTTTGTTTCTTTGTAATATTCAACCTTTTTAGCTCACCTGAGCTGAAAGCTCAAGTGAGCTATTCTGATCACATTTTGTCTGTCGTCCGTCTGTCCGTCTATCCGTCTGTCCGTCTGTCTGTCTGTCCGTCTGTCCGTAAACTTTTCACATTTTCAACATCTTCTCAAGAACTACTTGGCCAATTTCAACCAAACTTGGCACAAATCATCCTTAGGCAAAGGGGATTCAAAGTTGTGAAAATTAAGGGCCACACTCGTTTTCAAGGGGAGATAATTAGAAATTAATGAAAAATTTCGAGAAATTTTCAAAAATCTTCTTCTCAAGAACCAGAAAGCCAAGAAAGCTGAAACTTGTGTGGAAGCATCCTCAGGTAATGTAGATTCAAAGTTGTGAAATTCATGACCCCCGGGGGTAGGGTGGGGCCACAATGGGGGTTCAAAGTTTTACAAAGGAACATATAGAGTAAATCTTTAAAAATCTTCTTCTCAGAAACCAATCAGCCAGGAAAGCTGAAACTTGTGTGAAAGCATCCTCAGGTAGTGCAGATTCAAAGTTGTGAAATTCATGACCCCCAGGGGTAGGGTGGGGCCACAATGGGGGGGTCGAAATTTTACAAAGGAATATATAGAGTAAATCTTTAAAATTCTTCTTCTCAGAAACTAATCAGCCAGGAAAGCTGAAACTTGTGTGGAAGCATCCTCAGGTAGTGTAGATTCAAAGTTGTGAAAATCATGACCCCCAGGGGTAGGGTGGGGCCACAATGGGGGGTCGAAGTTTTACATAGGAATATATAGAGTAAATCTTTAAAAATCTTCTTCTCAGAAACTAATCAGCCAGGAAAGCTGAAACTTGTGTGGAAGCATCCTCAGGTAGTGTAGATTCAAAGTTGTGAAAATCATGACCCCTGGATGTGAATGGGGCCACAATGGGGGGTCGAAGTTTTACATAGGAATATATAGAGTAAATCTTTAAAAATCTTCTTCTCAGAAACTAATCAGCCAGGAAAGCTGAGACTTGCGTGGAAGCATTCTCAGGTAGTGTAGATTCAAAGTTGTGAAAATCATGACCCCCGGGGGTAGGGTGGGGCCACAATGGGGGTCGATGTTTTACATAGGAATATATAGAGTTAATCTTTGAAAATCTTCTTCTCAGAAACTAATCAACCAGGAAAGCTGAAACTTGTGTGGAAGCATCCTCAGGTAGTGTAGATTCAAAGTTGTGAAAATCATGATCCCTGGGGGTAGGGTGGGGCACAATGGGGGGGGGGGGTGTTAAAGTTTTACATAGGAATATATAGAGTAAATCTTTAAAAATCTTCTTCTCAGAAACTAATCAGCCAGGAAAGCTGAGACTTGCGTGGAAGCATTCTCAGGTAGTGTAGATTCAAAGTTGTGAAATTCATGACCCCCGGGGGTAGGGTGGGGCCACAATGGGGGGTCAAAGTTTTACAAAGGAACATATAGAGTAAATCTTAAAAAATCTTCTTCTCAGAAACTAATCAGCCAGGAAAGCTGAAACTTGTGTGAAAGCATCCTCAGGTAGTGCAGATTTAAAGTTGTGAAATTCATGACCCCCAGGGGTAGGGTGGGGCCACAATGGGGGGTCGAAATTTTACATAGGAATATATAGAGTAAATCTTTAAAAATCTTCTTCTCAGAAACTAATCAGCCAGGAAAGCTGAAACTCATGTGGAAGCATCCTCAGGCAGTGTAAATTCGAAGTTATGAAATTCATGATCCCTGGGGGTAGGGTGGGGCACAATGGGGGGTCGAAGTTTTACATAGGAATATATAGAGTAAATATTTAAAAATCTTCTTCTCAGAAACTAATCAGCCAGGAAAGCTGAAACTTGTGTGGAAGCATCCTCAGGTAGTGTAGATTCAAAGTTGTGAAAATCATGATCCCTGGGGGTAGGGTGGGGCACAATGGGGGGGGGGGGGTGTTAAAGTTTTACATAGGAATATATAGAGTAAATCTTTAAAAATCTTCTTCTCAGAAACTAATCAGCCAGGAAAGCTGAGACTTGCGTGGAAGCATTCTCAGGTAGTGTAGATTCATAGTTGTGAAAATTATGATCCCGGGGGGTAGGGTGGGGCACAATGGGGGGTCGAAGTTTTACATAGGAATATATAGAGTAAATATTTAAAAATCTTCTTCTTAGAAACTAATCAGCTAGGAAAGCTGAAACTTGTGTTGAAGTATCCTCAGGTAGTGTAGATTCAAAGTTGTGAAAATCATGATCCCTGAGGGTAGGGTGGGGCACAATGGGGGGTCGAAATTTTACATTGGAATATATAGAGTAAATCTTTAAAAATCTTCTTCTTAGAAACTAATCAGCCAGGAAAGCTGAAACTTGTGTGGAAGTATCCTCAGGTAGTGTAGATTCAAAGTTGTGAAAACATGATCCCTGTGGGTAGGGTGAGGCCACATTGGGGGAAGGGTGTTAAAGTTTTACAAAGGAATATATAGAGTAAATCTTTAAAAATCTTCTTCTCAGAAACTAATCAGCCAGATGATTCTTTATAATTGTTAAGACTTTGGCTCCAGGACAATTCTTCGGCCTCACAAGAAGGTTCAGAGTTTGATATAGCTTAATATCCCATATATTAACAATTGTAAAGGATCTTTTTGAGGACTGCAATACTCAACATGTGATATGACTATAAAATCATCCTGTTAGAAAAGGGACTAATGATTATAAACATAAGAATATCCAAGGGGAAAAATGGATTTTATTTTTACAGGATCTACATGTATTATTGTACATTGTCCAGATTGTTTGTATTATGACTTCATTAAGCTGACTTTATAATACCCATTGTTCCTCAGGTGAGCGATGTGGCCCATGGGCCTCTTGTTTATTTATTCTGACAGACCGGAAGTAAGATGGTGAGTTGTAGCCTACAGTTTGACGAGTCCAGTGACGATGACCTTGAGAAGTTGATGACCCCGAGCTCCAAGCGGAAGCTGGACTTGTCACATGTATCACATATGTCACACATGTCGATCGCCTCTCCCATGCAGGAATACGTATCACCTTGCTTCCAGGTAAAGCAACAGCAAATAATGTCTTTGTTTTACGTCTCTTGAATAATTTCCCTTAAGGATAGACACCCAACGGTCCGAAATTTAAAAAAAAAACACACACACTTAAAAATATCAGTAAGGAAACTATTGGCTAAAATGATCAGAACTGAAGATGTTGTGTGTTGCCTGTGCTCAGATAAGTTTTTGACCGAGCTACAATTTCTACAAGATCACAATTAAAAAAGAGATGATATAAGATCTACGGTTTCAGATCATTCAGTGACAAACAGATATATTGACAAACGTGTATATGTGAGCCCACAAACCCGGAGACGTACACGTAAAGAATAAATTAATTGTAACATAATCGATTTTTTATGAGTATATGTTTATGGCATCTTTAAGTCTAAAAACTCTAAAATAAAGTAAATTAACATGTATTTTAGTTTTGTTTAAAAATATACTTTTCAACAAAATCATAGGATTTATTAAATTTTATATAAATGACAAAGAATTTCTTATATACGGGAGTAACGGGACATTTGCTATTACCGTTTTTTTTTCTAGGAACTGTTCCAGAGCAATGGACCCCGACCAAAGAGATTCCGTTCATTCGAAAGCAGGAAAAATCTGTTTCAATCAACTGTCAAAAACCAGTTCTCCGAATCAATTGGAGCGGTAAGTTAACTTAGTTCGAAATTCTGATGATTTCCGATGATTTCTGAATGGAATTTCGTAAAAAAAAAAAAAAAAAAAAAAACAACAACAAAACTTATTTTGATCACGAGATTAACGGAGTTCTCATATACTTGATATTTTCTTCATGAAAATACTTTTATTTTGGAATTTTGGTATCTTCTTAAACATAGTTTTTTTTCCCAATTACATGTAAATTAGTCTGTCACAGGATACTGTTTCCGTCATTTTTTGTTGATTTTCTTAGTTAATACACACACCTTTCCACGAACAGTCAAAGTTATAGAAAATTTCCAGATGATTTCAACTGTTCCTTATATACCCGAAGAAATTGACACGAACAAAAATATATTTCTTATGGATTTCTATAATGGGATAATCTGAGATTTTCTATCTATTCGGAAATCTGTTGGAAAACCTCGGTACTTTCATGTCGGTTGCAGCGCAAAATCCCCACAGACTGTAGCGATAGATGGAGCGTTTCGAAAGAGAAATTCTCAACTTTTTTATGAATGTATAAATGTATTTATGACTATCGAAATATTTGTACTCTGTCCTGAGTTTTTGCTTCCGCCACTTTTCGCTTGATATTTTGATAATCATATAATTATACCTTTGTGCTCAAACTTTCTTTATCCACAACTATGAAAAATGTCCAGATTATCTGTTTTGAAACGCCCCCTCTACCGCTTCAGGTTTCAATACACAAACCAAAATATGAAGTCTACGGGGATTTTGCATCGCATCAGCGATGAAATAGCCCGGATGCAATCGCAACTTCTCGGTCCTTTCAGGCAAGCTCGGAAAAACACCTCGAATGTATTAACATCACCGGATGTTAGAATTTTATACAAAATGGAGTCGCTTCCCATTAAAATAGCTACCGGCTAGACAGCCTTATAAGTCGCTCCTGTTTTATATTTTAGGGTATATCATTTACTTTAATGAACTCTAGCTTACATTTCAACAGATCGTAGAATGTGTTGTATTTATATCAAGTTTTATAAAAAGAGGGGGGGGGGGGGGGGGTGTCATAGACGCCTAGGTAATACATTCGAGGTGTTTTTCCGAGCCTGCAAAGGCCCGAGAAGTTGCGATTTAGCCCGGATGATAACGTTGAAAAAAATTTGCGAGGTATTCCGAGTAGTTCCGAACGAAAGATGTAAACATTCCCAATTAAAAATCTCCGTGAAAAATCTGTTTTCTTTCCTGTGAACTTTTATGAGTGAAAAATAAAATTGTGGCTGTGAAGATATCTTGGACATTTTTACTTTTATCGATTTCAAGTGTATCTTTTTCACAGGTAAGTATGTGTATTATTATTATAAAAAATCATCAAATAGTGATGGAAGCAATAACTTGGGACATACTTTAGCAAAACGTTTTGTAAACAGTAAATCGAGACAGACTTTACAAATACATTGCAAATAGACCTACAGGTATTGCCTCTTTGATGTGTAGTCATAAATATTACGAATTTTCATTTCAGAGTGAAAGCAAAGAAAACCATTCGCCGGATGTAGCACGTGAACAGACAGACAAAACCGGAGACGGCAAGTTTCCGCTCTGTCTCCCCACCACCCTGGGTAGCGTCCAGGACCTCCACACCATCACCACCCAGACTCTGTCTGATCTGTTACAGGGGGCGTACAAGGACACCGTCCAGTCGTTCCGCATTATTGACTGTAGGTACCCGTACGAATATGCGGGTGGACATATCAAGGTATTTTAAAACATTTATCAGTTTGTGAATTTGAGAAGTTTTTGAAAAATGAATGAAGGGAAATAGAGAACAATCTATTCATAGTATAAAAAAATCACAGAAGATAAATACAACGGTTGTTTGCATAAATCGAATACAAGTTGTTCCGCATGGAAACTAATTGTAACATTTTCTATTCATTTTTTTAACATTATTTTATTTATATCTTATTTTTAGCATCAAATTGAATCAGATTTGAAAAATTATTGTATGATAGTTGGTAGGAGGTAATACTATAGCAGTAGGGCGCATCGTTTTTAAAATCAAATCTTTAACCGTAACTTTGATAAAGACCAATACGTTTTCTTAAGATAGTTTGATTTTTTACTCAGTATATTTCGAAACTGTGCGGTGTTTACGCTTCTGTTGAATGTCTATATTTCATTTTCAAACTCACAGAAGCGTTAAAATATAAGAATCAGGAAAGATCTGAATCACAAGTGTCTTTTATCACCACTGATAGCTCTAAACGTATAACATTTGGCTGTATATCATTTTTAGCGTGTTTGGCGGAAAGCGGCTTCCGTTAGATAAAATACATCGCTAAATGCAATGCATATACTAGACTAAGTACATGTACGTATAAGAATAGAGACTCTCAGGAAAATGCAAATTAAAATGTAGCTAACTTAATGAAAATCATTTCTCACCAAAAATTCTACACGCTAAATTTAAAAAAGTTTACAATAGTAAACTGCTATATTTTCTTTGTATGACATTTATCAATTTTAGATGTGCGCCATAAGATCAATTTTAGCTGTGCGCCATAAGACAATACAACGCACCTTAATTAAAACCTCTAAAGAGATGGAGGAAAACAAAACAACTTTGTCTACGATTTATCGGACTCCCCTCGTACATCAACAAGTGCATAGAATTACTATTATTAAAACCGCTGGGTTTTTTTTTATATACAATACATATTTTTGTGAATGTTTAATCAAATTGCGGACACTTTGTTTATAGGGAGCGGAAAATATTTTTACTGAGGAAGGGATCCTTCATCTCCTGCACCAGAAGAAGACTCATACAGAGAACGGACGCAGCATCCTGATCTTCCACTGCGAGTTCTCCTCAGAGAGAGGGCCCAGAAAGTAAATATTGACCTCAGATGTGTATGACATTCCTTCCTTCCACGTTTTCCTTACTATAAATCATGCTGCTTGGAAAATTAATCAGCTCAAAAATTGGGAAATGAGAAGGGATTTCCGGTAAAATTATTGCAGCTCCAAGCATTACTTACTATGAATTACGACTTTCAGACACATCAATCATAAGTTAATTAATTAAATGCGTTACAGCTGTGAGTCTGATTGCGATGCATTATGTTATGGTGGTTTCCCCAAACGGTGGTTTTCCCAAATCATGCTAAAGAAATTGTTTCAAATTGATCCAGTTTGCCAAAGATTTAAAAAAAGGGGACGGAACCACAGGTTCCTAAGTCAAAAATATTTCATTTGATAGTAAGATATTTCCCTGTACCATATATATAACAAGTCTTACTATAATAGGATTGGAAATCATCTTACTACATGTATAAAAAGGAAAATACAGGTGCATATGATTTATATATTTTCTGGGAGGTTTTCATCAGTTAAGAATCAGTAAAATGAACGCAAACAGTTTAAACAATATTTTTTATACGAATGGCTGGTCTGTCATGACTTTTAATTTTGGTAGATGTCGTTTTCTACGAAACAAAGACCGTCAGTTAAACAAGGACAAGTACCCCAATCTCAACCATCCGGAGGTCTACCTTTTACACGGAGGGTATAAAGCCTTCTACCAAAATTACAAGGTAATATTGCTACATTTGCTTCCAATACTGTTGTTTCATCATTATTCGCTAAATACTTATTTTCGTGGATTTCGTTGTTGAGTTGATTCGCAAAATTTAATGTTCATTGAAGTAAAATATCTTATAAAAATTGTATTGAGAGAACCATTGACCACGAAGATAATATATACGTATCCTTGAAATTGTCATTTTTACTAAATCCACGAAATTTAATGCCCACGAACATCAATGAAATCACAAAAGCATAAAAGTTAAGACGATAATGAATTAAGATGACGTTGATATTATAAATATATTAGGATATGAGTTGAATCGGCATGGATTATAATTATCATAATTTATAAAAATATTGTAGGAACTTTGCGAGCCTCCTTCTTACGTGCCCATGTTACACAAGGAACATGCAAACGACCTGAGGGTATTCCGAAAGAAGTCGAAATCATGGACTGCAGGCGAAAAGAAGCAGTATGCCTTAATGAACATTCAGATTTAAAGATGTGTATGAACCAAGCTGATGTGGTTGTAAATAGTGCTGAAATAGTAGTTCTAGTGTTTTATTTCATACTGTACTTAAATAAAAAGTACGGTTAAAGGGATTTGATTTCTTATCTTTAAAGGTAGGGGTTATAAAAGGTTTGGTTATTTTGTTTTTAAAGTTTGCAAGAACAACAATTTGTCTTAAACCTGTACGATAAATTTCAACTGCCATAAATAAAAGTGAACAATATAATATGTCGTTTATTAAAAATATATACAAAACATTGTTTTTATTTACAAATTACAAAACATAATTTTCATGTACAAATTATTAAATTTGTGACAAATTTCACAAATGCTGCGTTTACATACATAGTAAATCGAGAAATATTTTGTCAACTTGACAAATATATTCATAATTTGATCATAACGTGTGCATATTAAGAACTGGCTTCAGACGGTTGCTCCTGTATTTGTACCCAGTGTCTTTGAGAACGCTAGCTGTCTTCGGCTTGATAACGAAGGTTCTGCCACTGAATTCGTCGCTCCACTCTCTTGGAGAAGATCCTTGCAAATATCACTGCAAGAAACTGGAATGCCAAGAAACATATGGTATTGACTGTTTATACACACACAAACATGAAAAATTGGTTAAATTTATTACCATCAACGTTACGCAATTGTAACGATTATTCATAACACAAAAATCGGTAAATGTCTTGCCCTATAAAAAGCTACAAAAGTTGATGAAGAGAAAAGCCCGCGTGTTTATTTTCGTATTTCTAGCTTTGCTGACTCACTTGCATAAACATGACAACACAGCTGGTGAATAGGATCATATACTCGTGTTTTGACAGCCATTCCTCAAAACCTTTAGTACAGCCTCGAGTGTAGATCCAGCCCTGCACTTCACCTAACTGATGATGCATGAAAAGTTAAATTGTTGAAAGTCTTCTCAAGATTATTTATAAAAGTATTTTACATTTTTCATAAGATCTAGGACGTTTTCACACACAATATAGGTGCATATATTTTGATTTTTAAAGACAATTTTCGTTATAGAATGATAACTTGTAAATGAAGTGTGCATATTTTCATTAAATACTTTGCGGTGCATTATTATAAACAATAGGAATTAACCAAGTTATTGATCTTAGCAGAGTGTTGTTGTACCTTAATGCACTTATAATAAACGTAGGTGTATTAAGACAGTATTCAGCAAAACATAGTCATTGCAAATTATATTCCATGAGACCGTAGAAAAAATAATTTGTTAGATGTCCATTAATTAAAGGTGAATTCGTCAAAGTTGTGATTTTTCAAAGGTTTATCTATATATTATTACAATAGTCTTGGTTTTGCTTTGTTTTGTTTTGTTTTGGTGTGTGTGGGGGGGGGGGGGTCGGAAAAATAAAATTTTAGCACATCAAAAGTGTTTTTTTGTAAATTGACAACGGAAAAACTAGTGTACCATTTTGTGTATTGAAATAAGAGTTGGATTTAAAATGTTTTGCCTAAATAAAAAGAAACACCAAAACACCCTTATCCCCTATAAATGACCATTGATTTCTCTTGCATGTTTGTTATGAATTTGTATAAAGGCTATTAATACAGCCTTTTTACTTCAAATGCCTTTAATCTCAACCCAATACCAGAGCCTCGTAATAGCGGATAAAAGAGCACTTAGAATACAAATCCATAGTTCTGGTTAATATTCGTGAAAACCTTTTCAGGTTCATTTTGTTTTAATTGATTTTTTTTAATTACAAATCGTCTAAAGTTCCTGTAATCTAATAAATGCCTCTTTTTGCTAGAGCGCATCAAATCTAAACGAATTCCCGGAATCGATCCCGCACTACAGGATGTCTCTCCTAAAAAAAAATCACAGCTTGCTCTGGGGGTGTCAGCTTGTCTTTATATGTGTACTTACTTCTTTATTTGTTTTTCCGAAGCCACACATCGTGTTCATCCTCTCGCCCTGAAACAATAAACAGTCACCTCAAACAATGCTTCTTGGCGCCGCGGACACCCTCCCGCGGTTTTTAACCTATAACTGTTACGTTTTGGCATCTTTTAATTTGAGATCGGTGTTGAATAGTGCCTTTACCCGAAGCCATCTTTCCCCATGGAGAAATGGCTATATAGCAGTTAATAGTCTGTCCGAAGAGATTTATGCTGCACATTTGGACGATTTTTAATAAAAATATACATTGCATGTGACATAATGTAATTGAAATCGATGAAAGGAAAATTTCCAAGATCATTCACACATTATGATTTCCCCCCGTAAAAATTCACACAAACGAAAACAGATTTCCTACAAAGATTCATAATGGAGAATGTTGACATTTTTTCTCCATTCGGTAGTCACTCGGAATACCTCCGAGTCGCACAATTTTTCAACGTTATCATCCGGGCTTCATTATGGCTGATGAAATGCTAAATCCCCGTAGACTTTCTAATTTTAGCTGTGTATTGAAACCTGACAAGCTAAAGGGGGCGTTTCAAAAGGGAAATCTTGGGATTTGTTCATACTATTGAATGAACATTGTCTGAATCAAGAAGTGTTTATAAATATCGAATAATAAAGAAAATATGCGGCAAAAATATCTTGGGACAGACTATATATATGTAATTTATAGTTGATTTTCCATGAAACACTGGCTACATGTATATATAGAGAGATTTCTCCTCTTTTATACCTATATTAGTTATATTACCCCCACAGAAGGACTACTACAGATCGAGTAGAGTTCCCCCTTATTTCAATTCCGGTGACAATTCGTGGCATTACTTAGAATTCGCAATATCTGAAGACAATGTATTGATACATGTAGATGGTGTTAATGATATGATCCTTCGAGATCTGGTCATGGTATTTGTAAATCAATGCAAACTTAACGTAGCTTATATCTATTTTTTTTTATCAATGGATATCATGTTAACACGTTTCCAAAATGACTTAAAAGTACTAGAATTGCGTGGGCATATACAATGATGAGCTGAAAGTCAGTACCGCTAAGCTTCAAATTGGGTATTAGTCTTATCATACATGTACATATCAAACAAGTAATTGTTAGGCAAGTGATTTGAAATCTTGTTCAAGCCAAATATTACCTAAATATAACATGTGCATGTGTAAAATACATGTATATATTACGAAAATGATTTAAAAATCAAAGTACTAAAAATGATTGAATTCTTTTAATGAAACATTACGTTTGCTCTGAAGACACAACTCATGTCTCGAAACGAGAGAATTACCATTGCCCTTAAATACATTTTTAGAACTTTGAGATGACTCACTAATGATAATAAATCGTGTAAAGTTACATTTACCGAAAAATACATACAGTATATATAGAGTAAAATTTACCGAGTTATATAATAATTTTACGGCATTTCAAGTTATATTTACCGGTAACAGATTCAGCGTATCTAGGGTAAATTACGATGGCTATACCTCAAAGAATTAGATTTATCGCGATAGGAAAGCAATAAAGAACTGGATTTACCGGGTAATAAATACAGCAGGATTCAGGCACAGCACACCGGAAGATGCTCGGGTTCTGCTCTGTGCAGTTGTAGTACATGTTCAGTCTCCAGTCCTTGTAGCCCTCGTCTGTAGCACTGATACCACAACAGGTAAACTAGTTAGAAAAAGAGAGGAAATATCTAAATGTTCATGAAAAAAATACCACAATTGTGTGGAAACCAAAACTGTTTTTTTTGGTCATTTCCATGCATTAAAAACAAAACAAATTACTAAATTAAGACCCAAAGTTTACTAATTTTAGACATCGAAAAAAAAATTCCGACAGCCCTAAAACGAAATTTTGTTTAGAAATCGGAGGCTAATGGGACAAACAAATATTTACCTAACAAATGTTAAGTCTGAAAGAGTATTACCTGCCGTTGAATAGTATCCATGAGTTTCCTTATACTTTTGTCGTCCATGTACTGCAGTATAGCCCGTTTCAACAGTGTTTGTGGGGTGAGGCGTAATATGTCCCTGGCCGCGGGCTCTGTGTAACACACGATGATTAAGCCCCCACACACCAACTCTATCACCAGGACGATTGAAAGACAAATATAAAACTGTAACAGACAAAACAATCGTGTAGAGCGTGTATCGTGTAAAACGTGTAATAAACAAAAAAATCGTGTAGACGATATTGTATTCAGCTAGGCTAGTTAGAATCACAGATTGGCGCCTCAAAGTTCATTAATATATCTAGCTTTGTAATGATTTAGTGACAGTTCAGTAACTGTCGGACATTTGTTAACATTCGGAAGAGTTTGAACTTTTGGTTCACTTACAGATTTAAGCAACAGAACGTGTTCCCTCACGGCACCCACACAACCGAGAAAGGCAATAGTGAATGTGATAGCACCGATGATACAGATGATGATGAAGGGGTCAAGGACGAAGTCCACGGCGTCCGTGATGACCTTCTCGTCGTCTGTCAGTTGCCACGTGCCAACGGCCACCGCCCCGAGTCCGCCTAACTTACAGCAACAACAACAATGGAGTTTAGTGATCAAGTTCGAGGATGCTTGTCAATAAATTCAAATGTCTAAGCTTTACAATTTAAACATTTTTTTTAGTTTAAACTATGCAAATCTCTGTATTTTAAAGGAGAATAGTATATTAGCAGTCTAAAAATTGGTCTCGACCCTCAAGCCCTCTTAATTGATTGATCGTTTTTTTTTATCAATAGTCATCTATAAAGGTAAATGAATCGTAACTTAAATTAAGGAGACTAAATGGAAGCTAAAAGGTGATTAAATGGTAATTGAAAGGTGACCGAAAGGTAACTAAAAAGTGAATGAAAGGTAACTAAAAAATGAATAAAAGGTAACTAAAAAGTGAATGAATGGTAACTTAAAGGTTATTGAATGGCAGAGCTTTTTATTTAGTCCCATTTCAAGTTCGTTTAATTGTACGACACGAGTTCATCATGTAGAGCCTTTTGACCATATAATGTAGGGAATTAAAAACGGCACACTGTGGTTTTGAGTTGAAATTAAATTTTCGTGAAATTGTGGAGGTCTCGAGGACAATTTTTAATTTGTGGTTGATGGTCATACCAATATATATTACTTCGAAAGAGTATCATTTCAACAACAAAATCTAATACAATTGGATTTTCAACTAAATAATGATTCCACAATTTTGGACGTTATCATTTATACAGACGCGATCTCATACCACAACTGCACTTTGACCTTCTTACAGAAATCTCTGCTGTTTTAATTCACAATTGTAAATAGTGTAATTTATATATAAATGTACATTGAAATAATATTTTGTAGTTGTTGGTTTCTAGAATTTTTGATTATAGACAATTTAGCGCTTATAACTAATAATTTCCATTTATTAATGTTTGCATTAAATTCGGTATACTTAACATAGGCGTCGGAAGCAAATTGAAAGTGGGGGGGCTAGACTAATCCTCAGAAGTATTGAGAAAAAAGTAATTCCCAAAATCATGGAAATCCTAATCCGTGGGGGGGGGGGGGGGGGGGGGGGGGTGGGTGGGGGGGGGGGGGGTTATGCGCCTATACTTCCCAAAAAAAATTACTTACCCAATTTTTTTTTCTCCAAAATCATGAAATTCCTAAACCGTGGGGGGGGGGGGGGGGGGCTACTATGCTTCTGAATCTAACTTCTCATTCTTTCAAGGTAAATTAAGAACGATAATCTTTCCTGCGAAAAAAAAGTGGGGGGGGGGGGGCTGAACCCTCTATCATGCTATGTTTCTAATGGTTAGGTATAACTTTGCAAAAAAAGTGGGGGGGCTAAGCCCCCCCCCCCCCCTAGCCCCCCCCCCCCCCCCGGTTCCGACGCCTATGCTTAATTAAGTTATTGGGTAAATTGAGCGATACTGCAGACATCTTGAACAATAGATAAAGAATAGCCCATAGTCCTGTAATATGTATGCAATTAACCATATTTGCGTCTCCCGCTGGTATTATGTAACACGACAAAGGGTTTTTGATATCAAATCAAATACAAACCCTATTTCTGAAAAGTTCAGAGCAAACACTCAAAGTTTATCACCCTCCGCTTTTTGTATGCAATGTGTGCTCTTGTTAAAGTGTTGATCAACTTTAATTAAACCATTGATTTCCTGGTAATAATTTCTGCAATGAAACGCATCTGGCGTGCGGATTATGGCATTAAAACGATTCTTGATTAATGAAAATACCTTCCAAATATGAAGTTAAAAACATTCCAGGGGAATGCGCTATCATATGTATAATGAAAACTGGATGAAACCGAACACCAACTTACCCAAGACATAAAATTGAATATGAACAGTGTATATTTTAGGAGAAAGTTTTGTATTTTGACGGGAATCTGTTCATGGAAGCTGCTCAGACGTCGCCGGACCAAGTTCCGCACGCTCTTCCGACGCGAGAATTCCCCCAAACTTCTTTCACTTCCTTTCTTTCGCCGTCTGCCATTCCCAATCTCTCGGGCGTCGGTTTCTGAATTTATTGGCGCTGCCGAGAACACAATGTCAATTTCGTCTGTGTTTGAACTGACTCTTGTTGATGACGTCATTTTGTTGGTCGGCGATGCCTCTGGCGACTCGATGTCGGTAAGAGCCGAGTTATCAGAGACAGCCAATGGGGCTGAAAAAGAAAGAAAGATTGGCTTATTGATCTAATATTATGCATATACACTGAACATTTCCCACTTAGCGTCCAAACTGGCTCTTTTACGTCGGACATCATACTTCTCAATCTGTGATGGTCTGATAAAGCGCGCAACAGACTTCAACAAACAGTCGGCCAGTATACACAATATTAGTGATTTTTGATGGACGTGTTTTTTTTACTTATCATCCCAAATCAATACATACAGCTCCTGAGGCAAATTGAGATTAAAATAATCAAGATCATAGAGACGGCTTTTGAATAAAATTTGGTCCTCTCAAGCCTCTTTTTGTCATTGGGCTCAATTCAATTACCAGATAGATGACTTGTGCTTACTTTATCAAAGTGCTGTAACGGTTCCATTAACAACGCATTTGGTAGAATATTATTTGGGCCCATGGATAAATGATGAAGATGATTTCATGGTGAAGAAGTAAATTTGCATATGGCATTTGAACTCAGAACCATTGTCAAAACTATGGCACCACTCGCCAAAATATAAAAAGCGCTATCGTGTCTTTCTTCATTTTTGTGATAGATATATATATCCCTCTCTTCTGAAGCGAATATAGAAAAAATAGATACGAATGCTTTGATCAAAGATTATATTAGACATTTCAAAAATAGCGAATTTGACCTGAAGCTTTTAAAAAGCTGTTATCAAGACTTATAGCAACGATAACAAAACAACGAAACATCATCTTGAAGAAAAAATTCTCACGTAATCGAAAATCAAAACAACTCTTCAACAGCCACACGACGGAGCCTAATTAAACTAAGATGTGCTGTGATTTGTAGCTTACAGTATATAAATAAACTTTCACCAACTTATCTTTGTTTGTGAAAACCTAAGAATATATCTAAGGAATTTGATTTCTTGATTATGTTCCAAATAAAAAGAAAAGCAAAGACACGGGGTTTTATAAGCGACACTTGGTATAGTATTGATTTGCTGACACGGTAACCTCTTTGCATCAGTTTTTTTTACTAATAGCTAGTGAGATGTGACAATACATCCATCAGTATCTGGTTTATTTAATTATTTGACTTTTTTAACCCCAAAAAATAAGGTTTATACGACGCGCATTAATATTTTCTGACGGATTGCGTTAGCAGATTATGTATTTTTTTCTGCAACGATCGCTACCTTCATAACCCGCATGAATCACCAAAGAAAGCATTTTGTTGTTTATTCTACATCTTTCTTTTAACAAATTAATAAATTGATTGTAAAAATGTAAGTTACGTTAACTAAATTATTGTTAATGTACATTAGTACTGTAGCTAAAATAAACAGCCAAATCGTCTCCTATGTGAATTTGAGTCTGACATCATCATGATTATTTCGTGCAGTCAGTAATTTTTCTTGGATCACTGTTGGTTTCGACCAATCGATAAACGGGGCTTGTAGATTTCAGTCCTGTCAGTTTCTATGGAACTATGAATTAACAATAAGTTTCCGTAAGAAATAGAGGGAATCATATTTGGTAGATGTAAATGTATAGCAATTCATGTACATATGTCATCTATAAGACTATAACATAAACTTGAAACAATATTCAGCTATACGTTTGTTCTAAAAAAATATTGCCGGATTAGGTAACATCCGTTTTGAATCTGAGCCATAGGTTTCGGATGCTGGAGGAGAGTTAGGTTTATCCGTAAACATCCGTACGCGTCATCAACAAGTCTAAAAATGTCTACAACCATGCACCATCAGTCTTCTTTAATGGATGAATGTCTCAGGTAAGCTTGCAGGCAGATAGCATTGAGCATTACTTGAGTGACGGAAAAGTACGCCACAAGAGACCACGACAGTTGACGCTGCACCGCGAAAAGGTTCATTCACTTATGTGTGAATCAATCAGTAGTTCGAGAGGGAGAGAGAAAGAGATAGACAGAGAGGGGGATAGAAAGATCAATAGTAGTGATTGCCTCGGGCACGACAAGAACCTCAGCAATGTATGATTCCGGAAACGATTAATTCAATTTATCTATTATTAATAGAGGGCAATCACAGACAAGGAGCTTAATGGGTGATTTTGTTGTTTTTTTGCAAGATATGAGTAGAGTTAATCCAAACCATCGATTGTATGTCTACCAGTTACGAGCAAAATACAGCTAATGTCCGTCAATGATTTTCCTCGTTCGGTCGGTGATTCTATTTTTTTTAGCAATACACTACTACATCGTAACTGAATTTGTATATGATATTTGGAGTACAGTACCGGTGTTATGCAAGGGACTTTCCTAAATCCCTCAGTTTCTAAAGGTTGTGGATCACCCAACTCCGTAAAAACATTATGAAATTAAAATATTCTCAAGAGAGAAGCTTTATATGCTATCCTTATTTTGGAAAAGATAAGTCACGGAGTTCGAGAATGCGACCAAAAAAAACCCAACCACAATCAATATCATAAATCAGGGTTCTTAATCATCGAATAAAGACACTCATTATTACTTCAGATGTTAATCTTTCATTGGCTAGTTGCATGCGTGAATAATCTAGTGTCGGTAAAAGTTTTGTTGAATAAGGTGTAGACACTATAATATTAAAAAAGGTTACCAATATTTTAAAATATCGCATCCAAATTCCTCTTATAAACCTGTATCTATTTCTATTCTATATTCTTTTTAAATAATCATATCTTCTTCTTTATTCTTGCAGAAATTAAGTGATTGCTTATCAATATTTGATAAAAAAAAAAAAAAAAAACCCACTTACACTATTAAATATTTACATTGCAAAATGCATGCAATTAATGAGTACCATGCACACGCTTTGGGTATCAGCTATTGAAACGAACCCAAGGACCTCTCCTGTAAATATGATTTATAACCTCAACCCCCCCCCTCTCTCTCTCTCTCTCTCTCTCTCTCTCTCTCTCTCTCTCTCTCTCGTATTACAGTTTTTTTCATCCAATGGAAACAAAATCAGACGAACACACACAATAGACAATTAAATGTTGCAAAAACGCGAGTCCTTAATCCGTTGTCGGGATCACATCGCATTAACGACTTCACAGACCGAG